>NC_090240.1:36192346-36549012 GCF_024489055.1 Chanodichthys erythropterus
ATGTCCTTGGTAACGTTCCGTCGATTCAGTTAATCAATGCTTCCTCACGGACTCACACGTGCACTTTTAGAAGCATTAGGTCACGTTTGCAGGGGTTGAAAGCTTTAGGGGTCAAAGCGAGGTTGGGTTTTCTTGACCTTTGTGTGCACGCGTTGGCAAATACAAAGAAAGACCAGCCATCGTAAGTTCATTAAACTGGCCTGAAGGGCAGTCGTTCACACATCAGCACCTGTCAACACACACTCCACGCTCTTCTACCAATGTATAGCGTACATCATAAGGACATTTGGTCAGATTTTCAGCATTTTGAAATGAGAATTTTTCAAGTCCAGTGATGTCCAGCCTAGGAAAATTGACATCTTCACCCTTAAATGTTATTAAATATGTTGTAAGAATATTGCAGTCAATTGTTTTATTTGTGACGATAATGCAGTGAATCATGCCAAATTGTGCCTACATCATTTTTGCCCCATCTGCCATTACAAATAAGTTATGAACAAGAGAGAACCAATCAAATATTAATAACTGATTATGATGTATTTTTTTATTTTGCATAGTAAAATAAAACCGTAGCTGAAGTTTGCCTTTTTTGCCAAATAATTTAGTCAGATAAATACATTAACAACGTTTAGTTTTGTTCTTCCCTCATATATAAAATATTTAAAAAAAATATAATATTTGCCTCATATTTTGACAGTTTAATTGAACTTGTAGGGCCATTAATATAACTTTTGCCCTCTACATATATTATATTATATTAATTATATTATATTATATTATATTATATTATATTATATTATATTATATTATATTATATTATATTATATTATATTATATTATATTATATGATATGGAATATTCACAATATATTCACAATGATTTTGCTTGCAATGGAAAATTAAATTAAAATTCTGAATATTGAAATGATTGATGATTGATTTATTTTACCATTAAGTTTCCAAGCGTGATTTTATATATATATATATATATGATGTTTTAGTAAGAATATAAGCTAGAAAATAACAAAAATGTTGCTTTTTTTATTGCTGTAATATTTGTGCAGTTACAATAAATTAAAATTATTTAATATCATTCATGTTAATCTAGTGAAAAAAAAATTAATTTGATCAATTGAACTAGATTTTTGCTGTATTTGACTTGCATTGAACATATTTACTAGTAGCTGCTAATCAACTATTGAGCTTTTTTCAGCTGTATTTCCCAGCCCTACTGTACATATTTGCTAAACCACAGCGAACACTCCTAGAGAGAGAGAGAGCGAGCAGAGGTTTGTAGGTTCAGAGATGATCCGTGTAATTCCCGACTAGTTGGCTAATCTTATTTTAGGCCTGAAGCCACGAGCGAGTCTTTCAGGAATGTCGTGTGTCGCCGGCGTCAGACTCGCGGTCCCCTCGTCTTTTGGCTTGAATCTTTAAAGTGCGGGAGGAGGCGCAGCACCCGAATGCTGTCGGGTGAACGACCACAAATCGTCAGCAAAACATTCAGATGCAGATCTGTCTGTTAAACCGCTGAAACAGGCTGTTATACTGATCAAACTGAGATTTCATCAGTTTTAGGCCTGAATATTAATGATCCATAGTGAGAAAAACATACATATGAGCACATGCAAGTCTCAATAAATCTCACATAATGCATTTACTGTTGTGTAAATGAAGTGTTTGTTTGTCCTTAATGTCAGTCGCAGAATAAATTAATCTATATATAAATCAATCTCTCTCTCTATATAAATATAAATAGCTGTTCTCTCTAGCCTGTTTCAGCCGGGCGTCTGTCACACTCTCCTCCGGCTGCTGGACTCAGATCTGTGTTCAGCATCACACTGAGCAACAGTAACAGTGGTTGCTAGGGTAGTTGCTTAGGTGTTGAGAGTGTTTTAAGGATGTTGCTTAAGTGTTAATAAGATCATCTGGGTGGTTGCTAGGGTGTTTTGGGTGGTTGCTAGGGTATTGCTATGCAGTTGCTAAGGTCTTCCTCCAGGTGGTTGCTAGGGTATTGCTATGCAGTTGCTAGGGTGTTTTAGGTGGTTGCTAGAGCATTGCTAATGCAGTTGCTAAGGTCTTTCTTCCAGGTGTTTGCCAGGGTGTTCAGAGTGGTTGCTAGGGCATTGCTTATGCAGTTGCTTAGGTCTTTCTTCCAGGTGTTTGCCAGGGTGTTCAGAGTGGTTGCTAGGGCATTGCTTATGCAGTTGCTTAGGTCTTTCTTCCAGGTGATTGCCAGGGTGTTCAGAGTGGTTGCTAGGACATTGCTAATGCAGTTGCTAAGATGTTCAGAGTGTTTTAAGCATGTTGCTATGAAGTTAATAAGATCATCTGGGTGGCTGCTAGGCTGTTTTAGGTGGTTGCTAGGGCATTGCTAATGCAGTTGCTAAGATGTTCAGAGTGTTTTAAGCATGTTGCTATGAAGTTAATAAGATCATCTGGGTGGCTGCTAGGCTGTTTTAGGTGGTTGCTAGGGCATTGCTAATGCAGTTGCTAAGATGTTCAGAGTGTTTTAAGCATGTTGCTATGAAGAAGATCTGGGTGGTTACTAGGGCATTGCTGTACAGTTGCTAAGGTCTTCTGGGTGGTTGCTAGGGCATTGCTATGCAGTTGCTAAGATGTTCAGAGTGTTTTAAACATGTTGTTTGAAGTTACAAAGGGTCTCTAGGTTATTACTAGGGTATTCTGGGTGGTTGCTAGGGCACTGGTATACTGTAAAGGTGTTCAGAATCTGTTGCTATGAAGTTAAGATGCTCTGAGAGGTTGCTAGGGCGTTGCTATGTGGTTGCTAAGGTCTTCTGAATGGTTTCTAATGCCTTGTAGGTGTTCAGTGTTTGTCAAACACTCCGTCACAGCTTTCCCTAGTAAATCTAAATCTGAGACACTGTAGAGGCCCAGAGCTACTAATACCATCCACTTACATCACTTCCCGGGACGTTTCATCTTGCATCACCTGATACAGTACAGATGCATTTGATTCAATTAAAAGTGTTCTGTCATGTCCATTTCATGTCTTTTTGCTAGCGAGATGCTCTCATTGTTTCCTATATAGATTCTGCTATGGGCCTCTGACCCTGTTGTCATAACAGCAGGCTTGAGTTACCGTGCATGAGGAACATTTACTGTTAATGATAATGGATGTATAGGGACGAGCTATCTGCTGTCTGCCCCACACAGATCACATTACCTCATATTTAATTAAAACGCCCCTCCAGTTGAACCTATTTATAGCATCTGCCACCACAGTCCACTGGTGGGGCATCCCACTAAACCACTGATCTGAGACCAGAGGTTTTTTTATGTGTTTTATGTGTGCTAAAGTAAGATCAGTCATTTTTTACACACAATTTTACCTTTAAATTAGAGAAGCACTGATGTATCCGAAAGCAATTATTTTCATTAGGCCATTAGGCTTGCTGTGATAGTCGGTGTTACCAGTGTTCAGCCGCAACCGTCGTTTTGATTTTTTATAGTAATAAAAATTATATAGTTCAGTTAGTGAACAGACACAACAATTAAAAACTGAACGTGTCCGCTCAATGCGGTGTGAGCCGAACGAGAGTCGCAGCACAGATCAGCAGCAGGAGTCAGATTTCATTTATCACGAGAGTGAGGAACTAACAAGACAATAGCGGAAGATTTGGTTTCAAAGCAAAATATAAAAGCTCCTATTTGGCGAAATTTTGGATTTAAACCCAATGCTAATGACAACCTGCAAAGTTGTTTTTTTTCTAGTTGATGTGTTTTTCAGTAAGAATAATAACGAACCCAACATTCAAGCAATTGCCGCCCCGAATTGGTGCTAATTTGAAAGCGAAAGTAAAATGGGCATGTCCACTGGTGCGAAACTCCTGGATCAAGTGTGCCGCTCATGTCCTAAAAAGTGAAGGCAAAACATTTTGATCGCCCCCTGGTGGCTGGCTGCAGTATAGGTAATAAAGCGCGCCCTCTCCATATAATTGAATGTGACGTGAGCCGAACTAAAATATCCAGTTACCCTTCAAATGATTGTTTACGAAGATGGTTTGTCATTTTAGGTAGTCCTTATCCATACTGATGTATGTTCAAGTGTTCGTTTTTTCTAATAAGTTTGAATTTAGTTATTTATTTGTGGGCGGGCAACATATGGGCAGGACTAGTGTCAGTTTCGTTAACGAAATCTATGAAGGAAAATATTTGTTGATGTCCTTTTTTCCATGACTAATAAAGCAATGTTGCCAAGCAACGTTACAGAGCGATATTGCTTGGGAACTTTCCCTTTAAGAATGGGTAACAAATTCCGATCCAAAGTATCCAGATAGAAATTTGGTGCCCTTTCTCAATGAGAAAGTACCCAAGCAACATTGCTTGGCAACATTGATCAAAAAGTGTATCATCACCTTCAGACGAGATGTTAATGAGACGACACCAATGTCATTAAACGAGAACTGTGACTATATCAGACTGTTTTTATTAAACTTCTATGAGCTTTCATACTTGTGGTTGCCAGATATCAGGGTTTTAAATCCCCAATCAGAGCTTTTAGAAGAGCTTTTCTGCCTGGTGGTGGTTTAATTAATATTTGCAATCTGGCAACCGCGCACGTGTTCTTTCTACGCTCTGAAAGAAGCGCAGATGATCTGATAACCGACATACAATTAAGATGGAGTTTATTGATCTCCACTGAGATATTCTGCTTAAATTAAAGTGTCATTCAGTCAGTCTGTTTGTTCACGAGTCGCTTGCGCTGTTTGCTGTGACTAAATATGCCATCAAACCTTCTCAGTGATGAACTGTAATAAATACAAACATGAATCTCAACTATTGCGGTTGCTGAAGAAACTTACACAACCACTGTACCGTCTTTTTTGCTGTTGTTTTAATAGAAAAATATTAATGTAATTTGGAATTGTTGGATGACTAGGAATTTCACTATTAATTTTTGAGAGAAGTTTCTTATTTTACCAGTGTAAAACAAATCGCATATAATAAATCGGCTCACTAGATGAAGTCAAATAAAGCATGCGTATGAGTTGACATTCTCTTGATTTGTGCTTGTAATGAAATGTAAAAATACATTTCTCAAATGACAACAATCATTGTGATTTATAATTTTAAGTCAAATAATTGTGATTATTAATTTAACCATTATGTAGCATGACAAAAATGTGACTAGTTTTCAGTGACTAAAATGCCCAGACATTTACTTGACTAAAACTTGACTAAACAAAAACATGACAAGGTTGACTAAATATGATAAACACTAAAAAGAATGATAAATATAAAGATAATAATAAAGAAATAGTTCTAAAAATCATTCTAAATATAAAAGAATAGCACTGTCCACACCACGGCTATAATAACAATATAGAGAAACGATATTGTTAGGTTGGGAAGAAAATGGATATATGGAAAACAATCGGTCATACCCTCGGAATAAATGCTGAGAATTATTAACGGAGATTATTATGCCAGGCTAGCAAACAGTTTATCAAAATGATTTCAGGTATCCAGCACTAGTTTCAACAACATTGTCTTACATCCTTTGAATTTGCATTTGCACAGACTCATGCTCCAAATGACGTGATCCGTGCAAGATGTCAGCGGTTATTACTGGGATATTTTGCCATTTTTCTGTAGTGGAAAGCAAGTGACTGTGCCTTTGTCCACCCACTCTTCTCTGTAATCTTCCTCTCGCGTCTGTCTGTCTCGGGCCGTGCTGGGCCGTGCCGTGTGGACACAGAGCTCCACACAAACACACCATTCATGGACTGATAAGATCCACACGTGCAGCGGTGACCCTGAAGCGGGCAGAACCAGCAGGTGGTGCGGGTCCAGTTTTCACCAGAGCGATTACAGCGCTGATGTCATGAAGGGAGCTGTAGAACCGTTAAAGCATCTGGTTCTAGATTAAAATAATAGACTCTGGAGACTATTTGGGTCCTGTTTGATTTAAAGCCTAGTGATCTGTCCTGCTGAATATGTTCCACTAGAACAAGAAAAACACCATAACATGATGCAGCAAAGCTTTGTTGCTGTAATACATGCTCAGAATAGCTGACCTGGGGTCAGGTCCTTGTGTAAACACCATTTAGTTAAAATGTGTGTAAGTGTGTTTGCTTACTACAGTTTCATGTTTCTTAACTATATTCTGTCCTCATTGTAACATGACTGTGGGAATCCTTGACAAACCTGCTGGAAGCTAGTTATTTTAGCTTTTAAATACAGAGATTTTTCTTACTAAAACTCATCGCTTTGCTTTAGAAGTCCTTTATTAACCCCCTATTTTTATGATGGAAAGATGCATTTTTTGGGGCTTCAAAATCTCGACCCCCATTCACTCCCATTATAAAGCTTGGAAGAACCAGGATATTTTTTAATACATCTCCAGTTGTGTCCATCTGAAAGAGGATAGTCATATACACCGAGGATGGTTTGAGGGTGAGTAAATCATGGGAAAACTATCCCTTTAAGTGCGCACTACCCACACACTGCTCTTATTAGAGTGTCTTCTGCGAGTGTGTTTGAGGGGTGTTGGATGCACCACACGTGCTGTAGATTTGCGATGTAAGAGGCACCCAGAGGCAATTCTGCCTGCGTTCTTCTTCTTCCCAGGCTTATTTCAGCCTTCCTGAATCACTTCCCAACCCATAAATCCTTTAGAAGTCTCAGTCCCCGGGCATGAGACGGCTGACCACGTCACACATGGATGCTATTTTATTACGGGAAGACCCCACTGGAGCGCTGACAAAAGAAGTTACGGTAGACCCTTTATGGATCTTTGTATAGACATGATCAGTATGTACATCAACCAAAGAAAGGGTTCAGCTTTCAAATGGTTAATCTGATTGCTTAGGCAAGCATCACTATTACAGCTGCATTGGTTCTGGAGGGACGCCAACACTGATCACTGATCCATAATTATTAAACTTTGGCTAAACTTCTTTTCTAAGCAATTGGTTTTTGGATGATAAATAGCCATAAATTCCCATAGACTTGCATTGATGGAGGTATCCAAGCCATATCTAAAGGCCATATTTGCACTAATAGTTTGATATCTAAATGAAGATTCATTCTGTGATGTAGACCTCAGCTTCCTATCGCCAAGAGACTTGTTAAGCTAGTGGAAGCCTAACTCGGCTAATATCCTTACAAGATAAGATAACTGGGCTGTATGTGAGATCCGGTTGGTGGCGGATTCAAGAATCATTTCTGGGGGGCAAAACGGCAGCTTCAGCATGCAGCAGAGGGGATGGATTTATTATCCCTGCGGTTGGCATGACAACAGCAGCCTGTGGATGGAATAGAAGATTGTTGCTAAATTGTTCCATCTGTTCCATTTTCCAGTTGTAGTTGCCCAGGGATTTGTCTTCTATTATCTGATAGATGAACTCCAGGATAGATTCCTCATGAAACCATGTTATCATATCACGTCTGCAGCAAACCAAAGCGCCAGTTATTTGAGTAGCCTAAGTCTTACATTGTGTCCCATTTGAGTCAGAGGAGGTCAGTCTATACTGGAAGTGCCTGTTGGATTGTGCCACCTTCACTATTATTTGTAATATTAAAAAAATATAAATGTTTATTTATTTACAAATTTGTATTCATATTTATGTATTTATTTATACATAAATATTTATTATTAATTTAATACATATAAAATACAATTTTATATAAATTATATTTATATAATTTATTACAAATTATACTTTATTTATGTACAAATATTTATAAATAATATATATTTATTTATACCTAAATATTTATTATTAAATTAATAAATATTAATAAAATAAAATATCTATAGATTTATTTTTTATATATAAAATATTTAATAAATTGTGTTCATATATATATATACATAATATAATAAGTATTATTTGTAATACTTTATATATATATATATATAAACCTTATTCTTTATAATATAAGTAAACTGTGACACATAATACCCAAAAATTATTCATACACTTTGACCTGACCAGGTTTTGCTTAAGTGTTATCTGAAATAATTAAGATTAAGAGCTTGTCATATTTTATTACCATGTTTTTTTTGTTGTTTTTTTAAACTATAGTGAATAAACTGAATAAATGAATGAAATGTTCAAGGTGTCTGAATAAATTTTGGTTTGATTTATAATTTGGTTTAATATATATATATTAAATTGTATAAAAAATGAAGTTTATATATGAAGTATTACAAATAATACAATTTTTTATTAATATAACTGGTATATATATATTTTTATCATTGTTACTTCTAATATATATGATAACCAGTTAAAAAAAAGTAAACAAAAATAACTCATTTTAAAGTGAGTTATACCAGTGTACCAGTTCCAAGTAGTATTTTATTTTAATTTTAGTATTAAGCTCATAGCAGATTTGTCCGTGTTTGTGAACATTCAATGCTTCCCGTCTAGACAGTGTTAATAATCACATTCCAGATTGGACTAGCATCAAAGCTCAAAATTCACTTCACTTGATCTGTACGAAACACTTCCAGTAAACACCATCATTGTGATTCAAAGTTTCACATCTGTTTCGTTTTTGCTTTTTTGTTTGCCAGCCACGTGCTTTTGTACTGACAGCTAAAGTTAGTCATATCCTAAAATATTCATTAAGACATCTTGCTTGTGATGCTATATCCAGGTCATGTTTAAAAGGAAAAAATAGTTGTTGTGCATATCAATTTTTGTTTTGGGATGCCATTGATAGTTTTCACATTTTTATTGTATGTAGCATCACAACAACATACTTAATTTAGCTTTAACGGCTCAGAAAATTGAATCTAAAATCACATGAGAGCAATTTTCCAAGGTTTTTTGTTGCATGACCTTTGAGATGCCGCAACAGCAGATGGTGCGTTTGGTCGCTCTTTTATCTGTATTCTTAGGTTACTGTAATGTTTTTAGCTGATGAAGTGTAGAGATCTAACCAGTCTCACCTGCTGCTGTGAACACACACACACACACACACACACTTGTGCTTCTGTAATGCTGTTTGCATTAACCGTCTCACACTGCAGGAATCTGTCGGCCCATCTGGAACGCAGTATCTCGGAAACAAATCATACAGAGGGTTTGGCGACCCACCTTGTTGGCTTTCCAACGGTAGATTGTAATTTATCGACTTTTATCCCAGCTCAGGATTTATTTCAAAGTTTTTGGCTGTTCCTCTCAAAGATTGTAATTGGGTAGCATTTGAAGCATGTGCTTGTTTTCCAAAGACTTCAACAAATGCACTGTTTTGAGCCAAGTTACGTCACTCAGCGCCTTTGGCATGGAGAATACGGAGACTAAGACTAATGCTAATTTACTTAGTTTTTCATAAACTTTATTTAGTTTTCTAATAAGGCATACACTTCAAGCATGAGAACAGCAAGGAGAACAACAGTACGGTACAATCAATCAAATGTACACCAAAAAAATTATGTAAAAGTCGTCAAAGATGCATATCCCTACAGCAACACAAGACCAGTACGAAGTGATCATTCCCAGCTGGTCTTATGTAGTCTTCCAAATTTTCTGAAATCTGACTCATTGTTTGCAATAAATCATATTCTCTTTATATGTAATACCATTCAAAAGTTTGAACTGTAGTGTAGTGTAATGTTCATCAGCGCACCTATATGTTTAAATCTACAAGTGGTGTGTAGTCAAGACTAGCGTTGTCGCAATACTGGAATTTTCAACTTTGACACGATACCTTAAAAATTGTTACCATTTTGATAAATTTTTGATAGACTTTATTTGAATCGTTGATTTACATTTACATAAAAAAGACAAGTAAACGTCAGTAATAAAATAACAAATAAACAAATCGCAAATGATAGCACAAATAAAATAAAGAAACAAATTAAATAAACGCAAAAAGGTTTTTCAGGTGGGTCTAATAGTAGTATTCAGGTAATAAATACTATAGAAATAAAAGTTATCAAATGTAAAATAACACTGGATAGTTTTCATTGTAAGAATCAAATACAAATTAACGCTTACAATTAAAGTTACAAAAGTTATTCAGTTGAGCAGCGAGTGTTTTTCTCTTTTGTTCTTTTATTAACATGACAGACAGCAGCAGGTTTATTAGGCTGCTGTCACTTTAAGAGCTTATGCACGGATCCAATATACTGTTACACAACATGCATTTTCTCATGTTCCAAATCTGACTTTTTTTAATTGAATACTCTGCAAGACAGGCATTTTGGCATAATTTTGTATGTATTTGACAGTTTAAGCACAATAAGCCATGAAAAATAACTAAATTTGGTACTCGTGAGCTGTTTGAGAGGTGGCTTTATGTGCGCACCACTTATTATAGATCAGTGGTGCGCGCACTTTTGGTGTGAATGTGAAACCTGCGAGAATGACCAAAATTATGTGCAATACAAGCACCGCTATTCAACCGAAGCAAATGAGATGAGTGAGTGAGAGGAGGCGAGAGTGAGTCAATTTGCCATTGGAGAGAAACGAGAGTGAGAATGCGCAGCTGGTATCGGTGTATCAATACTGCAGATATGGAGAATTGGGACCATTTCAGATATTTCAGTATGGAAACACTGAAATATCGATATTTTTGACAACACTAGTCAAGACTGTTATTTTGCATTTTCATTCTGATGGAAGGTCAAGTGCATTGACTTGTAAGATGCAGTATTGTGTGAAGTGTGCTTGGTTGTGTACTGCACATTTTGGCCAGTGTAACTGGTATTCCATACATATGGAACATTCATAAAATATGCTTCAGAATATAGTTTGAGACAAAAAATACTGCAAGGCAGTTTAGAAGTCACACTCGACTATTTAGAGAGGTCTGACCTTGGATCACTTTTTCTAAACAGCAGCACTCAACGATTGAAGGTTGATTTAGGGTCGGGGTGAGGCACTGTCACTGAGTAATCGGAGAGGAGCAGATGTGTCGAGGTCGTCTGCTTCCTTATCTGACTTTTTCCACTGTTCTTCTCTCAGTTTGGCAATGAAAATTCACTGCTTTAGAAGTGGTTCTGAAATTCACCCTGGGACACAATTGGTCCTAAATCAGTTGGCAGCTTTCTTTTGTTTTGCAGCTTGCCTGAAAAAATGCAGATAAGGCAGTTCTCGCTGCGCTAGCATGAGCCTGCCTCCAGCCTTCATCAGCATTGCATTTATATTTTTGAATGATTTACTGGTGGAAAAAACTCAAATTGCTGCTCTTATATAATCTTGGAAACATTGCCGATAAAATCATACGTTAATGAAACGTTTTTGGTACTGAAAAGTTGGTTTTAGTGTTGTTTGTGGTTGATGCATGTGTTCATGTCATCTTGTTAGAATTCAAAAAATGTTGCAATGTTTAATGGGTACTTGACGCAGACCAAAAATATGCTGCTTTGAAAGCTGTTATTTTGAAACATTGTGCCCGTTTCTGCATCCCTTAATCTCTTTTATCTCACATTTTTGCACTTTGTTTTGATATCTTTCTCTCTCCCTCTTTTTTTATTTCTTCCCCTCTCTTCTTACTTCAAGGTACTCTCCTTCTTTCCTTCTTTTCCTCTGTCTCTCTGGCGTTCTTTCACTCTCTCTGTGTTTGCCAGAGGGAGGTTCACTTCGTAGTCTTGGCAGCATTTTGTGTAATAAACTCCACACTAATGCTGGCTCATAAACAAATAAACCCAGGCACTCTGCGACGTAATTTCATCAAATCCTCCCCCGTGCTCTCTTTGCTCTCCTCCCAAGCCAGTGAAGCCATCTGTCTGTGCGAAAGGTTCCCAGTCTTTGTAAACTCTCTTCTGGTGTCTCCCATAATTCTGTATTTGTGTCTGTGATTCCACTCTTGTGTCATGACATCATTCTAAAAGCTTACAGCTCTTGGTAGACAAAAACAGATGGCTGAACTGTTAGCAGGAAAGGAAACAATATCTCTTTGGTGCCTTGTTAGCTTTGTGTATTAAGTTATAGAGGACAGGTAAGGATAAAACAGATTAAGAAGGTTTACCAACAATTACTATTGTGGTTTACAACAATACATTTGTCTCCAACTGCTAATCCACTTCTCCTATTTGATTCTAGGGTTTGTCCTTCCAACTGAAGAAAACCATGAAATCTTCTACTTACAGGACCTGAAAGAGATTTACATAATCAAGATACAATGGAAGAGCCGTTCAAAGATTCTGTAGCCGTAGACATGGCGAACCCCCAGGAGGAGGTCTGCAACGGTGGAGCCGCCACCACCACTGATGCAGTTGGGAAACTCGAAGGGGATGCCACTCCAATTATTCCAACCGAGACATGGAATGTCAGCTCTCCAACTATCACAAAGCGATCCCTGTCACCCCTGCTAACAATACAGGCCACCCCAGTGGTGACCCCGGCTGCTGAATCTCCCAACGGTGTTGCCCTGAAGGTTGCTACAACTGTGCTTCAGCCAATCTGCTTGGGGGAGAGTCCAATGGTGTTGCCCATCCTTGCTGGTCCAGCTGCCCCTCAAGTTGGACAATCAGGGACAACTTCATATCTGATGACTAGTCAGGGTCCTGTGTCCCTACCCCTGGTCTTGGAACAACAAGTCCTCCAACATTTGAATCCTCAATTGCTTCAACAAACAGCAACTTGTCCTCTCCCGCTACAGAACAACATCCTGTGCCAGAACCCTTCCCTTGCTCTTGGACCACCTCCAGTCCTGGACCAGAAAGGCTCAAGTCCAGTGTTGGATACTAGTCTACTGACTCTTCTTCAGAACCCTAACTTTGCAGCAATCTTGCAGGACCTCTTCCCTGGCCAAGGGAACTCCTCACCCACTTGCCACCAAGCGTCTTCCCCGCAAGTAGACCTTGCCTCTGCGTTCCTTTCTCCTCCACCTCTCTCGCACCCCTACATTTCTCCACTAGCCCCTCTGGTGCCTCCAGCCACCCTGCTCGTGCCCTATCCCGTTGTGATCCCACTTCCAGTGCCTCTTCCAATCCCAGTGCCAATCCCAGTCCCAGTCTCCATGTGCAAAGACTCAAAGGTTGAGGTAGACTCCCCGAAACCGACTTGTACTTCGAGCAAAAGCACACAGACGTCACCTAGTGACATCTCCCCTCATTTGACATTAACCAGCAGGGAAATGGCAGTAGTCCAACAACCTCTTCCTTCTTGCTCATCCCCTGTAGTGACAGACGGAGAAGTGCTAGACTTATCCATAAGGACGCCTCAACCGTCAACGCTTGTGGATGTTCCACAAGGGATCCAGCCGTTTCAGCAAGACAGTGTCCTTGATTTGTCTGTACCTAGTATAAGAAAGACATGCATCCAGTCTTGTAGCACGTATGGCCCATTGGCCCCAGAGCGGGATAGAGTGTGCCACATTGGGGACGGTGTTAGCGGTGGGGCTTTGGCTCTTGGGGTTCTTCGGCCAGTAGACTGCTCGCCAAAGATAGATACTAAACTGCTGAGTGGTTTAGCATCTCTAGAGTTCAGCAGACAGCACAAGTGGGTGGTAGACAGCGGTCATGGTAGCACAGTAGCTGGGACAGTACATGACTCTGCGCTCAGCGGAAGCGGCAACATCGAGATCGTCAGCACGTCACAGACTGCCAAAGTCATTGTGTCTGTCAAAGACGCCATGCCTGCCATTTTCTGCAGCAAGTTAAAAGGATTGTCAGGCGTTTCTACAAAGAACTTTTCCATTAAACGTGACGCCAGCCAGGGGGGCTTCGCGACACTGCCCAGGGTCCCGGGGGATCAGCGAGGAGAATCAAGTGACCCGTTAAAAAAGATCTCTAAAAACAGAGGTATCAAACTGAAGAAAGTGAGCTCCCAGGAGATTCATATACTGCCCATAAAAAAGCAGCGACTGACAGCGTTTCTACCCAGAAAATAACACATGCTCTTGCTTTTAGTGTGAGAAGGGAAAACCAAGGACATGAGCAAAGAAAAAGCTACTGAGGTGTAGCTACAGTGAAAGAAAAAATTGGTGCAAGAAATGTAACCAGGGTATGATGATGCTAAATGCATTTCTGGCAGAAGTAAGGCCTAAAGCTTGTTCTCCAAGCTGTCCAAATGATTTACATGGATGCAGGCCGCCTCTGGTCTGACAGTTTGCCATTTAATCCATTCATTATAAAGCAATCAGCTGAAGTCAACAGAATAATGCTCCAAGTAAAAGAACCAATCTGAACAGGCCAAACTGCACTACTACTGATATTCTTTAGCATTTGCAGCATTATTGCCAGAATCTTTTCCCTTCCTATGCATTTTGATTTTGGTCACACATCCTCATGAATGATTCATCACACTTAATCTGCATTGTCATTAATATGCATGAGATCAGTTTTGAAACCTGGCCAGCTGTCAGTGAGAAACATGCAGCACTGACAAAGTCTCCTCTTGCTAATATGCTTTTGCGGAACTCTTGCTCTCCCCTCGCTGTTTACACTTGGAGTGCAAGACGTTTCCCATTTTTGGTCCTAATGAACTGTAGAAGGGAACCGTGACCTTTTGCTTCCCTAATCACTGTATTAATCAGTGGGGCATTGGAGCGGAGCATCCTCTTTGAAGAACAGGAGGGGTAAGCAGTTAGCATGGCAGCCTGATAATGACTTGGCAAAGCGCAGACCTCAGTTTCATTAAGTCTGATGATTGGAGGAAATGGTTGTCAGTAGCAACAAAACGTAGTCTTCATCATCCTCCCTTTGGGGGGCAGAAAGCCTCCCCCCACCCACCCCCAACCAAATTAAAACTAAATAATCATCAGGGGTTCGTCCCTAACGACAACAAATCTGAGTGAAATGGCTTATTAATGCTGTTTTTATGGCCGTGGGTTCAACTGCAAGAAATATTTTAGGTTTTTGTCAGCCAGCTGTGTGAACAGTTTCAGTTTTAACAGTGTACAGATTTTAATGATCTTTATAGCGATACCTACAGTGTTTTGGATGCCGACAATGGACCTAAAGAGTTCTAAATGAAATCCCTTAGCGAGCATTATGGTCATTTTTTTCTTTCCATTCTTTATACATGTTACTGGTCTTATTGTGCAAGAATCATCAGTGTATGTTATTCCACATGTTTTGTAGTCTTTCATAACAATGAGATGACTTTTATTGCCTTTCTGGGTGATGTCAGCAAGGTTGCACAAGCAATAGGCTAATATTAAGGCTATTTAGTCATTGTTTTAATCTACTGTTCCAGGTAATGCAGCCTTTATAAAATCTTGATAATAGATAATGCAGCAATTTAATGCCAAGTAACATTACTGGAATACAGTTTACGGCAATAATAGCAAATAATAATAGAGCTGAAAAAGAAGCATTAACATTTGAATATGTGGAGATGTTCTTCAGGCTGAACTTGACCTTCAGTCCCAGTCAAAAAGCCTCTTCAAAAGTGTAAGCTGGTGATATTTACATTTAGGTCTGGCTTCATTCTCCCTCTTTTCATGATCAACTAAAATTCTAATGGATAAAATCAAGTGCCAACCGATTGTGAACGCTGCTTCAAGGCACTAAAATCTGTATTATTGTAGCTTTCATGTGGTTGTGATGTTTTCAGTTGACTGGTGGTTTGATTGATAGTGTGAGGGCGTGTTTCGAACCACAGGTTTCCACCCTCTCATTAACCTTCTGATCATCCCAGCCAGTTTAGTAATCAACTTATTAAAACAGTTGACAAACTGAATACTTAATCAGCCAAATTTAGCCCCATGAGCATGTTATAACAAACATTTTCTCCAAGCAAAATCTAAATGTCTTTTTTTTTTATTTGTGGGTGCAATATGATCTTCACATGCTCTTGACAATTCACCCAAAATATAATTTCCGAACTTAGTAAGTCAAATATTTCCTATTCTATAGGAAACGATGTGTATGTAAAATAATTTAAGAGCATGTCCACAGCGAAATAACCAGCTTTTCGCTTTAAACCTGTTATCTTGGCCTACGGCCAAACCAAGATGAGTCTAATTTGGTCACTGATGAAGATTTCATGTTACATTGAGTACCAGTATGATGAACTGGCTCACATGAGATTTTCCTTCAAGCCACTTTCAGCAGAATTAAAAGAAACACACCCTCAGAATAGTCCATAGAAAGAAAAATGAAAATGAGCCAGGATTTATTTGACATGTCAGTATGAAATGTGCTGACTGGTGTTTACGTGTTTGTTTATTGGAATTCCTGCCGAATGAAAATCAGGAAGGCGTCTCAGTTCACATTGAGCCAGGAAAGCGTTTCATGTCGAACTGACTGAACTTTCTCAAAATAGCAAGTATTGGTTCAATCACTTAACACCAAATATATTTGATGAACTGCTGTGCAATTTTCCTTGTTTTTTTCTTGTCAGTACTGAAATGTGTGTGTGTGTGTTTTAACTGTAAAGCCTTAAATCATTTCCCGGCATGTGATAGATTTTCACTCTTCCCAGATTTACACGAAAGAAAAAAACAATCACCATCAGCATGAACACCAGATGAATAAACCATGACTATTTCTATGATGTGAATTCATTTATGTGTCAGATGACCCTCCAACTCTTTTATAGGTACTGAAATTTTAAGTATTGAATGTTTTTTTTTTTACCATGAACAACTTTTGTAAATAACTGAATGGGTAAAAGAATGAAAAAAGAGAGTCTGGTGATGTTTTAAATTATTTATTTATTATTTGTATCATTTAAAATGTTGAAAATGTGTACGTGACGAATGCATTAGCTTTAAAAATTTCATGATTAAAAACGTCTCTGGTATCAAGAACGAAGCTTGTTTTTTTTTTGTTTTTTTTTGTCTGAACTTTTGCACATTTCATGACAAGTATTGATATTCAATCGTTTGCTTAATCTATATGGCACGACATTACGAATACATTTGATTTTTTCCAAAAAAAAAAAAGGTCAACAAAGAAACGGAATAGTCTAAACAATCACATTCACGACTAACTCGAAATGCTACGTTACAAAAGATGGAAAAAAACCTGAGAAGTCTCAAAGTAAAGCAAGGCAGTTTGAACCTAGTTATTTAAAATGGACATTTCCCTCCCGGTAAAAAGCGTTGGAAGGCAGTCCGAGATATATTCAACAACCAATCCCAAAATAAACAGCCCCCGTAACGTATCGTCACATTTCCCACCTCCATATACAACATGTTTAGCTTAAAATATTTCTTCTCTACAAAAATGTACATTCCTGTTGCTGAGTTTTATGGTTAAACCCATAATACACCATTGACGTCTGATCTATCGATGCAAATGGTAAAATATCAACATAAACTTCGAGATAAAGATCGGAGGCCAGTGCAAAACACACCGGCATTCACATTACATCAAATTCCCACTATTTTAGTGATATTTCTAATAGTTCAATGACACCTACAGAGGATGTTCTCGAGCATCTCGCAAACGGTTTCACATACAGTGTTTCCATCTCTTGAATACTGTTCTCCGGCAGTCAGGTTAACATCTAACCGTGACTTTACAACACTTCGTAACACATATCATCTCAAACATTCCCAAGATAAGAGCTCGACATGAAGGCCTCAGAGAAACATCGAGTTTCTGTAACAAAACCGAAGCCAAGTCAAACAACATTATCTCCTCAGAACCTTCTGGAACATCGATACTCGTGACACTTGAAGACTAAACAGAGATTTTCCTGTCCTTCAGTTCTTTAAAGAGAGCCGAAGGACAGGAAAATAAGTGGTGATAGAAAAATAATAAAGCACACGGAAAACTATATAAGATAATTTATAATCAATCTGACATTTTTCAAAGCAAAAGGGCGATGAATTTCAGCTTAAAGATGTATGCATTTGAATTGCATATAAAATTCCCATTCATTTGAATTACATAGTTTTAACATAAACTAATACTTTTAATGTGATGCATATTCATCAGGTCAGATTTCTGTTTAGTGCCACATTAATATATTTATCATCAACAAATTCAATTGGTTTCATCTACATACATTTGAACTAACTGAATAATGCTCGTTCCACAGCTAGACATATTTTAACCATGTTCAAACTTTTTAACTGGATAGATTTTTCACAATTTTGCTGATTCTAAGCAATCTGAATAAATGCAATTGAAAATATGATTATATAAAGGGTTAGTTCACCCCAAAATGAAATTTCTGTCATTAATGACTCACCCTCATGTCGTTCCACACCCGTAATACCTTCGTTCATCTTCAGAACACAAATTAAGATATTTTTGATGAAATCCGATAATGACTTTATTCAACAGTATCTAGTGATGGGCGATTTCAAAACACTGCTTCATGAAGCTTTACAAATCTTATCAAACTGCCAAAATCACATGAACCATTGAAATTTCGAAACGTTTTGAAACACTTATGAAGCAACAAAGCCTCGTTTATTGAAATCACGTGACTTTGGCAGTTTGATACGCACTCTGAACCACTGATTCGAAACAAAAGATTCGTAAAGCTTCGAAGCTTCATGAAGCAGTGTTTTGAAATCGTCTATCACTAGATACTGTTGAATAAAGTCGTTATTTTGGGTTTTTTTGGCACACAAAAAGGGTTCTTGTTGCTTCATAACATTAAGGTTGAACCACTGTAGTCACATGAACTGATTTAAATACATCTTTAGTAGCTTTCTGGGCATCTGAAAGTGTTAATTATCTTCACTGGGCCATCAGATTTCATCAAAAATATCTTAATTTGTGTTCTGAAGATGAACGAAGGTCTTGAACGACATGAGGGTGAGAAATTAATGAACTAACCCTTTAAAGAGAATCCAATAGATGCAATTAGTTAATAAACTATCCCATGTTTTTTTGGGTGCAGAAATCTGTTTCTTACCTGTTTTTGGTTTATGTATGACTGATAAATAAATGGATGGAAATTATGCAATTCAATCACATAAATCTTAGATTTAGGCCTAAATATTTTGAGTGCATTGGTGTGATTTACTTCAGTTTGTTGGAGAACGTTCACAATATTCAACAACATTGTTTTGACAGTTTGAAATAGATGTGTGGAGTGAAAACTTTTACACTTTTAAAGGATTAGTTCACTTCAGAATCAAAATTTCCTGATAATTTACTCACCCCCATGTCATCCAAGAAGGTTTTTGAGGAAAACATTCCAGGATTTTTCTCCATATAGTGGACTTCACTGGGGTTCAACGGGTTGAAGGTCCAAATGTCAGTTTCAGTGCAGCTTCAAAAATGATCCCAGACGAGAAATAAGAGTCTTATCTAGAGAAACCATCGGCTGTTTTCAAAAAAAAAAAAAAATTAAAACGTATATTTTTAACCACAAATGCTCTGTGATGTGCCACCATTACATCATCACATTGGAAAGGTCATGCAAGAAGTAGGGCGAAAAACTAATTTTCTCCTCCAACTTCACAAAAACGTCCGATAAATCATTGTTTTACAATTTTTTTGCACATTCGCTTTGTAAACACTGGGTCGGTACTTCTGTCTACGTCACGCATGACATTTCAAACGTGATTACATAATGCTTAGCACATCACAGAGCAGTGCAAGACAAGCATTTGTGCTTAAAAAGTATATAATTTTTATTTTTTTTTTAGAAAACGGCTGATGGTTTCTCTAGATCAGACTCTTATTCCTCGTCTGGGATCATGTAGAGCTCTTTGAAGCTGCACTGAAACTGACATTTGGACCTTCAACCCGTTGAACCCCAGTGAAGTCCACTATATGGAGAAAAACCCTGGAATGCTTTCCTTTAAAAACCTTCATTTCGTTTCGACTGAAGAAAGAAAGGCATGAACGTCATGGAGGTGAGTAAATTATCAGGAAATTTGAATTCTGAAGTGAACTAATCCTGTAAATTTCATTTTTGACCAAGTATCTTACAAACCCTTTTCATTTGTTCACAGAAACAAGCAAGGGTTTGTTTGGTCAAAAACACTAATTCTGCCATGAAAACGAGCAGCGTGAACATTCTTCGAAACGTCTCTTTTTGCGTTCGACGGAAGAAACGTCATACGGTCAACTTTTTGCATGAACTTTTCCCGTAAGATCGCTTAAACATGACCTGCGAAACTCAAAGGCAAAGTGTTTGTTTGACGCCAACTGAATACACAAACGATTTGATGGAATTGCGAAAAACGAGATTTTCAGTGGCTGTAAGCGTTTCCAGAAACACCGGTGAACTACTACAACGTCACAGGGAGGTAGAGCGATGAATCCGACTCAGAAGCGGCCACTATCGATGAGATAATCGGCCCGTAAAGCCTCAACATCTTTGGGGAGACGAGATCGCAGGAGGTAAGAACTGACTTCCCGTTCGTTCCTGGCGAGGAGGTACGATGGTCGTTCACAGAGAGCGGCACTAGAGTTCCTCAGTGTGCTCCGGTTGCAAATGAACGTCCTGGAGAGATGGTGTGTGTGTGTGTTTCTGGAGAGACGAGCGGCGTAGTGTGTTCTGAGCGCGTCCGCCGAGCAGCACACAGTGATTTCCCATCAGCCCCCTCTGTAGCAGCGTGTGGGTGTGGAGGTGAGATTGCGTGTTCACTGCTTCCCCTGCTTGAGTCTCTCGATGTGATGGCAGAGCTTGAGCGCCGGTCCGAGCTTCAGCCCCATGTACTTCATCACCATATCACTCCTCAGTAACATCAGAGCTTTACCGTCGATCTCCTGCAGAGAGAAAGAAAATGAGTTTTACCACAGTTCAAGTGGAGTGAAAGAGACGCTCTGAATGAAAGTGCACGTTCACTCTCTGACAGCAGATGGAACAGCAGAAATGCAGCGGTTACCCCGGAAACTCCATAAACAAAGCAACTGCGCTAGTTTTTAAAATGCTTCAAACAAACATTCATTTTTGTAATCTCAATGTTGTTCATCACAGCACCAAATACTGAATACTGAAAGACTTAATAGGCTATTTATTTTCAAACTTAAACATTTTTATGTTTTAATCTGGACTACAACATGCCCTAATGATTAGAAATGTTCTGATTATTTGTTATTGTTCATTAAAACTTAAAGACATACGGCTTCATTAGTTAACATGTTAATTCATTATTACCAAACTGACAATAAAAATACTTATAAAAGCATTAATTATTCTTAGTTAATGATAATTTCATAGTTACTGCTTAATAACATTACTAAAATCAAAAGAACTTATTTAATGGACCTGAGATCAAACTAACAATGATCAGTTGTGTTTCTTAACTAACATTAACCAAAAATAATACTTTAGTAACAAATGTAGCTATTGCTCAATCTGAGTTAATGCATTAAATAATGAGACCTTATAGTAAAGTGTTTCCTGTTGATCTTTATAGCCTAATTCTTTTGCATTTTAATCTGTTTGAAAATTTTAAACAAACATTCAGATAGGGCTGTTAAACGATTAATCATACAAAATAAAAGTTCGAGTTTGCATAATATGTGTGAGTACTGTGTGTAATTAATATGCATATATAAATACACACAAATTAATGTATATATTTAAGAGAAATATGTTATTTATGTACAAAATATTTGTATTTATATATAATATAAATTATATAAAAATATAAATAAATACATATACTTGTAAAAATTTCTCTAATATATGTGTTTGTATTTATATGTACATAATAATTACACACAGTACACCCACATATATTAGGCAAACAAACTTTTAGTTTGTATGCGATTAATCGCGATTAATCATTTGACAGTTATTTTTGTTATTACAAAAAGAGTTCTTAAATCTGTTATACTGACACTTTTTTTTTGGAAACTTATTTTTATATCGTTATAATACCATATACCGTGATAAAAGCTTCAGCAATTAATCACAACATGAAAATGTAATACCGTCACATGCCTAGTGGCGGCCAATCAGAGCTTCCGATTTATGTGACCAACTTGAAAATGAACCTTCTGTCATCATTTTTTCACCCTCAAGTCATTACAAACCTGTAGGATTTTATTTCTTCTGTTGTGATTGGTCTGCTCTGCTCTGATTGGTCAAAACAGTTCTATTACACACTGCTAGAAAGGTGTAAAAGCATAACAGGGGCACTTAAATTCATGCTTTCTCTGCATAATAAAAGTAGTGTATTTTAATATAATAAAATCGAGTTGATCTAGCAGCACTGTACTTTGTTTCCCGCAGCTGTGAGTCTGTCCAGACGAGTGTGTGTGTGTGTTAGAACGTGAATCTTGCCGGTTAAGTCTAAACACTGATGATACATGTTCCCGCTCTCCCTCCCGTCCTCATGCCGCGGCTGATTTAGTGACAGGTATAAAAGCAAGAGCGTGTGAAGGTCGCTCGGTAAATCACTGACGTGTTTTCTGAAGAGCTCTGCGTGCGGGGCCAGGGCTGTGGGGTCCGCGTCCCGCACAAACTGCATCACTTCCTCTATGGACCAGGAAGACGGACTCCTGCCGGGGGTTCTGGGAACGCCACGCTCCGCCGCCGCCGCCGCCTCGGGACCCGTGGTAGAGCTGGCTGCTGGAAAGAGAGGGAAGATGAGTTTGATCTGCAGCTCATGCAGTTTCTTCAGCCTGTCTGTCTCTCAGTCTTTGATGTTTTATCTCCTGTCGGTTTCTGAAGATCTGAGGCTTCCACTGAGACGTGAAGGTCTTAAAGGTGTCGCCATGAAAAACAGGATTTGTTCTTCTGAAATGAACAGTTTGATGTAGAACAGGGCGATATATCTGAAATATCATCTCATAACTTTTTTTATTTTTTTTTATTTTGTGGAAATTTCAAAACTAAAATGGTTTATATTAAAAAAACTGATTTTGAAAAATCCAGTAACTTAAATACTTTACGAATGAAAAGTGCTTCATTTGATTATTTTCTCGTTTACTTTGATGGGCACAAAGAAAAAGATCAGATCAGAGATTTTTACTTCAATAATATATTAATATTTACTTGAATTCATCCTGAGATTTTAAGTTGATATTTCAATACACATGTTCACATTTTTTTGATGTTGGTTAATGGTTACATGATGCAGTTAAATTCACAAATATCAAAATTGTTTTATTTTGATTGATTTTATTGTAATATTATAATAATACTAATTATAATAATATATTATTTACAATAATATTTATAATATTTATATAATTAGAATTATTTACATTTTTATTATTTAACCTATTATTTACAATAATTATTTATATAATTTGAATTATTTATATATTTTTAATTATTTAAATTTATGATGTAACTTTTTTACAATAATTATTTATATAATTGGATTTGATTATTTATAAATAAGAATTATTTACATTTTATAATTTTACTAATAATTATTTTACAATAATGATTTATGATTATTTTATTATTACTATAAAACAATATTAAATGTTTTATGATTTTATTAACTATTTTACAATAATTATTTTTATTTAGATTTTTATATTATTTACATAATTAGAATTATTTACATTTTCATGATTTAATTAATTACAATATTTTTTGTTATTTATTTTTTTTATTATTTATATAATTAGAATTATTTACATTTTTTATGAATTAATAAAAAATATTTTACAATGACTATTTATATATATATTTTTTTATTATTAATATAATAAGAATTATTTACATTTTGATGCTAAATAATTAATCAAATGATTTCATTAATTGTTTGCTTTTCATCAACATCACTTTGGGAAACGGTGAAGCAGATGAAGTAATCAGTCTGTACAGATCAACATTAGGAAACACTTTGAAATCATGTGCTGCTGCTCACCCTCCACGCGCCGGTGTGTCTGTGTGGGGGGGTTGGAGGCCTGTCGCCGTAGAGGTGGGCCGTTGCCATGGTAATACGGGCTGCTGGGTGGTGACTGATACTCCGAGGTGCTTCTCAAGGTCTGTGGGCGGGGCGTCATGGAGTTGGAGGCGGAGTCCATGAAGCGCTGCTCCTTCAGTAACCCGTTCTCCTCTGGAGGAAGAGTCTCGGCTACACACACACACAAACACACACACACATATTCAACATTCCTCCTCCTCCTCATAATTTGAATGTGTAAGAAAGCTGTATTGTCCTATTAAACAAACGAGTAGCAAGTTCAGCATGCGATTCATCTCTAACGTGAGGCATTGACCCTGACGCACCTTCTGACGGGTGTGTGTCTGTGTGCAGGAGTTTAGGGGAGAGAGGAGCGCAGTACGGCGGAGAGTCTCTGGAGATCCGCTTCACAGCCCGGTTCAGAGACGGCCCGTCTGACATCATTTCCTCTTTAACTGCACACAAATAACATGACAATTCAGCACTTCATCACAGTCATGGCTTTACAAATCTGTTTCCTCTGTGGAAAACAAAAGAGTTCAGAAGATTTGAGAAGTCATTTTAGTATTATATGCTATCATAATATCTATTCATATTTTCAATGAGCTTTTATTTGATATTTTCATCAGTTTTCATTGTAATTTCAGTTTTAGTCATTTTGTTATGTGCTCTAACTTTTATTTTATATTATTAGTTGTCATTTCTATTTACGTTAGTAATTTTGTTATGTGCTTTTGTCATTTTTTACTTGTTATTAATATTATTTATATACCATTATATTATTTATTAATATTTTAAATTGGGTTTTATTTCATATTTTCAGTTTTCATTTTAATTTAAGTAATTGCTTTGGTCATTTTTATTATTATTATTTATATACTTTTATATTATTTATTAATATTTTATATTAGGTTTTATTTTATATTTTCAGTTTATATTTTAATTTTTTGAAATTTTGTTAACTGCTTTTGTCATTTTTAGTATTATTTATATACTATTTTAGTATTTTTCTTTATTAGCTTTTATTTTTATATTTTCATTTTAGTAATTTTGTTATGTGCTTTTGTCTTTTATATTAGCTTTCGTTTTATTTATATACCTTTATATTATTTAGTAATATTTTAAACTAGGTTTTATTTTATATTTTCCCTTTTAGTTTATGTCCTATTGTCATTTTTTATTAGTTTTTAGTATTATTTATATACCATTATAATATTTCTTAATAATATTTTAAATTGGGTTTTTTTTTATATGTTCAGTTTTCATTTTAATTTAAGTAATTTTGTTATATGCTTTGGTCATTTTTATTATTATTTATATACTTTTATATTATTTATTAATATTTTATATTAGGTTTTATTTTATATTTTCAGTTTTCATTTTAATTTTTGAAATTTTATCATCTGCTTTTGTCATTTTTTTCATTTTTAGTATTATTTACGTATATACTATTTTAGTATTTGTATTTTGAATTAGCTTTTATTTTTATATTTTCATTTTAGTAATTTTGTTATGTGCTTTTGTCTTTTCTATTAGCTTTCCTTTTATTTATATACCTTTATGTTATTTAGTAATATTTTAGGTTTTATTTTATATTTTCTGTTTTAGTTTATGTCCTTTTGTCATTTTTTAGTATTATTTATATACCATTTGATTATTTATTAGTATTTTAAATTAAGATTTATTTTATATTTTCACTTTTCATTTTAATTTTTGTAATTTTGTTATGCGCTTTTGTCTTTTTTATTCACTTTTTAATATTGCTAATACATTTCTAATATTTTTTCCATCCTATATTTATCTTTTTTTTTATTTCATCTTTATTTTAATGAATGAAAATGGTCTTTAGTAGTAGTTTTAGTGTCAGTTAACAGTCTCAACACGGTTTGTCACAGATGCTCTCTTCTATATAATGAAAGAGTAAGGCTCCAGAAAGCACAATGAAGCCCTGTAAAAGTAGTCCTTTAGTCTTCTGAAGTCATACAGTAGTTTTGTGTGATGATGAGTGGCACTGAAAATCTTGCCTTCAGCTCGACAAACGAGTGTCTTCTAGATCAAACTGTTCATCCTAACATTTCCTTTTGTATTTCATGGAAGACTTTAAATCAAACAGATTTGGAGCAACTTGATGGTGATTATTCCTTTAACACAATCAAGTGGCAGATCATAGCATCAGAATATCAGACACCGAACTGTGGCCAGTCTGAGCCCATAAATGTACCTGATTTACCGCGGTCATAGGTGCTGTGTGGACTGAACGGTTGACTGCTGAACAGATTATCACACAGCAGGTGTCGACACACCAGTTCCAGAAAGCGCAACACACACCCAGCGCTGGACGCTGACGGCAGCTTCACCAACCGCGTCCCGCCATCTGTTCGGACTAGAGACACACAACAATACTTCATTACCGGGAGTGTGTTTGTTGTTAAAGAGCACCTATTATGCGTGTTAAATACTTGTGCGTACCTCTGACCATCTCTCCTCCACCGCCCTGGCTCTGCAGGCATCCCAGCAGCACTTTGGGTTGGTACGCGCAATCCAGACAGGCCTGAACCGTCTGCTGCAGAACCAGATTCGCCGCCTCCGGCCCGAAGTGATCCGGCAGTCTCTGAACCCGCTTCCGGTCCAGTTGTGGGCCGCAGTTCCCGTGTTTGTTCACATACACACACACTGAAGGAAACGGACACGTGTGTGTGAACACTACTGTAATCTACTCCATTAGAGCAGATCTGAAGAGAACTTCATTATTCTCATCATCCACATTGACACCATATGGTTAAAAAAAAAAGTTTATTATAATTATGCAAGATGATTTTCATGGTGATTATTTTGGTTAGAAAGTCTCATTGTTTTGATCAAATAATTGCATATTAAGACATAACTATATAGTCAAAATAAAGTCACTGCCGTTATGCACTACTGCCATACGGTTACTTCTTTTTTTTTGGATTACTGCATGATTATTCTTAAATTACTGTGGCTATATAAGTTGATTACTATAGTTATATAGTCTGATTAAAGTACTTATATGGTCTGATAAGTGTAGTAGTCTGATTATTGAGGTTATCTAGTCTGATAATTGTAGTTATGTAGTCTGATTACTGCAGTTACTGTATGTAGTCTACTCACGGTTATATAGTCTGATTACTGTAATTATATAGTCTGATCATAGTGGTTATATAGTCTGATTATTGTGGTTGTATGGTCTGATAATTTTGGTTATGTTGTCTGATTACTGCAGTTACTGTATGTAGTCTATTTGTGGTTACATAGTCTGATTACTGGGTTATCTAGTCTGATCAGTATATAGTCTGATTATTATAGTCTGCTCTATATATAGTCTGGTTATTATGGTTGTATGGTCTGATAATCGTGGTTACAATCTGATTACTGCAGTTACTGTATAAGTCTACATTGTTATAGTCTGATTACTGAGGTCATCTAGTTTAGTCTGACAATTACGGTTTTATGGTCTGATAATTGTGGTTATGTTGTCTGATTACTGCAGTTACTGTATGTAGTCTATTTGTGGTTATATAGTCTGATTGCAGTATTTATATAGTCTGATTACTGAGGTCATCTAGTCTGATCATAGTGGTTATATAGTCTGACTATTATGGTTGTATTGTCTGATAATTGTAGTTACAGTCTAATTAATGCAGTTACAGTATAAGTCTACTTATTGTTATATAGTCTGATTGTTGTAGTTATATAGTCTGACCATAGTGGTTATATAGTCTGACTATTATGGTTGTATTGTCTGATAATTGTAGTTACAGTCTAATTAATGCAGTTACAGTATAAGTCTACTTATTGTTATATAGTCTGATTGTTGTAGTTATATAGTCTGATCATAGTGGTTATATAGTCTGATTATTGTGGTTGTATTGTCTGATAATTGTAGTTACAGTCTAATTACTGCAGTTACTGTATAAGTCTACTTATTGTTATATAGTCTGATTGCTGTAGTTATATAGTCTGATTACTGAGGTTGTCTAGTCTGGTCATAGTGGTTATATAGTCTGATTATTATGGTCATTGTGGTTACATTACATACTTCTGATTGCTGCAGTAACAGTATATAATCTAATTACAGTATGGTTATATAGTCTGATTTCTATAGTTATTTAGTCGGACAATAGTCATTAGGGCTGTCAAACGATTAATCACAATTAATCGCATACAAAATAAAAGTTTGAGTTTGCCTAATATATGTGGGTGTACTGTGTGTAATTATTATGTATTTAAAAATACAAACACATTCATGTATATATTTGAGAAATATTTACAAGTATATGTATTTATTTATATTTTCTATAATTTATATTACATATAAATACATATAAAATAAATATTTTTTTGTACATAAATAACATATTTCTCTTAAATATATACATTAATTTGTGTGTATTTATATATACATATTATTTACACGCATTACTTACACATATATTATGCAAACTCAAACTTTTATTTTGTATGTGATTAATCACGATTAATCGTTTGACAGCCCTAGTCATTATATAGTCTGATTATTATGGTCGTATGGTCGGATAATAGTGATTACAATCTGATTACTGCAGTTACTGTATATAGCCTACTTATGGTTATATAATCTGATTATTATGGTTATATAGTCAGTTAGGCAAGTTAATATATTCTGATGATTGTGGCTATGTAGTCTGATTACTGCACTTATTTAGACTATTTACTGCAGTTACTGTATATAGCCTACTTACAGTATTATGGTTATATAATCTGATTATTATGGTTATATAGTCAGTTAGGCAAGGTAATATATTCTGATGATTGTGGCTATGTAGTCTGATTACTGCACTTATTTAGTCTGATTACTATGGTCATACGATCTGATAACTGAGGTTACAGTCTGATTACTGCAGTTACTGTATATAGCCTACTTATGGTTAAATAGTCTGATTATTATGGTCGATAATTGTGGTTTAGTAGTCTGATTACTTTATACAGTCTATTTAGTATGGTTATATAGTCTGATTATTGTAGTAGATAACTGTGGTAATATAATCTGATAATTGTTGTTATACAGTTTGATTATTGTGGTTAATTAGTCTGATCAAAGTCATAATATAGTCTGATAATTATTGTCGTATAGTCTGATAATTGTGGTTACAGTCTGATTTCTGCAGTTACTGTATATAACCTACTTATTATGGCTATATAATCTGATTATTGTGGTTATGTAGTCTGATTACTGTAGTTATTAAGTCCGATCAAAGTGGTTATATAGTCTTATTATTGTAGTAGATAACTGGTAATATAATCTGATCATTGTGGCTAATGTAGTCTGATTATTGTAGTTATATATTTTGATTACTGTGGTTATGCAATCTAAATATACAGATCAGACATCAGATGTTCCTCTGTGCGGCAGCATACGGGATATCAGAAGTTGTATTTGATACCAGTAGACACCACAGATGACGGGGATCCCAGAGAAGAGAGTCCATCGCTGGGCATCTGAGTCATGGGCACCCTGGAGTCTGAGCTGGCTGCTATAGACATAGATCTGTGAAGGAGTCTGGACTTCCTCTGAGAAATAAACACACAATATCCTTCAGTATTTCACCAAATAACAACCTGCACAACATCATCACACGAGACAGTCCTTCGTAAATACACAGAACTCTTTTAATGCTACCTTGCTGCCTGGTTTAGGTCCCCTCTTCTTATACGGGCGCAGGGGAAGCTGGGAGATGGGCGTGGTTTGGGGCGTGGCACCTCCTGGATCTTCTGTGTCCTGGGCCGCAGTGGAAGCGGCCAGGGCTTTCAGTAGCGCAATGGTCTCGCTTTTCGGCCGCCGTCCTCTGATGCCCTTCCGCACGGGGAGTTGAGGAAGAGGAGTCGGCAGGCGGTAAGGAGACGGCATGGAGCGCCGGGGCGGTTTGGGGTTTGAGGACGAGGAAGGGGTAGGACCCGGTTTTGGAGCGGTGACTGCAAAAATGAAAAAATAAAAGGAAAATTTAAAATAATAACAATAAAAGTAATGTTAAAGCAAAGTTATTATTGTTAACAAAAACTAGGGAAACTAGCCACAACGACTAATTTCCTCACGCTTCGGTCGCTCAACAACAACAAAGCTGGAGAATCTCACGCAGCCAAAATGAGGAAAGTGTTCAGCCTTACATTGTTCAAACCGGAGTCGACACTGATGGAGAGACTCAGGAAGAAGTTACAACTTTTAGACGTTTCTGAATGGTTAGTGGATAAATTGATGTAGTTGCTGTGGAGTTGATTCAACTCATCCACTAGCATGTGTCGTCATGTTCATCTTTTGTGTTGAATTGATCCTCGTTTGTGAAGCAGTCCGGCGTAAAATGACGGCATGACAACAACACTCGACTACAACAACTCTTCCTCTTCTCTAAAGCAGCCCAACATGGCCCCGCCCCATTTGTTGTGTGTTCTCGGGGGCGGGGTTTATGTAAATGTTGGGGTTTGTGATGTCACTAACCCAGGAAGAATCTCGTTGTAGTCCCTACCAGCCGTTTGTTGTAGTCCTTAAAAAAAGTGCTTATGTAGAAAGAAAATATCTCTCTTTGCATTGAACTTTGAGTGTCGTAACTTTGCAGATGTTATTTATGCTCAAACAGCAACATTACACACTAACTAAAGTTAAAAAAGTGAAATCATAATCAAGGAACCCTTTAAGTATGACCTCCATTCGTTGAAATTGCACAAAAAACAGGAGCCCTATTTTGTAGCTTATCCATGGAAAGTGCTGCGAACATTCAGAAGTGATGACCTCACCAAACACACACACTCACATCTGAACACATACAGTCCTTTAACACACACACACACAGTACAGCCCTTGAGTGCGGCTGTGGATACGAGTGTGTGTTTACCCTAAATAACTCCAGTAGAACTAAATTAGAGGGTGTGCGGGAGGAAAGAGCCCTTAAAGAGTTCACCAGAGATCTGACACGCTCGTACTGAAGCATATGGCAGCGATCAGGCAGACGGGCTTGAGTTTCAACATGACCCACTGCCCTACAGTCCAGCTAAAATACAGAAACACTGAGTCAGAGTCATGTGTATCACAGTCCTGAACGATTACCATATTCTTATTATTTTATAGGATACTTATATTATAGGAAACATCTTAAAATATGAAGTAGAAACAATAACTAGCAAAAAAAATGGTAATATCATGAATTTCTCTGAAATAAATGTAAATATCAAGTCAAATTTATTTGTATAGCACTTTTCACAATAAACATTGTTTTTTGAAAGCTTTGCTTTGATGTTAATGTTTATAATATCTTTATAATAGCTGCATTTTGCAGATTAGAGCTGGGTTATAATATAGTTTACATTTTGTGATGATACTAGCAATAAAGAAGTTAAGATTTTCTTAATACTATCTATTGCTTTATGCGAGTATACTATATGAATGCAGATAAAGTTTGACATATTTGTATATCTAACTTGATACATTTTGCAGCAAAATAAAAATATCAGGCAGTTGAGATTTGCTATAGTAAACTGTATATCAAGCGTACTGTATGTATGCAAAAAATGCTGGATATAATATACATCCAACATACTACATTTACATTTTTTGTGATGATATGTTGCATTCAAGCCATATCAGAATTACAATAATTTCGAGGTGACAACACGTGACGTTCAAACGCACCTATAGAAACAATCATGCAGCTAAGGTTTGATATATAGTATAGTGACATAATACTGGGGATGCACGATATATCAGCCACCATATCGGTATCGGCCGATATATGTTCATTTTTAATATTTTCGTTATCGGCCCGATTATTGTTATTACACCTGTTTTTGTAATCAGCCTCTCAAAAATTATTTGGATTGAGATTTATCGGCCAATATATCGGTGCATCCCTACATAATACCATAGTATACAAAATATGGTAATTATTCAGTGCCATGCTGGATATCAAAGTACTGCTTACACTTAATTTTAATGCGTCTTTGTTTCACTGTAATTATACATTTAAGTACTGTACTTACTATATGATTTGGTTTAGGTTTAGTTGCATGTAATTATGAGAATTTATAGTTACTATAGTAACTACATGTAACATATGTAACAATGACACTGTAAAATAATGTGTTACCAAAGTACTTTAGTATCTGATATGTTCAGTAACTCATGGTGAAGGAAAGGACATAAAAAACAGCAAAAAATCTGTAATTTCATGTGATTTTAATCCAGATAAATAAAGGCTGTTTGCTCCGGCAGCGATATCAAACGAAGACAGGGATATAAACCAACCAAAATCTACTGAACTCACTGCTGACACACACACACACACACACCTCACCTTATCAAACCCGCCACACCGACAGACATCAGCCGCACATCTGAAATGAATGAGAACGCTCCAATACTGCTGCGAACGCACACCAGAAGACACTCAGGTGTGTGTGTGTGTGTGTGTGTGTGTGTGTGTGAGTCACCACAGGAAAAGGAAAGCCAGTAAGAGGCATATATTTAAAGGCAGTAAGATGACATTTAAAATATTAATACCACACACTTTCACAACTTCTACAGTAGTTCATAATTACTAATATATATATATATATACATACATAAAGCAAGTTATACTTAGTGCACAAATGTTTCCAATAATGAAAAAAAATGCAATATCTAGCCATTGAAATATTTTAGATTAGGAAAAAAACTGAATAATTTATATTCACTATAGAAATTCCCATGCCTTTTCCAAATCATAAATTATAATTCCCTGATTTTCCACGACTATGGGAAAAATATGACTTTAAAATGTTTTTGACAAGTTTCATCTGCTCACCACGGCTTCATTTATTTGATCAAAAATACAGTAAAAACTGCAAAATTATAAAATATTTTTTACAATTTTAAATATCCGTTTTCTATGTGAATATATAGTAAACTGTAATTTATTCCTGTGATCAAAGCTGAATTTTCAGCATCATTACTCCAGTCTTCAGTGTCACATGATCCTTCAGAAATCATACTAATATGATGATTTGCTGATTTAGGATTATTATCAATATTGAAAACAGTTGTGCAACTTCATATTTTCATGGAAACCATGATAATTTTTTTTATGATTATTTAATGAATAAAAATTAGTATTTATTTAAAATAGAATCTTTTATAACCTTATAAATGTCTTTACTGTCATTTTTCATTCATTTAATGCATCCTTGCTGAATAAAAGTATTCATTTCTTTAAAGAAAAATTAATTTCCTTTAATGAGCCCTCTGATATGTTCCACCTGAATGTCACTCAACACACTAACTCTCGTGCCGTTTTCCTCTCCGTCAGCCCTGTTCCTCTGCTAATTCTCAATCTTTTTTCTCACAGAAGTGTGTGATTTGTTTATTTTCACACAAACTCTCGAATCCCTCCTGACCCGCACAGATCGCTCGCTAATTATCTCATTTACACATAATTACTTGGATGAGCTACAAAAAAATAAACAGAGCAGGTCATTCCATATTATCCAGATCCAACACAAACCCTTTAAACAAATGCCTGTAATTCGCATCACAACATGCAGCGCAGAATCATAAACACTGCAACACGAGATCCGGCGGAGTTTTGTATAATTTGGGAAAATTTTCTGCAAAGCACAAAGTCAGAATTAATTCCAGCTGCGTCCGAACGAACATTAACGGAAACACGTATATCATCATCTATAACTCATACTGACTCCGTTCAAAACACAAGATCTGGCTTAAATCCCGGCTAATTCATGACTTCAGTATGTGTTTTATTTTGAAAAACATTATAAAACGTCCTGGATTTTCTTTGGTCAAATAAGGCACTTTCTAAAGTTTCTGTGAGCTTCACTAAATAAAGCAGCCGCAATTATGATAACTAATCACTCCTAGTTAGTGTTAATTAGATCAACAGAATTCACTGTGAGAGTGTTCACAAGCAGTGGAGGCGGGGTCACTGTGTGGGTCGTCATGACAATGGGAATGATTGACAGTTAGGCTGGCCAGTGTTGTTCTCATTAACTGCTCTTATTAGGCTCTTTGTCCAAGGTAAATGATTCTCCCTTTTGCACCCAGTTTAATGTAATTTCATGAAATAATCACTATTTTTGTTTCAATCTCAAAAGCCAGAGGAGGTTTAGGACAGATGAGAACAGTTGAACTGAATTATGAATCCAGGCTGAAACTGCAGAAAGACACTGTAAAATATAACCAGACATGAGAGGAATTCATAAATAAAATGATTTACAAAAGTAAACTGGTCCAGTGATATGTGCTCAAAGAAATACAACAGCTGTGGAAGGAAAGGTGCTATGATGTCAGAAGATCTTTAGTCATGTGATTTCATGAGGGTCTCTGCAGTATGTGGAGTTTCAGAGAGCTTTTGCGCCCCCTGGTGTTGGTGAGGGTTTTATTTTATAGGAGAACAAAGTGTTACTTTAGTATTATTTACATACTGTAATAGTGAATATAGATTTTCATTTTATATTTCCACTTTTCATTTTCATTTTAGCTCAAGTTTTAGTAATTTTATTATGTGCTTTTGTCAGTTTTATTACTTTTAGTTTAAAGATTATGGTTTATTACGTTCATCTTTCTTTAGTGTGTAATGTTGTGGTTTGAGCGTGAAAAAAAAGAGTTCTTCTCTATATCAGTGTTTGTTTCTGAACTCCCTGAAACGCCTCCATTGAGTTTTCTTCACAATATTCCTCATTTAAATAATTAATGTGCAGAATAAAGGGGCGGGGCCTAGTTGAGTTAGTTAGTAGTGTGTTGAAACTGGCGGTTATGGTGAGGGGTGGGACATTTCCCAAACACCAATCACAACACACTGCTCCAGCCGACCAATCAGAGCACATTGTGCTTTTCAGAAGGAGGGGCTTCATAGAGACAGGAACTAAACAGAGTGTTACTGACAGACTGGGAAGAGAGGAGCTGCAACAATGGAGAATATGAGGAAAATAATCAACATTCAAGCAGGAAAACCTGTTCTAGTAGAGCACAAAAACAACATCAAGACTTTCAGAAAGGGCTTAAAGGGGCCTATTATGCCCCTTTCACAAGATGTAATATCAGTCTCTGGTGTCCCCAGAATGTGTCTGTGAAGTTTCAGCTCAAATCCTCCACAGATCATTTATTATAGCTTCCCAAATTTGCCCCTATTTGGGTATGAGCAAAAACACGCCGTTTTTGTGTGTGTCCCTTTAAATGCAAATGAACTGCAGCTCCCGCCCCCTTTCCAGAAGAGGGCGGAGCTTTAACAGCTCAACAACAACAAAGCTGGAGAATCTCACGCAGACAAAATGAGGAAAGTGTTCAGCCTTACATTGTTCAAACCGGAGTCGACACTGATGGAGAGACTCAGGAAGAAGTTACAACTTTTAGACGTTTCTGAATGGTTAGTGGATAAATTGATGTTGATTCAACTCATCCACTAGCATATTATTCTGAAAAAAAGTAGGCAAAAAGTTAACCTACTACTTCCTCTGAGAGTCTCAAGTGTGCATTCGATGGACACTTTACTCTCCACAGGAGAGGGTTTATGAATGACAGTGAAGCGACACAACTGACACTGGTAGGTCATGTGACAGTAACAACATGGCAGATGTAGTACATCCAAATTTAATTCATACTATCCATATTTATACCAAACAGAACATACTTTTTTAATGGTTGCAAAGTAAATTCAAATTCAAATGTAGGACCTACTCAGACAGTACATGATTTCGGAAACACACTGGATCGCCAGAGTCATTATGCTAATGAATGAAATCATCACTCACTGCTGTTGCCGGGCGGCTGTAGACCGTGTTTGGTGGCGGCGCACCAGCCCACGGGGAAGATGTCCCTGGAGTCGTAGCGGCACCAGTAATCGAACGCCCCCCTCCATCCGTCAAACATCACGAAGATCTCCTCCCCTTTCACCTCGCCGATGGTGGCCGGGCAGATCAGGTACGGGTTCTTCTTGTCCACGGCCTCCAGTTTCATCCCAGGCTTGAAGCCGTTGTGGGGCGGCCGCAGGGGCTCCTGATGGAATTACAGTACACAGGTGTCATCAAAACCTTTTAATGTGATTGCATGATGTAACAGTGTCATCCACGCAAATGACTTCTCTCTCCAAAGAGGTTCAGCACCTTTTTAAATGCCGTGGCAGGTGCCATTTCGGCTCCATTAAGGGTCCTCAGGAGAAACATGGGCCACGACGAGGCGTTCATCCTGAATCCTGAGAACATGAGAGAGAAAGAATCCATAATTCTGCTTGCATGTAATCACATTCATGTCGAACAACAACAACAAAAAAAATCAAAATGCGGCCTAAAACAAGACGCAAAACAGGAAGCATTAAGAGGAATAGAATTTAATGACATTAATGTTGATTGAAATAAAGCGTTAAAATAAATAAAATAGAATATAAAAAAGAAAACTTTTATTTTAGTTAGTTGCAAAAGCAAAATTTCTAATTTGTGGTTTAAGTTGAATACAGTTACTACAACTAAAAATACAAAAAAAATCATTAACAAAGTAATCCTTAACAGAAATAAAACAGAATATTAAAATGTATATATATATTTCAATTAGTTTGGAAGGCAAAATTTCTCATTTTTATGTAAAGTAATTAAATTACTACAGCTAAAAGTACTAAAAAATTCACGTTAATTGAAATAAAGTGACCGTTAACAGAAATAAAATAGAATATAAAAAAGTCGATTTTTTATTTAATTTAGTTGCAAAGTCAAAATTTTAAATTTTCGTTTAGTATAAGTTGAAGTACTAAAATTACTACACCTAAAAATAATAAAAACAGCAACATTAATTGAAATAGAATAAACGTTAACAGAAACAAAAAAAAGAAAAAAAAACTTATTTCAGTTGCGAAGACAAAATTTCTAATTTGGGGTTAAAATTGAAGTAATAAAGTTACTACAACTAAAAATACTACAAAAAACTTAAACGTTGATTTAAATAAAGTAATCGTTAACAGAAATAAAATAGAATATAAAAAAGTCGATTTTTTATTTAATTTAGTTGCGAAGACAATTTCTCATTTTCGTTCAGTTTAAATTAAAGTAATAAAATTACTACAATAAAAATAAAAATAGTAAAAAACATCAACGTTAATTGAAATAAAGTAAACTTTAACAGAAACAAAAAAGAAAACTTATTTCAGTTAGTTGAAGGCAAAAAATGTTTAATTTGTGGTTTAAATTGAAGTTAAGTTACTACAACTAAAAATACTACAAAAATTAAAATTAAATGAAATAAAGTAGAATATAAAATATGTAAACTTATATCAGTTAGTTGTGAGGGAAAAATTTCTAATTTGTGGTTAAAGTTGAAGTAATAAACATTAATTGAAATTCAGTAAGCATTAACAGAAATAAAATACAGTAGAATATGAAGTCAACTTTATTTAATTTAATTGCAAAGGTTTCGCTTGTTTCGCTTAGTTTAAGTACTAAAATAACACCTACAACTAAAAAACATTAACGTTAATTTGAATATAGTAATTGTTAACAGAAATAAAACAGAATATAAAAAAGTCATTTCTTAGTCAATTTAGTTGCGAAGACAAAATTTCTCATTTTCATTCAGTTCACGTTAAATAAAATTACTACAACTAAAATAAATAAATAAATAGACATTTAAAAAAAAATCTAATAGAAACAACTAAAACAACAAAATTTTAATGAAAATATAAAGTATTAAAATTCAAACTAGTTTAAAAGATGAATAAATACTAAGACAGTGCAGTAATGATGCAGTGACACGAGACGGACTGTCCCTCCAAACACAGCCTCATGGAAATGACACAGTCAAATCAGCTGTTATTTTTGCCCACTTGTTTGTATAACTCATATTAATCATTAACTCTGCACTAGATCGTTCATTCTATTAGACGTCTGCTTCTTAGCAATACTGTGATCCTCTGTACCCAGCGGCGGCTGCAGCATGTCTCCGTTCTTCTCGCAGGTTCCGATTGGCTGGATGTCGGCGGAGTCGACCAATCGCCAGAAGTCGTTGGTGTTGTCGCTGCCGTCCAGTCGTAGGCGGAGCCTCACGCCCATTAAGCCCATCACCGTGGCGATGCAGGTGGAGGTGGAGTTTCGAGGGTCCCGGGCCTCCAGCTTCATGCCGGCCTTGAAGTCGTTGGAGGGAGGAAACTGAGACTGGAATCAGAGAACACGATATTAACCTCCAAAGACTGAACTTCATATCAGTTTGATTAGTCTGCATTTGAATTAACCCTGTCAAGCCTGACATATGAAGTAACAGTTAGAAAAATCTCGTTTTAAAATCAATAAAAATCAATAAAAGTTTGCAAATTATTTTTTTCTGAGCAACATATTTGAAAATATGGATTTTATGGCTCATATAGTATGATATAATGAGAATATGGAGGGAAAAACTGAGCAAAAATATGCAATTTGGTGCAGATGCTGATATTAATATGGACAAAAATTAAGATGAATTTCTGATGCTTGTATGGTAAATCAAGAATAAGAGTATTTATATAAAATACATATAAATATCAGCATCTTGAAAATGGTTGAAAATGGGCAAACCCAGCGATTGGGTTGTTCTAGAGACAACACTAATAATCAAAAGGTGAACATTTATTAATAAGCAATTTGATTAATGAATAATAATTCAACAAAAAACATTTAACATTAATAAATGTTCATTTCCAATTTATAATTTGGAATTTTAAAACAATAGTTGAGTTAAATAAAACTCTGACTGGGCAAACATTTAACCCATATCGCTGGGTCAAAACAACCCATATCGCTGGGTCAAAACAACCCAGTCGCTGGGTTTGTCCATTTTTAACCTGACTTGGGTTGTTTATAACCCAGTATTTTTTAGAGTGAAGCTCTGTAGTTTGAAAACATATAACACAAAGCGATGATGATTGAGAGATGAAGAAAAACCTTCCTCATAAAGCCTGATGATCATATTTGATACTCATGATTCTTCTCAAACACGATGTCTGGATAATCAAGTAAACTGAAGCTGCTTCAGTTCTTGAATTATTACAATATCAAAGTTATTCTTACGTTTACTTGATGAAAATCAGCGCAGATTTCACAGCAGAAAGATGTGAAGCACGAGCTGAAGGAGGACGTTTGTACGATAATACTGAAAGACTTTTACTTGCTAAAAAAGTCTAACGATCAGTCAGACGACAGAGGGCATGAAGGAGATTGTGTGCGACACGTTTTTCAGCCCTATTTGCACATCAAATATGATACAGTAGGCTTTATAGGGCTAATGTGATTTCTATTTACAGAGCAAACAGCATGTTTGTCTAAAAGTGTCCGTCACATGACGCTCTCACCTGTCTGAAGCAGCTGGGAGGGGCGGGAACGGATGACGTCTCTTTTAAATACTCCTCCCATGAGAAGGACTCAGTCACTGCAGCAGAGAAACACTCTCATTACATCATCACACACGAGCTGATCTCAGGTCAGTGTTTCAGGAGGGAGTGTGTCATTACCTTTGACTGGTCCAGGACCTGTGAGAGACATGCTCCTGCCCGCTTTATCCTTCTTACTGTCTTTGTGATCTGCAGAAGAACGACAGCAATCTCATGTTCTGATTACAATTTGTTTGAAAATGAAGTATTGAGTTGTTTTCATCATAATCAGCTAGAGCAGGTGCTGCAAACACTTTACAGTGAGCCTAACATTATTTCATTATTATACTATTGACTATTATATTCACCCAAACTGATCTTCTTATGCGTTCAGCTGAAGAATTAAAGTCATACTTGTTCTGGAACAACATTAAGTCGAGTAAATGATGACAGAATTGTAATTTTTGTGTGAAATGTCACTTTAATGCGTACTGTCGTCTCACTGTAAGTCTGTGTGTGTTTTACCTTTCAGTACCGTCCGGCCCATGCTGACCATCAACTCTGATGAGATTCTGAAGAGATCCGAGCGCTCGACCTGTGACACACACAGAGATTCATGCAGATTTGTCAAATCAACATCTTTAATCGTAGCTTTGCATTTTTAAAAACGTAAACATTTTATTTCAGCAAAGTTGCCAGGGCAACATTTCTCCTTTTCATTTCATTTAAGCTGAAATACTAAAATAACTACAATAATAAACTACAACTTATATATATATATATACATATATTTATATATATATATATATATATATATATATATATATATATATATATATATATATTATATATATATATACATATATTTATATATATATGGTTGGTATAGACATATTTTAAAAAGAAAAGCTGATAAAAATTACAAAAACACAACAAAATTACCAAAACTTCACACGAAAACAGTACATATAAAATAAAATTAATTTTAAAATCCTGCTTGTTTTTAAAATGCTACATTTTAAAATGTGTCGCTAGTGAGATCCAGTTCATATAATAGGTGAATTCAGAAACAATGCATAGCATTTAAAGTCTGAATTGCCCCAATATTAGGAAAATTCTGTATTATATTCTGTATAATATTGCAGTTTGCATTCATTCGTTTTTTTATTGCATTTTTTTTTAATCATTAATACTGTCTAATTGCCACATATTTTATAAATATATGCTCTCCAAGGCTGCATTTATTCAATCAGAACTACAGTAAAAATAGTCAAAATGTGAAATATTATTAAAATTTAAAATAACTGTTTTCTATGTGAATATATAGTAAACTGTAATTTATTTCTGTGATCAAAGCTGAATTTTTTAGCATCATTACTCTAGTCTTCAGTGTCACATGATCCTTCAGAAATCATTCTAATATGATGATTTGATGCTCAATAAACATTTATGATTATTATCTGTTAAAAACAGTTGTGCTGTGAGATAAAATCAAAACAAACAAGAGTAAATTTTAAAAATAACATTTTATATATTTGTTTATTACTGCTCTAAAAACACTGATATTTTAGTATTCTAAAAGACAAAATAATTAAATTTTACACAATTATCACAAAAGATACAGTCATTGATGTTTGAGGAGACAAAACACACAATATTAAAAGAACAAAGTGTGTAAATTAAGCAAATTAAGTTAATATTTTGTCTTTTTTGTCAAATATAGTATTCAACTGATTAAAAACGCAATGAAACATGCTAAATATGCCAAAATTGCAAAACCAGAGTAAAATAACCTAGTAAAGTAGCAAAACAACCTGTAGCTGTAGTTTCGTCAGATAAATACCTCATATTTTCCTCATATTTTGATGGTTTAATCAAACTTTTAGGGTCATTAAAAACTAAACTCCCCTCCGGACATCACTTTCACTGCTGTAGCTCAATCTGTAGCAGCTTTAGTAATAATACACAATAAACCAAAAGCCATTTCTATGATCCATCTTATAAAAGAGAAAAGATTAAGATCTTGCAGATTATTTATGAGAACATCCCACAGTTTGCCCTGAGCGAGACATGTGTGTGTGTGTGTGTGTGTGTGTGAGAGAGTCAGCAGCAAACACACGGATCTCTCTAAAGAGACATGAAACACACACACACACTCTGCTGAACGCCGTCTTGTTCAGGAGTGTGTGCTGAGGTGCGTTCTCATCTTTGACGGATGGAAACTTCCCAAAACACACAAACACACACATCCTTTCTAAAGTAAAGAAACACTAAAAACATCTAACCTCCCGAACTGAGTGAGAGCAGCGGATCATTCCTGACATGATATGACGACAATGACTCTTATTAGATCAGAAACTGAATCCACATGCCGGCAGACAATTATAGACAGCAAAAATGAGTTCCTTATTTATGTCAAGCAATTAAGAGTTCGTTCCTCTTTGGTCTCATGTGACCTTCTCATTCTGTCGTTCAGTCATAATCGCTCTTTCACTGCGACTCTCGCTGGTGTCGTCTCAGGTTTCCCTCGCTCCTCTCACAGAATAATCAGTGTTTCTGTGCGAGAACAGGCGTCTCTCTGACTTCAACTAAAACCATTAAAAAAACTTTTTTAATTCTTGAAACAAAATAAACATTAACTGAAATAACATAACTAAACTTATTTCATTTCAGCTATGCAGCTGCCAAGGTAACTTTCTCATTTTCGTTTAGTTTAAGTACTAAAAATGACTAAAACTAAATAAGCTACAATCAAATCTTAATAGAAACTATTATAGACATTAAAAAAAACAGATAAAAGTGACAAAAACAACACAATGATTAAAAATTTGACTTAAATTCACATGAAAACAGTATATACAAAAATAAAATCAAATTAAAAATATTAATAAAAATTTACTTAAAATAAAATAAACATTAACTGAAATAAAATCTAATATAAAAAACTTAAACATTTTATTTCAGCAAAGTTGCCAAGGCAACATTTCTCATTTTCATTTAATTTAAGTTGAAATACTAAAATAACTACAATAATAAACTACGACTTATATATTTTATATATTATATATATTATAAAATTACCAAAACTTTAACTTAAATTCACATGAAAACAGTACATATAAAAATCAATTTAAAAATCCTAATAAAAAATATAATAATAGTACATCAATGATACTAAAATAACCTTTTCATTACTTTAAATTCTTAAAATATAAAAAACATTTTCGTTTAGTTTAAGTTGAAGTAGAAAAATAACTAAAACTAAATAAACCGAAATGTAATAAAAACTATAAACTAAAAACACAACAAAATTTCTAAAACTTTAGCTAAAATTCAAATGAAAACAGAAAGTATAGAAAAAATAAAATCTCATTCAATGTAATATTAACAAAAACTATAATAATAGTTGATCAATGATACAGACGAGAGGAAAGAGTTTGGCGTGTTTTCTTTGGGTCCCTCACACGTATTTATCAGGGAAAATGTCATGTTTTTATGTAAATATTACACAGAAACTCATTCTGCTTGTGTTTGATGAAAGAGAATGTTGTAATTATAAATCTTACACTAAACTCAGCTCACCTATGACGACAAAACGTAATAAACTATAATAAACTGCAATGTGGAGTTCATAAATGTCTGGCTCTGCCAAAGATCCTTAGTTAAGGAAACAGATGATCTGTAGCTAATGATGTGTGTGGGGTCAGAGGTCATGCTAACGAAGTGTTTGTGAGGACTGAACAACGATTTCAGCTATAATGACATACATGCGTGTGAATAAAGCCACAACATCAGTGAAGTTGAGAATAAATACAATCAGAACTTTCTTCCTCAAAATTCCCCCCAAAAAATCAAGTTGAACCAAATTAAAAATAGAATACTTGATTCAATTTAAACTGATTTTAATTGAAAAAGAAAGTGCTGCATTACAGTAATGGGAATTTGGGTGGAAAATGTGCTAAACTGTCATGAAAATAAAAAATAATGTCTCAATGGTCCATAAAACAGGCTTCGTGTTTCATTATTTTTAGGGTGAAATATGACACATGCGGATTCTCAGATCCTTCTAATATTATTATTATTTCAGATTTTACATGTTTCTCTGCATCACAGAGAAAGATATCCAATACCAATACACTAAAAACAACATATTATTCAATGCAAATCAACATGCACAATGACTCAGATATCAGTCTGACACACTCATTTCACCTGTTTTGCATCAGGATGATGAACTTACACTCAAATGACTTTTGGAAAAAACACACAGAGCTGGAAACTCTTGCTTACGGAAAACTTGTGTTGATTTATCTGATTTGATCTTGATTAACTTGAGAGAAATCAGATTAAACACGCTTCTAAAACTAACATGAGTCATTATATTCCTGAAACATTTTGATCATTTGCTTAAATAAGCTCCTAAAACCAAGAAAAAGCAGCTAAACACAAACACTTTATTCACCAGAACTCATTTATGAAAGGAGAATTTCGTTTCAAATCATCTGTAAATATAACTGCATGCAACAATTTACATAAAAAAATGTTAGTTTAATGGTTTTCGAAAATTCTAAAAAAAAATAAAAATAAAATGGCTATGAAAAAATTGTCCAATATTTAGAATTGAATTCAATGTCAAAATTACTGTAAAACGTTTTATGAACGAATGACACAGAAACTTGTGCGATCTAATGTGTGCCAAATCGTCAAATCTTACAGTAAAAGAGCACAGACTCGACTTATGAATGACATTTGACTTCAAACATTTTAAATTAGCAGTTTTATAAATCGTTTAAGTAAATATTGAATATAAAGCAAATAACACATTACTATACTGAATTACATAAATATATAAAGCAATTAACATTAAAATTTCTATTAACGTTATAAAATTAACAAATGTTACAATCATCAGCACATCTCACAAACCTCTCTCCGACTCGTCTAAAGCGGTTTAATCATAACATATCCCATAATTCCCCACAGTATTCCCTGGGGCATCACATTCCTGAAGCTCTTTTGGCACACTTCATCCATAAACGTAATATTCCAGCAGCCAGATCTGCCCTCTGATTCACCCACAACATCCAGGAGTCATTCACAATTCAGTTTCATTTCAGCCAACTGCTCGACTTGAGATGCTTTGTCTCAATGACCGGGTCATTGTGATTGACAGGTGGGCTGGGTTTATTGGCTGATGTAGGCGTGTTTGAGTGTGGTTCAGACTATTATTTATATAATTACACCACAGCCGTTGCAAATTATATATTAAATTCCCACCACCATTCATAAAAAGTTACCGAACACGTTTCAGCGCTGATTCTACTCTCATCTAGTCTGGGTAAACCCCCAGGCTGGGTTTACCCAGACTAGATGAGAGTAGAATCAGCGCTGAAACGTGTTCGGTAACTTTTTATGAATGGTGAGTTTCCCGAAAGCATCATTGGTGAACCATGGTCGTAATTCCCATTGAACTTTATTGGTAACGACGGAACTTGCGACCATAGTTCGCTTTGGGAAACGCACCCCTGATCTGCCGGCGATTTGATTTCGCTCGGCAACTCAGTCTGGAAACCCGTACATTCATTTCTACTGCTCCTGTTACACTTTTGCGGGAACCAATCACAGACTGGCTTATCCACCTTGCTCGCTATTGGCGGGTATAACACGATGATGATAGAGTAGCGACGGCAAGCAGCTTTCAAACTCTATCTGATCTACCCGTCTCTCCAAAATAACAATGCACAATCACAGTGACGCCGATAGTGTTAAGCATTTACCTCATGACGACAGTCTCTTCATAGGAAGATTACAAACGGCGATTAATGACACACAATGATTCTCTGCTGTTATTTTGGTGGTTTGCTTCACGATGTGAGTACAGGACTCTTTTACTTCAATGCCCCTTGATGGTAGACAATATTTTTATCATTTGCTCTATATGTTTCGTCTCCCTGCTTCTTGAATCTCGCGCCGCCTGAGCTGACTGGAATTATTTTGGTTGTCATGACAATGACGTAGTTAAGGGCGGCTATATTCCGCGTTCATTTACACTGAACCAGAACATCAGAGTCGCCTTTTAACCTCTCGACGATGCTGAATGACTTCTTTAGTTAGCAAACAAATCGCTCGATGCCATTGCTGCTTCTGCAAACCGCGGATCAATGCTACAAACTAACCCTGCGTCTCAATCAGTTCACATGGTAAACCTGTCTAGAGTTTTCGCATCGCTCTGCAAAGTACGTCACCTGGATCGTTGATCTGATTGGTTGAAGGATTGCGTGAATAATGCTCATTGATCACGCCTCTTGTGCAGTAAGAAATACATAGCAAACTCCCCAGACCAATGTTCAATTTTAAATTAAGCTTGGTCTGGTGACAGCCAGACTAAGTCTCATCTGGCGCGTTGAACCCTTTGAACTTTTTTTGGGACCGTTCATATGTCGCGTCTAAAAACGCATGGAAACGCGTCGGCGCCGCTTTCTCCTTCCCAAAGCGCTCGGGCGCTGCGGTAGCGTCTGCCGTTACTAAGCAACCATGAGCTGCGCAAACATGTAAAATCTGAAATAATATTATTAGAAGTGTTTGTGTGGTGGGCGGAGTTTATTGGCTGATGTAGGTGTGTTTGTGTGTGGTGGGTGGGGTTTATCTGTGTTTCTCTTCCTTTTCATCATTTGCAACAACAGACATGTGCTCAGCACTCCTTTCATTTCCATGTTTGATTTCAAGCAGTTTGCATCATACAGCACATGTCCCGGCATAGGAAACAATACAGAGCGCTCTCTCTCTCTCTCTCTCTCTTCCACATCAGAAGCACTCTCCATCTTTGAACATGAGACTAAATGAATGTTACATTCAACACAAACAACCTCCACCTGAACAGAATATTCATCACAGCTCCGATAACTGAAGAGACATTTACATCACAAACAAACATCTGCACAAGCCCATTATCTCACATAAATAACATCAACATTTTAAGATGAAATACTAAATGTTTAAACTATGAACCAGCTATTCCCTTTCAAACATGTACCATATTAACCACAGTTTACACCTAAAAACTCACAGCTACTAGTAATTTTTACTATAAAAACATGGTAACTTTGCAATTACTGTCATATAAAAATAACAAAAGGAATACCCATTTTCATTTATTATGAATTTATAGTTTTTTCCCCCACCAAAATGCTATAGTTACGACAGTTATACAACAGTGAAATCATAATAAATGATTAATATGTGGTACATTTTTCATAATTACACTACATTTGAATAACAAAAACACTAATAATAGAGAAGAACTTTAACAAGGATTAATACTTTTATCATTTGTAAAAATATGTTTCAAAATCATTTCATAAATTATATATAGCATATAGACTATATCCAATAATAAAACAGCATATGTTATAGTATTAATTATATGTACATTTTTATATATTTTAATTATATAGTGCTATACTAGATATATTTTATTACTGTATATAGTAACAAAAGCACGATACACAATGTATCGGCCACCATATCGGTATCGGCCGATAATATACGTTAATTTTTAATGTTATTGTTATTGAGCCGATAAGAAAATTAGGCTGATATATTAAAGCCGATAAATAATAGATTATTTTGTTCAGCGGAGACACTTCAGATGTGCATTATCGGTCTATATATCAGTTATCGGCTTTCAAAATATAAATAATTATCGGTATCGACCAAATTTTCATATCGTGCATTCCTATATATAGTATTAATAACAAATACACTCATTGTCAAATACTTTTTCACATAAAAATCTATCATATAGATAACAGTTATTAAGTATGAAAACATTTGGTATCAGAATCACATAAAATAAATAAATAATAATAATTAAATAATAAATAGTAAAAAAAGAATATAAATCTAAAATATTATTGTTTCACTATTTTACCCTTACTGAGCCAGTAGATATGGTAATACTAAAATAATCTGATTCATAACCTAGTATTGAATGATTACCATATTCAATTTTCAATGTATTTATATGGAATTTCAAAAAATACCATGGTAAATGTCGGGAAAACATGGTATTTTTTAGTTCATCATGATCGCGTAAACTTTATAAATGTTATCTGTCGTGTAAACTGTAAAAGTAGAGCAATACACACATTACTGATACTAAAATAGGATAAATAATGTATCTGAGATTGAATGATCGCTATCGGACTGTGTTTACATACGCCTGAGATTGACATCTGATATAAAGGAAACGTCATCAGCGATGACGACACACCTCTGTTCATACACATCATCAACATAATGATAAATACCAACGAAACACAAAACATACACATGATATTTGATCAATCCCGCCCGGATCCAGGAATACTTCTGAAATAACAACATGAATAATCGCCACCAGCACAGAAAGTGTTGAACATCAGGCAAAATAAACGCCTAAATCATCACATATAGACTTTAAAAGGCTCATATTTATCGTCTGATATAACGATCAAGCGCATAACGCATGGAAAAAAATAAAATAAGTGTAGAAATGTCGACCAACCTTCGCAAATTTGTCGAAATGTAGTCAGAATTCAGTACTTTTCACAGCTCTCTGTCGCCATGTTTGGGGTCAGAACTGCGCATGCGCAGAAGCAGAGCAGCGTTGCGTGTTGGCTTTCTCGTACGCACACGTTTATTATACTGAAAGCCTTTCATTGACTTTTACTATTTTTTAATTAAGCATGGTTTAAATGACGCTTATAATAATTATTTAATAATAATAAATTAATTATAGCCAATTATAGCATCATGATCCTTACAGGTCTCATTCTGGCGTGTTTAGATATTGATTAAGACTGTTTAATCAGTTAATGGAGATGTTTTATTGGTTTAATGTGTACCAGTGTAGTTTTATTTGAGTAGTACTAAATATAATGATATTGAAATTTTGTTTTTGGGGACAGAATTCATAAAAACATTCTTATTTACTTCTAATGTACCAAAGTTTTACACTTAGTGTTTTAAAAACAGCTGGTAGAGAAAACATACATTTAGGTTGTGTGTGTGTGTGTCTCTTCTTTCTCTCAGTAATGGCTCATGTCGACTGCTGTTGGACACTTTGTTTTGTGGTTCATAAGACGTAGGTGGGTGACATCAGGCTGTCTGGACTGGCGGTGAGTTTTTATAGTTGTGGTGTGGGTGTATCTCTTTGACATTATAAGATAAGGTAGACTAATGCATGCACTACATCTCAGGACTTCATCAGGTGTATGTGATGTAGTGTGTAGACTTAGAAACAACTAATCTACTTGTTGACTTTATGAGACATTTGGGCTGTGAAGGTCAAGATGCTCATGTGCATTACTCAAAAGAAAATAATCATCTTGACCTTTATATCGATCTGAAGGCATCACACAGCAGCTCAAAATTCTGTGTAAAGACGTGATGCCGCATAAAAGCTTGACTAAATTATGTCTGCTCTGACCCACTTCAGCCTCTAGTATCACAGTATTGTTGTGTAAATGCATTTATGCCAGCATTTTATGAGCAGCATGTAAAGACACCTAAATGCCATTTCAGAAGCACTTCTGTGCCACCTTTGCACTGTAAAATATATCTAATGGCAAATGTACTCTGTAAAGGCGGCACAGAAGTGCTTCTGAAGTGGCATTTACTTTAAGTGTCTTTACACAGAGGCACAGAAGTGCTTCTGAAGCGGCATTTAAGTTACTTACGTAGAGGCGTTTAATGCTGCTCAGAGGTGGCATAAAGTCTTTTTACACATAGGCATTTAATGCTGCTCAGAGGTGGCATAAATGCATTTATGTCAAATTTACACTGCAAAGGTGGCACAGAAGCGCTTCTGAAGCGGCATTTAAGTGTCTTTACATACAGGCGTTTAATGCTGCACAGAGGTGGCATAAATGCATTTATGTCAAATTTACACTGCAAAGGTGGCACAGAAGCGCTTCTGAAGCGGCATTTAAGTGTCTTTACATACAGGCGTTTAAAGGAACACTCCACTTTTTTTGAAAATAGGCTCATTGTCCAACTCCCCTAGAGTTAAACAGTTGAGTTTTACCGTTTTCGAATCCATTCAGCCGATCTCCGGATCTCCGGTTGAACTATGCTAAGCTATGCTTAAAGTGGTACCGCCAAAACCGGAGATCGGCTGAATGGATTCGAAAACGGTAAATCTCAACTGTTTAACTCTAGGGGAGTTGGACAATGAGCCTATTTTCAAAAAAAGTGGAGTGTTCCTTTAATGCTCCTCAGAGGTGGCATAAATGCATTTATGTCAAATTCACACTACAAAGGCAGCGCAGAAGTGCTTCTGAAGCGGCATTTAAGTGTCTTTACATAGAGGTGTTTAATGCTCCTCAGAGGTGGCATAAATGCATTTATGTCAAATTCACACTGCAAAGGTGGCACAGAAGTGCTTCTGAAGCGGCATTTAAGTGTCTTTACATAGAGGTGTTTAATGCTGCTCAGAGGTGGCATAAATGCATTTATGTCAAATTCACACTGCAAAGGTGGCACAGAAGTGCTTCTGAAGCGGCATTTAAGTGTCTTTACATAGAGGTGTTTAATGCTGCTCAGAGGTGGCATAAATGCATTTATGTCAAATTCACACTGCAAAGGCAGCACAGAAGTGCTTCTGAAGCGGCATTTAAGTGTCTTTACATAGAGGTGTTTAATGCTGCTCAGAGGTGGCATAAATGCATTTATGTCAAATTCACACTGCAAAGGCAGCACAGAAGTGCTTCTGAAGCGGCATTTAAGTGTCTTTACATAGAGGTGTTTAATGCTGCTCAGAGGTGGCATAAATGCATTTATGTCAAATTCACACTGCAAAGGTGGCACAGAAGTGCTTCTGAAGCGGCATTTAAGTGTCTTTACATAGAGGTGTTTAATGCTGCTCAGAGGTGGCATAAATGCATTTATGTCAAATTCACACTGCAAAGGTGGCACAGAAGTGCTTCTGAAGCGGCATTTAAGTGTCTTTACATAGAGGTGTTTAATGCTGCTCAGAGGTGGCATAAATGCATTTATGTCAAATTCACACTGCAAAGGTGGCACAGAAGTGCTTCTGAAGCGGCATTTAAGTGTCTTTACATAGAGGTGTTTAATGCTGCTCAGAGGTGGCATAAATGCATTTATGTCAAATTCACACTGCAAAGGCAGCGCAGAAGTGCTTCTGAAGCGGCATTTAAGTGTCTTTACATAGAGGTGTTTAATGCTGCTCAGAGGTGGCATAAATGCATTTATGTCAAATTTACACTGCAAAGGTGGCACAGAAGCGCTTCTGAAGCGGCATTTAAGTGTCTTTACATACAGGCGTTTAAAGGAACACTCCACTTTTTTTGAAAATAGGCTCATTGTCCAACTCCCCTAGAGTTAAACAGTTGAGTTTTACCGTTTTCGAATCCATTCAGCCGATCTCCGGATCTCCGGTTGAACTATGCTAAGCTATGCTTAAAGTGGTACCGCCAAAACCGGAGATCGGCTGAATGGATTCGAAAACGGTAAATCTCAACTGTTTAACTCTAGGGGAGTTGGACAATGAGCCTATTTTCAAAAAAAGTGGAGTGTTCCTTTAATGCTCCTCAGAGGTGGCATAAATGCATTTATGTCAAATTCACACTACAAAGGCAGCGCAGAAGTGCTTCTGAAGCGGCATTTAAGTGTCTTTACATAGAGGTGTTTAATGCTCCTCAGAGGTGGCATAAATGCATTTATGTCAAATTCACACTGCAAAGGTGGCACAGAAGTGCTTCTGAAGCGGCATTTAAGTGTCTTTACATAGAGGTGTTTAATGCTGCTCAGAGGTGGCATAAATGCATTTATGTCAAATTCACACTGCAAAGGTGGCACAGAAGTGCTTCTGAAGCGGCATTTAAGTGTCTTTACATAGAGGTGTTTAATGCTGCTCAGAGGTGGCATAAATGCATTTATGTCAAATTCACACTGCAAAGGCAGCACAGAAGTGCTTCTGAAGCGGCATTTAAGTGTCTTTACATAGAGGTGTTTAATGCTGCTCAGAGGTGGCATAAATGCATTTATGTCAAATTCACACTGCAAAGGCAGCACAGAAGTGCTTCTGAAGCGGCATTTAAGTGTCTTTACATAGAGGTGTTTAATGCTGCTCAGAGGTGGCATAAATGCATTTATGTCAAATTCACACTGCAAAGGTGGCACAGAAGTGCTTCTGAAGCGGCATTTAAGTGTCTTTACATAGAGGTGTTTAATGCTGCTCAGAGGTGGCATAAATGCATTTATGTCAAATTCACACTGCAAAGGTGGCACAGAAGTGCTTCTGAAGCGGCATTTAAGTGTCTTTACATAGAGGTGTTTAATGCTGCTCAGAGGTGGCATAAATGCATTTATGTCAAATTCACACTGCAAAGGTGGCACAGAAGTGCTTCTGAAGCGGCATTTAAGTGTCTTTACATAGAGGTGTTTAATGCTGCTCAGAGGTGGCATAAATGCATTTATGTCAAATTCACACTGCAAAGGCAGCGCAGAAGTGCTTCTGAAGCGGCATTTACTGTAAGTGTCTTTACACAGACTGTTTAATGCTGCTCAGAGGTGGCATAAATGCATTTATGTCAAATTCACACTGCAAAGGCAGCGCAGAAGTGCTTCTGAAGCGGCATTTACTGTAAGTGTCTTTACACAGACTGTTTAATGCTGCTCAGAGGTGGCATAAATGCATTTATGTCAAATTTACACTGCAAAGGTGGCACAGAAGCGCTTCTGAAGCGGCATTTAAGTGTCTTTACACAGACTGTTTAATGCTGCTCAGAGGTGGCATAAATGCAATTATGTCAAATTCACACTGCAAAGGCGGCACAGAAGCGCTTCTGAAGCGGCATTTAAGGCCCTGTCCACACGGAGACGCGTTTCAGTGAAACCGCACAAATTTTTTATCGGATAGGCGTTTCGTCCACACGGATCCGGCGTTTTCGGAAGGTGAAACCGGTATTTTTTGAAACCGGGTGCCAGAGTGGAAAAATTTGAAAACGCCGGCTTGGCGTTGTCGTGTGGACGGGGCAATCCGTATATTTTCTGAAACGATGACGTCATCACCCCACGTGTCGACCCTAGTCAGACGCGCTAACACCACAAAACACCACCAACAACAGCAATAGCCGACTCTACATGCTTGTGTTCGTGCTGCAGAACCTACTGAACCAAAATAAAGTGTTATTTCTAAGCTTTGCTAAAGTTTGTATTCAGCACGCAAGGTTTATGCGCATGCTCCAAGTCTTCTTCGCTGCTTTAAGTGCATTTCTGTGGCAGAATTACAGCGCCACATGATGGTCTGGCATGTATACTACATCGTTTTGAGTCGTTTCAGTGGTTTCGTGTGGACGAAGATATTTTTTGAGACGAGGAAAAAAAAAGATCGGTTTAGTGTAAGCTCCGGCTTCGTGTGGACGTAGCCTAAGTCTCTTTACATAGAGGCATGTAATGCTGCTTAGAGGTGGCATAAATACATTTATGTCAAATTTACTATGCAAAGGTGGCACAGAAGCGCTTCTGAAGTGGCATTTACTGTAACTGTCTTTACACAGACCGTTTAATGCTGCTCAGAAGTGGCATAAATGCAATTATACAGCAATTTCAACTGCATATTGTTATACAAGGGGTTTAGGTGAATCAGAGCAGGCATAATTTAGTCTGTCTTTTATGCTGTGTTACGTGTTTACACAGAATTTTAAGCAGGCACAGAGCAGCCTTAACTCAGCTATGTAAAAATGCCTTTATAACTAAGCAATTTCTGAGAAACGCTGTAGAAAGTGGATCGGACTGAGCAGCACAACACACTTGTAGCCAGTCAGCAGTAGGAGGCGTGTCCACTCATGATGGGGGAGGAGAGAGAGTTGTGCTGCTGGGTACTAACTGACAATGAACTCTCGCTTTTGTATACTAGTGTGTTCATTTTTCTGTTGTTTGTTTATCATATTTGCTTTATTATTATTATTATTTTTTGCAAAGCCTTATTTTGCTTCACTTCTGCTATGATAAAGTGACATCCACTCTTTCATTGTATGTTTGTGCATTTTGGGGGCGGAGCAATGAAGGGAGGGGCATGTTTGTTTCAGCACTGTTCAACAATGATTCTAAGAAATCACTTACTGCACCTTTAATTTCATTTAGTCCATTCTGAACGTTTTCAGTCTTATATTTTTTCCCCAAAACCAGATGTTGAGACAGAATGGATTTAAAATAGCATCACAGTCAAAGGCCAGCAATGAAAGTAGATTAAAACTCTTAAAATCTAACATTACTAAAAATAGTTATTATAGCCTGTTTTAATTCCAGTATCAATCTCTGTGTTACACATTGGTCACTGACATAAAAAGTATTGTTTTTGCAACAAAATTATTTTTTTTAAATAAAGTATTTTATCTATCCATATATATTTCCATCATCCATCGTCTGACATCTTTGAAAATTATCGCTGTTCTTCATATATCCACCAGGTGGTGTGAGTGATTTGATCTGTCTTGATGGCGCAAATGCATGAACAGGTGGAATTTATGGCGTTCCATATCCAATATAAACCCGTGCTTTCAATGCATGTGTCATGCAATTATTATTTAAATATATGTAATATATTAACTGAACACTAATGATAATAATGGAAATGTTTCTTGAGCATCAAATCAGCATATTAGAATGATTTCTGAAGGATCATGTGACAATGAAGACTGGAGTAATAATGCTGAAAATTCAACTTTGATCACAGGAATAAATTACAGTTTAATAAATATTCACATAGAAAACAGTTTTTAAATTGTAATAATATTTCACAATTTTTACTGTTTTCATCAGGTTTTTTTACAAATCAAAATGCATTATATTATATTATATTATATTATATTATATTATATTATATTATATTATATTATATTATATATACAGTGGTAGTGTTCTACTGTGTGCCACGCCCATATTGAGCTACCGGTCTCCTGATTGGTGAATATCCCATAAAGGGCGTGTCTGTTACTAGCGTCAATCATTGGAATCGGCTCCAATGACGCCAGTCTGGAAACTGTTGCTGTTGTCGCGGGTGGGTTGACATACATCGGTGCGTTTGAGGATGTGAGTGATTTAACCGCGTCCTGGTCGCCGGAGCGCGTGAGTACACGACTCGTTTTCTGATCCACTCCGCTTTATTCCTGCAAACGCAGCTGAGTTTCAGTAGTATCATGCGTGGTTTGACTGCAGCACTTTGACATGCTGTTGTACTGCGGCGCTGGAGAGTGTTGTGGGATTCTGTGTGTCATAATTACAGTCTGTCAGGGCTGATGTGGGGAAAGTGCGCTGGCTGCGCGGTTCAGCTCCGTGTTTCTATGTGCGTGTGACTCCCACGCAGCGCGGATCAGCTCACTGCGACGGGGAACAGCGATACAGAAACACACGCAGACACCGAGCTGGAAAAAGAGATGCGTTCATGTGCGTGACGGAGTCTGCCAGTGCATACATGATCGGTGCATTAGTCATATATGAGCAACTCACCAGCCCACTGCTATACTGCGACTCTTCTATCGCTGCTGGACTGATGTTACACTCGCGTTTCACTTCAAAACAGTATTGTTCAGGCTGTTTTTACTATTATTGCTACTTAAATACTCCTAAGACACTCTCACAACTTGTTAAAGGTTCTTTTTTGGAATCTGTGGATCGATTTAGAACCTTTAACATCCATGGAATCTTTCCATTCCACAAAAGGTTCGATCATTTAATTGATCATTAAAATGTTCTTCACATGAGAAGTTATGTAAAGAATTGGTTCTTCTATGGCTGTTGTAATTTTTATTTTTTAGAGTGTATCAATGTCCAGCATGAACATGCATGAATCACAATTTTTTTTACTCAAACATTTTAACTAAATCTTAAGTCATGAATCATGTTAGGAACATATATTTTGATGGAAATTATGTTTTTAAACACTTTTTGGATTAGAAAGTGCCGTCTTGATCAGGCTAATTTCATGCATAATATTTTATGTAGCCTAAATGCACATAATTAAATCATATTTTCATATTTTTTTGCATTATTTGACAGGAATTTCCAGGTCTTGGATGAGGGTAAAACTATTAAAATATCTAGATAAAAGGCATGATGGGTTGATGAGTTTGCATTTTTAATGCGATATTCATTTTACAACAACAACAACAACAAGTTAGCCACTGGGACATAAGTGACTTAAGTAAAAAAAAAAAACACCCTTTTAATATCTATAACTCAGTTTTGACATAGTCACACATTTGTCTGCTACAAATTACAGTTTTGAAATCTGCTTCTACTCTAAATGATGTAAATTAATGAGTATCAAGAGTGCTGTTCCATTTTATGCAATGATATTTCTATTTTTTTCTTTTTCTTTTTTGAGCGTTTCTCACATGGTAAAGCTTGACGCTTGCAACGAAACGGTATTGGGTTCGATTCCCAGGTCTTGCATGAACCGTGATGAATGCAATTAAGGTTTTACATCTATACGGTGACAGTGATTTTCATAAATGTAGCTCATTTTCAATTGTGTACTCCATATTATAATATTTATCTTCGGACTCTGATGAGTTGACAGGTGTTTTATGTCTGATGAAGTTGTCTGAGGTTGGGATCAGCGATCTCGAGAAGCTTTGGCCTTCTTTATCATGTGTGTTCAGGTTTCGAGGTCGCACTGACCTTGTATGCGCTCAGTCTGGGTTGTGTTTACATGGAGGTGGATGGAAATCATTGATTCCCTTCAGCTCTTAGAGAAGAGTTACAGGTGAAAACTGCAGGGTTTTTCTCAAAACAACCTCTTATTTGCTTTAAGTTAAAGGTGAAGTGTGTCATTTTATTTGGATGTTAAAATACTTTCTTGTATCCCAGCTTAATATGCAGAGGCGACTATAAATAAACCATTCGTAGGTTGATTCCACTGAAAGTGCTTCAGGATCTGTTTGTTTCAGCAAAATGGCCGTATTGAATCAACCAATGGCACGAGTTTTGGGCGGGACTATATGTTTGGCTGACCAATGGCAGATGAGGGGAGTGTCCAGGAAACCTGTTTGAAACGGTCATCGTTTTTCTAACACTTCAGCTTTAAAAAGGGGTCCTTGATTATGATTTGACTTATTAACTTTAGTTAGTGTGTAATGTTGCTGTTTGAGCATAAACAACATCTGCAAAGTTACGACGCTCAAAGTTCAATGCAAAGAGAGATATTTTCTTTTATAGAAATCACTTTTTAAGGAATACAACAAACAGCTGGTAGGGACTACAACGAGCTTCTTCCTGGGTTAGTTACATCACAAACCCTAAAATTTACATAAACCCCACCCTTGAGAACACACAACAAAGGGGGCGGGGCCATGTTGGGCTGCTTTAGAGAAGAGGAAGAGTTGTTGTAGTCGAGTGTTGTTCCCATGCCGTCATTTTACACCGGACTGCTTCACAAACGAGGATCAATTCAACACAAAAGATGAACATGACGGCACATGCTAGTGGATGAGTTGAATCAACTCCACAGCAACTACATCAATTTATCCACTAACCATTCAGAAACGTCTAAAAGTTGTAACTTCTTCCTGAGTCTCTCCATCAGTGTCGACTCCGGTTTGAACAATGTTAGGCTGAACACTTTCCTCATTTTGGCTGCGTGAGATTCTCCAGCTTTGTTGTTGTTGAGCTGTTAAAGCTCCGCCCTCTTCTGGAGCAGCAGCTCATTTGCATTTAAAGGGACACACACAAAAACGGCCATTTTTTGCTCATACCCAAATAGGGGCAAATTTGACAAGCTATAATAAATGATCTGTGGGGGATTTTGAGCTGAAACTTCACACACATTCTGGAGACACCAGAGACTTATATTACATCTTGTAAAAGAGGCATTATTGGCCCCATTTAAAATGCAATGTTTTAGTGTTATTAGCCAGTAAAACAAACCTTTCTCAAACATAAAAACATGAATAATGGACAATGCGTACAGTATTTTCAGGAATTGTTTTTGTTCAGAAATGCAAATGATTTCAGAAGGTCGTCATTATGTTCAGGAGGTGTTTTTAGTCTCAGCTGTCTCTTTCTCTGTCATTTTCCCCTCGTCCTCCTTACATGTTCCCATTCTGAGCATCTGGGGACTGAACCCAGAAACACGGTGAGTTTAGACGGTGGATCAGGAGGTGTCGTCCAGTTAGATGCTGTTTTAAACCCAGATGAGAAGAATCATTCTTTTCTTTGATTCATATTTGACTCTCTTTGTACGCAGTAACAGGCTTCCTGACCAGCTGAACGGCCAAACGTCACTCTCAAATCTCCCTGTTTTTGATGTCCGCCCATAAACCTCTCGCCATTCTTGGCCAAATCCGTGGCGGATTCAAGGCCGAATGTGTTTGTGCTGTAAAACGGCCTTATTTTCTTCAGCCGGTGCATTCACCGGTCTGCTATTTCTGACATTTATAGGCTGATGGATGTATTTTTAGCTCTTTTCAGAGAGGCTTGATTGAATTAGTCCAAGTTCAGAGCTCATTTGCAGCAAATATCAGACTTCTTTGGCATTTTTATTTGTTCATTTGTCTCTTCATGAGGCTGCAGAGTTAAAATGCGCTCTTGGAAACGGGAAGTGACAGAATGACCTCCGTCGAGCTTTAGCTGCGTCATTGACTTTCTCAGAAAGCTTCATTAAGGCGGAAATCCTTATTTTGGTTGTGAATTCAGTTTTAGTCCTTGAGAACTTCTTGAATAAACCCTTTTAAATGAATGATTTTCATGATATTTAATCAAAATGCACATAAACTCTTCAATGTCACAAATCCATTTGATTTTTTTAGCCCCTACCCTCTATTCTCGATCACATGACTTAATTCTGTAATGTCTACTTTTTTCTTGTTCCAGTTCATTGTTAATAAATCAGTCTGACTTCTATGCTGTTTCTGATGAATTAGGCAAGGCAATTTTATTTGTATAGCACATTTCATACACAATGGTAATTCAAAGTGCTTTACATAAAGAAGAAGAATAAAAATAGAACATAAGGAATAGAAATAACAGTAAAAACTGATAATTTTGCTATTTGGATTTAAAATGCATTAAAAGTCAGAATCAACAGAATTAACCGGTTTCACAGTTTAAATGGGTTGTGAAATAGTCGGATTGATTTTTAAATCCTGTTAAATAATTTTTATTCAAGGCAATTTGAAAAAATGTTACATTTAAAAAATGTTACATTTTCATGTGCCAAATTCCCCCAAACATGTTAACATATTCAACCTTTGATCGCATTCTGAATTAGAAAATCATTATGCTGTTGCTTATTAGTCACTTGACAGATGTGAAATATATCGATATATGTTAATATGTATCGGTATTGGCAGATGTTAAAAACAAATGAATCATTCTTCAATGACAACTTACTGGGTGATATGTTATTGTTATTGTTATTTCTTCAGTTATTCATTTATATATGTCGGTACTGGCAGATGTTAAAAATATATTAACATCTGCCAATAATGATATTGCCAAAAGTATTGGGACACCCCGCCAAATCACTGAGTTCAGGTGTTTCAATCACTTCCATGGCCACAGGTGTATAAATCAAGCACCTAGGCACGCAGACTGATTCTACAAACATTTGTGAAGGAATGGGTCGCTCTCAGGAGCTCCGTGAACTCAAGCGTGGTACCGTGATAGGTTTCCACCTGTGTAATAAGTCCTATTAAATATTCCACGGTCAGCTGGGAAGCAATTGGGAACAACATCAACTCAGTCACGAAGTGGTAGGCCACGTAAAATCACAGAGCGGGTCATCTCATGCTGAGGCTCACAGTGCGCAGAAGTTGCCAACTTTCTTTAGAGTCAATAGCTACAGACCTCCAAACTTCGTGTGGCCTTCAGAACGGGACTTGCCTGACAGCATTGTGTCAAGTGTAAAGTTTGGTGGAGGGGGATTATGGTGCAGGGTTGTTTTTCAGGGGTTGGGCTTGAACCCTTAGTTCCAGTGAAAGGAACTCTTAATGCTTCAGCATACCAAGATATTTTGGATAATTTCATGCTCCCAACTTTGTGGGAACAGTTTGGGTATGACCCCTTCCTGTACCAACATGAATGCACACCAGTGCACAAAGCAAGGTCCATAAAGACATGGATGAGCGAGTTTGGTGTGGAGGACTTAACTGTCCTGACCTCAACCCAACAGAACACCTTTGGGATGAATTAGAGCGGAGACTGTGAGCCAACATCACTGCCTCACCTCACAAATGCACTTCTAGAAGAATGGTCAAAAATTCCCATAAACACACTCCTAAACCTTGTGGAAAGCCTTCCCAGAAGAGTTGAGCTGCAAGGGTGGGCCAACTCCATATTAAACCCTACGGATTAAGAATGGGATGTCATTAAAGTTCATGTGCATATAAAGGCAGGCGTCCCAAAACTTTTGGCCATAGATAGATAGATAGATAGATAGATAGCTTTCATGTTAATATATATCTGTATTGGCAAATGTTAATAATGAACAAATCATTTTTGAATGACTGTATCAGGAATAAACCATATACATAAGGCCTTAATAATAATAATAAAAAACAAAGATACCGTCCAAAGGCCAATACAGCTATTTCATTTGTGATTAAAATATCTTAAAATGTAATAAATGTAAATATTTTTTATTCTGGCATGATTTTATAACGGCATATATCAATAGTGCAAAATGGTAGTAAAATTATGTGTAGAAGTCATTGCTTTGTTATGAGAAAGAATGTCCGGAAAAATTAATTTCATTGATGTCATTCGGAGTAACCAATATAAAGGGACCATTTTGGATCAAGTCATGCGGTCAATATCATGTGACAGGATGTGACATCATTCAGACACCTCCAAACAACCACATGGTCATGAAGCAAAGTTACTAACTCTCTCTTAACTATTTGAAAAATTCATGTTGTCACTTCAGGTCAAACATCAGGTCATTCGGTACGACCGCTATAAAACATGGAAAATATTGTAATATTTTACTAATATATATATATATATATATCAGTTTGTTAGCATTGTTTAAAATATCGTCATTCGGTATAACCATTTGGTAAACCCAAAATTTTGGTTAAACTTTTTTGTAATAAATGACAAAATCAGTGTTAATTGATTTATAAAAACCACATCATCTCATTGTTAACACTTAATAAAACTATTAATTATATCTCCATAATATTTTTTTACGCTTTGAAAAACCTTATTCGTCAGTGACCCATAAATCAGTTACTGGGTGATTATTTCTCATGTATTCTTGTATTTATTGGTATTGCCAGTTATTTGTTATTTTCTGCAAAATTGATTTAATAAATAGTTTGTTTATTCAGTATTTCTAGATATTTCCAGCATTATTTATTTGTTTATGAATTGGTATCGGCAGATATTTAACATTTTTGGACAGCATTTATTTACAGTGTTGGGAGATACTTGATTTCACTCCTATTCCAGAAATGAATATAAATTATGAGGAAAATAAAAAGGATTTCACCTCAAACGATAATTATAGTCACATTTGTTACTTTTGACTGATGCAAAATGAATGAATCGAGTGACTAATCACTACTGAGCTTCATGTCATGTGACGTGATATTGGTGAAAGCGTGTTTGTTTTCCTGATCAGTTCTCAGTTGAATCGCACTGATGTGACGTGTCTGTCTCACCCCCTGTTGGACTCCCAGACCTCACGTTCATCACTGATTTGTTGGCGTTTTGGTCTAAAGTGATGACATGCACAACTCTGTGCCAGTGGAAACATGCGCTCACACGCAGACGAAACATAAAGACATCCATCTGTTTGTGAGTAGAGCACGTACTGAGACCCAGAAACACCAAATGGAGACTTTCATTTTACATGAGATGCTCCAGGAAAATCACATCGCCTTGAGTGGAATAGTCCATTTTTTGTCACCAAATAGAATTGCACAAATAATGATTGTGTTCAAACAGGTTACCAGAAAAACATTTTACAGTCTTTCGTGGTTTGTTCAAACAGGTAGTCCAGTCCTAAACGATTATGTATATTAAAACATAGATAAATCTGGGAAAAATAGTATGGTGTTCTCCTATATCAAAGCAAATTTCTCTCCTGATGTTTCTCCTGCAAAAAGACGCCAGAAATTTCATGTTTGTTTAGGTCTCATGAACTTTTGCGGCCATATCTCAGCACCAGAATATCATAGAGAGATCTGTATTTTAATATTTTTGATATTTTGGGGAATATTTATTCAAGTCCAGTCAGCTTTATTTCTATAGGGATTTATACAATACAAATTGTTTCAAAGCAGCTTTACAGTGATAACAGGACATTTTTTTTTTTTTTTTTGTTAGTGTGTTCCAATTTTCTTTCTAAGAACTATAATTGACAGCATGAAATAATAAAACGAGAACAAATAAACAAATTGCAAATAAATGCAATAGAATAAAGAGAGCTATGAAACTTTACGTTGTTCAGGTTGAGTAGGTTTTCATTCAGGTAAGAAATACTACAGAAATTAAAGTTATCAAATGTAAAATAACACTGGATAGTCTTCATTGTAAAAATTAAATACAGATTAATGCTTACAATTAAAGTTATAAAACATTCAGTCAAGAGCAGAAAGTGATTTTCTGTCTTTTGTTCTTTTATTAACATGACAGACAGCAGCAGGTTTATTAGGCTGCTGTCACTTTAAGAGCTCATGCACGGATCCAATATACTGTTACACGAATGCGTTCTTTCTCAGCGTTCAAAAACTTTAACTGGATACTCCCCAAGACAGGCATTTTGACATAATTGTGTATGTATTTGACTGTTTAAGTGTACTAAGCTTCTCATTTTGGTACTTTTGTGACTCACAAGCAGTTTGAGACTGAGCGTGTCTAGTGTGCTCCTCTGATTTTGATCAGTGGTGATCAGAGACAAATGAGTGAGAGGAGGCGGGTGTGTGTCAATTCACCGTCGGAGAGAAGAGAGTGAGAATGCGCAGCTGACGTTATTCCCTGTGCCGCTGGTAACAAAACGGAATCGGAAAGACGTGAGACCGACCGGCTGGTTATAGATCCGGGGGCGATCATGCGGGAAATCGGCTGATTCCGATCCCTGGCCGGTCGATTGGTGTTTCTCTATAAATAATATTATCCTTGAATATTAAATAATATTATTGAATTATTTATTTATTCGGTAATGACAATTTGGCAGTTGATATTTTAGATAGAGATCAACCGATAATCGGTAATTTTTCCTGATATTTAAAGGGTTAGTTCACCCAAAAATGAAATTTCTGTCAATAAGTACTCACCCTAATGTCGTTCCACACCTGTAAGACCTTCATTCATCTTCAGAACACAAATTAAGATATTTTTGATGAAATCTGAGAGCGTCCACGTGTTGGAGATAAATATTTTGTAAATGAAGTAGTAAAATATGTTTTTTTTTTTGCTCAAATGAAGCACTTGCATTCCTTCATAAAATTGAGGTTAAACCACTAGAGTCACATGGATTACTTTTTACCTTTCTGGCCCCTGAAAGTGGTAGTTGTGTAGAGTGTCAATGGAGGGACGGAGATCTCTCAGATTTCATTAAAGAGATCCTCATTTGTGTTTCAAAGTTTCTTACAGGTGTGGAACGACATAAGGGTGAGTAATTAATGACTGAATTTCCATTTTTCGGGTGAGCTAACCCTTTAATTTTTCCATAATCTAATATCGGTTTTGTGATATCGGATTCACAGATAAATGGCACCTTTTTGAGATCGCCATTAGCACTGCGTCTGAAGGGAGACGGGTCAACAATGGTGTTCACAGGTAAAGCAACTTGCTTTTGCTTTAAATAATGATCTTTATTTACCATAATAGCCATTAATGTACATATATCGGTTTTGCATATCGGTTATTTGGCATAAAAAAATCGGTTATAAAAACAAAATATCGGTTGATCTCTAATTTTAGGCAGTTTTTTTTTGTCAATAATATAGGAAGATATCCTATATTATATGTTTCAGACATCTATTTTATGATCTCTTTTGGCAAAAACATGATATTTATCAGGCGATACGGTCTCTCTCAATAGAGAACACTAACATGCTGTCTAGTTGAACTTCCTAAATGATGTCTCCATTATGGCAGATGTTTGTGATCTATTTGTGCTTCCTCTGGCTCACTAAACTCAATTCTTCAGCTGTTACGTGAGCCGTGTCTTTCTCAGCGAGCTTTTATCCGTCTCTCCGTGTGTTCTTCACCCATCAGCCTGCTGGACACGTCGAGTCTCGCTTCTCTCTTTCAGTTCAGCGTGTCGTTCTTTAATGGCACTGAATATGCTTCTGCCGTGGACTATTTATAGCTGCATCCTAATTATCTGTGACCCACACGAGCAGAAATACTTAACTCTGCGCTGCACATGAAACACAACAAATTGGCATTGAAGAAACATTTGCTCCTTTGTGAGATGAAATAAGATTGTGCTGAGATGTTGGTTTAGGATTTGTTGTTTTGTTTTGGAGAGCATTTGGTGGAACTGGTAAACAACCACCTAGCAACCACCTAAAACACCCTAGCAACCACATAGCAATGCAATAGTAAAAACCATCTGGTCAAGCATGATTTTGCTGGTTTACTGGCACCACCATCTATCTATGCAGATATTTGATATTTCTGGCAATATTTTTTTTTTTATATTTCTTTAATTTGTATGGTCAGATATTTGATATTTCTGGCAATATTTTTTTTATATTTCTTTAATTTGTATGGTCAGATATTTGATATTTCTTGTAATATTTATTCATTTGTTTGCTTATTTGTTTTTATTTATTTACTTATTGGTATTATATTTTATGTTTCTGGCAGTATTTTATATATGTCTTTAATCGGTATTTGTGTTTGTTTGCTTTTTGTTTGTTTATTAATTTACTTATTTAATTGGTATTGACAGATATTTCATATTTCTGGCAATGTTTCACATATTTATTTAATCGGTTCAGATATTTGATATTCCTGGCAATATTTTTGTTTGTTTGTTTGTTTGTTTGCTTGCTTATTTGATTGTTTAATTATTTATTTACTAATTTACTTATTGGTATTGACCAGATATTTTCATATTTCTGGCAATATTTATTTTTTTTGTTTGCTTTTGTTGATTTATTTATTTACTTATTTACTTATCAGTATTGATGGATATTTTATATTTCTGGCAGTTTATTTATATATTTTATTAATCAGTTCAGATATTTGATATTCCTGGCAATGTTTATTTTTGTTTGTTTGCTTTTTTTTTGTTTATTAATTTACTCATTTACTTACCGGTATTGACATTTGTGGCAATATTTATTTATTTATTTTATTTATTTATTAACTTACTTATGTAATTATCGGTATTGACTGATATTTTATATTTCTGGCAGTTTATTTATATATTTACTTAATCAGTTCAGATATTTGATATTCCAGGCAATATTTATTTTTTGTTTGGATGCTTGGAGTTTATTTATGTAATTATTTATTTACTTATCGGTATTGACAGATATTTAATATTTTTGTCAATGTTTCATTTATTTATTTAATTTGTATTGTCAAGTATTTGATATTTCCAGATTTATTTATTTATTTAATTGTTTTCTAATACGTGTTATCAGATATTTGATATTTCGGCCAATATTTATTTATTTATCTGTATTTGCAGCTATTTCATATTTTAATATCCACTGTAGAGCAACCACAGATCAACACACTGGGATTTAAACATCTGTGTTTCCGCAGGTGTGTGCTGACAGACATCATCATGCTCAAAGTCTCTCGGTGATCCAGTCCTTCCCATGATTCCACACCAGGCCGCCCCATGCCAGCCCGTAACCACGGCGACCACTCGCCCCCGTGAGCCCCTCCTCTGTCGCCCAGCGGCCGTTTGAGTGGATGAGGAACCCGGCCTCCAGTGATGTGATGCACAGGTTTGAGGTTCTTGGGATTGTGGGGGAAGGTCAGTACCGTCAGATCATACAAAACTGCTGTAGAAATACACTGATAAGAGAAATGATGCGTAAAATACAGAAAAAAGACAATTCCTGAGGAAACGGGAAGACTTTATGCAGTAGATCCTTTATAATTCCCTGTATTTTCACATCATTTGTCACAAATGCTTTTCATGGCCTTGTTTCTTGAAGCACTGAAAAGGGTCACGTCATGAAAAAAATAATTTTCCTTGATCTTTTGAGATAAGAGTTTGATGTACACTTAGAACTTGCTGTAATTCAGGCCGAAGAGAGTATTTATTGAGACTAAACTGCAAAAACTATTTGTTTTATGATTATTTCAGATTATTTCAGTCAGACATACCACATTCTTTAACACATGACCATTTTTGGGGTTTTAAATGCAGTTGTTAGGGGCTGTTTGTCTGAACTAGATCACTGAAAGAACTGAATTGTGATTCATTTGATGATAGATTTGAACTCTGTTTTCTCTAAATATGAGTGTAGTTGAATGAAACCGATCACAGTCTGAAGAACCTGATTTGGGTTTTTAATTACTGTATTTTGCTTTTGGCAGAATAATATCCTGGCATGGAAGAAAACTGTGCAATTTTGAGTTGTGTCTGTCTGCAATGGAACAATGTTCACTTAAGAAATTAGAGAAAATTTGTGTACAAAGCAGAATATGAAGTGTAAGTGTAAACTAAATATGTGCCTCAGTGAGTAGTTCTTACTGAACAGCACTTGTTAAAAAATATATAGATATTATATGACCCCTTTAAAGCATTTAATAAAGCATTTTATTTTATTGTACTCGTATACACTACCGTTCAAGTTAGTGGTCAGTAGGATTTAAAAAAAAAAGTTGCATTAAATTTATAATGTTACTAAAGCTCTCTAATTCCAATAAATGCTGTTCTTTCTGTTAATCAAAGAATCCTGAAAAAAGAAGCCATGAGATAGCTTTCATATTTGGAGATATTTGCACTTCAAAATTGCGTTTGAATGCACGCTCGCATTTTACGTTCGATTTCACGATTGCGCGTACTCTGTGAATAGAGAGCGGCGGTGCTGAGGCATAACCTGATATTGCTGAGTTCAACATGTTCCTGGGTCAACATTTTTGTTGATCCTGGAAAAACATTCAATTCAACCAATTAGATTTCAGGGACATGTTTACAGATTATGTCAAGTTTAGGCTTAAAATCATGAATTGGTGCTTCTACAACAGTGTTATTCATCTATCATTTCCATCTGATTTTTGGGATAACTTATGGGTAGGGTTAGGTTTAGGGGTAGGAATAGAGTTAAGACTCATTTTTCAGACTAGAATGTTGTTCCAGGATCAACAAAATATGTTGAGCCAGGAACACATCTAACTCCGCAATATCAGGACGTGCGGTGCTGAGCGCATTCTACAAGATCAGACATTTATCAGACGAATCCTCTGCCGTGGTCTTGTCAATCATCTCGTCACTTACTCTCGTCACGTGATATGTGAACTCTGATTCCTGCTCGTGTTGGATGACCTGGATGGGACTAAAGCGACCATAAACTGAATTAAATGGTTTTCATTTTTATAAAAAGCAAAATGACATTGGAGGCGTAATGTAAATGTAGCGGTGGCACATTCTACCCTAATTTCATCCTCACAGTCCGTTAAACGGCAGACTGCTAATGTGAATTATATATGGTCAGGGTCTTTATATTTAACATGAATGCTGCATTTTTAAAGATCTTGGTCATGACTTATGAATGTGTTGGAAGTTGGAATTTACGTCTTCCAGCGATTCTGTGTATTGTAGAGACGTGTGTGTTGAGGTGTGTGAAGTCTCTCTCTCTCTCTCTCTCTCTCTCTCTCTCTCTGTACATTTTGAATGAGGGTGTGGTAAAAGTCTCGGGGGATCGGGTTATTTTTACTCCTTCATCTATCTCTCACACTCTGATGCCCCACTAACACCATGGCGAGTGTGTATGTGTGTGTTGAGGTAAGGTGTGTGCTGCCTCTCTTAGACATTTCTCACAATGAGTCTTATAGGTGAATATCATGAAATCTGTAAGTGTGGGTCATATTCAATCACAAAATAAGAAATAGTATGCATTTATTTTTTATAAAAGTATAAAAAAAATTGCATTGTGACATTGTTTTCATGATAGTTATGCACGTTAAAAGGCCAGTTTTGCATTTAATAATGAGACTAACATTAATACCACTGGAATAATCAAACATAAGCAAGACATGAAGTCCATTTAGCATGTTTACATAGAAAAAATAAAAAAAGCGCAGTGGAATGTGTATATATATTATATTATATTATATTATATTATATTATATTATATTATATTATATTATATTATATTATATTATATTATATTATATTATATATTATTGTTAAATTGTGAAGTAAAATTGGGTAGTTGATATTAAATGGTAATACTTTTTGGAAGTTTATTTGTTCTGCTGTGTGGATTGCTGAAAAGTCCATCTAAAACAATATTCTATTAAATTATGCAGCTTATATTAAGAAGAAGGGAATATTTGTAAAAAATAATATTACAGTAATCAGAATGATATCTGAGATTTTGGGGTAAAAAATAATGTCACACAGGCAAAATCTTTGCTTCATGCATTGGTCAAATTTGACTTTTTGTAAGTGTTGTTTTAATCTAATGGAGAGAAAACATCCAAATAAACTTGAAGAGTTCAGATGCAAAAGCCTCTAAGTGCCATCTGAAATTTTCTTCTAAAATGAGCATTTTTTTTTTTTTTTTTTTTATCAAGCTCGTATTTTTAGGTTCAGTAATTTCATTTTAATGGCAATTAATAGGTCCTTTTCATTGACATTAAAGTGAAATAACTGAACATAAACATACAAGCTTGATAAAAATGCTCATTTTATAAGAACATTTCAGATGGCACTTAGAGGCTTTTGCATCTGAACTCTTCACTTTTAAGTATCTTTTTGCGTCTGTAGATTTCAATTATAGCGCATATCTTTAAAGGCCATGTTTTATAAATGAGTTTTTTCCTCCACTTCAGCAGCACTTACAAAGACCAAAATTTACAGTTTTATTTCTATCTATATTCTGAAGGTTTTTACTGTGGGGTTTGTTCATATATCATTCACATAATTTTACGCAACATTTTATTCCTTAAAATGTGGTGAAAATGTATATTTTTCTGTCTGTTGACAGTATTTTCTCGTTTATGGAGTGATAAAAAGAGATATCCAAAATCCCCTCAGTAAAAACCTTTAACTCTAATGTTTCAACAAAATCAAACAAGAATTTAGAATCCGTGTTTATCCAAAAATTTAATTTACAGTCATGCTCAAAAGTTTAAAATCTACTGGGAATAAATAAAGACCGAACGGTAATTTTCGTGTGAGCTATCCCTTTAAAAAACAAAAACATAGTGAGTGGCAGATGTGTAGAAATTTATGAATGACAGGCGTTTCATGTTCTATGTGAGTCTAATTATAATCAAAACCAATTAACTTCCACACGGTTCTCTGAAAATCCAAAGTTTCCCTCTCACAACATTTCCATTCACATGAGCGCATCTTGTAAACACAATCATTTGAAGATCACCTGAAGGCAGAAATATATTGCCACGTCTCATCCAAATCAATTGGCTTTCAATTAGCATTGAGCGGCGAGAGGATAAACAAAGACGTCAGGATGGGAACGAAGGAATATGAGAGAGAGGGAACAGCTGAGAGGAGATTAAACTACTGATGGCCAACAGAGAGAGAGAGCAGAAACTGATCTACTGACAGCTGAACACACAGCAGGACACACACACACACACACACACACACACACACACACTCATGAGAGCATCAGTTCATACACTATGATTGTTTACACATTATTTGTTTCATCTGGGTTATGTTACATAATGATCTTTATAACTATCATCTCTCTTCTGGGCCATCGGCCGCTCTCCGTCCAACATTAATTAGCTAGAGTACCAGACTGACAGAAATCCCCTTCTAACGATCTTTATTAAATGAAGACAGCAATACCTTATGGGTGAATCTCATTACAAAATGTCCAGGTGATATTTGACCTCAAATTCAAATGGAATGAAAAAATAAATTATATTTTGGACAAGTGAATAGGGAATAAAAACATTTTTTATTGCAATTTTTCATAAAGGTTTTGTTTCAATAAACAGTGAGGCATTATCTACACAGCAAAATCTCCAGAGTTAAATCACCTCTGCTCAGAGTACATATAGTCCCTCTCTAAATGGTGTTAAAATATCACTAAAGCAGAGTTAAAGTTAATGAGATAATTAAGCAATGAATTAAGTGATGATTGTGCATTAGTGATGAACACCTGCTGTTAACAAGCAGAATCACTGAAGAAAAGAGAAACAAAAGAACTACAACTGACTTCAGTCACAGACTTATTAATTGCTTAATTATCTCATTAACTTTAACTCTGCTTCAGTGTTACTTTAACACAATTTAGAGGGGGACCATATGTACTCTGAGCAAAGTTGATTTAACTCTGGGGATTTACTGTGTAATTAAACATTTAAATAATTTGTATACATTTAAAAAACATAGTCGTTCTCAATTACCCCTTGCAGAATCTGCAAAATGTTCATTATTTTAACAAAATAAGAGAGATCATACAAAATGCATGGTATTTTTTTATTTATTTATTACTGCCCTGAATAAGATTTTTTACATATGATCCACGAGACGAAAAATAGCTGAATTTTATAAAAATGACCCTGTTCAAAAGCTTCATACCCTTGATTATGAATATTGTGTGTGGTTACCTGATGATCCATGACTTTGATCCAGATTGTTTTCTCTGCATCACTTCCTGTGAATTCAACTTTATCCTATATTAGTAAAACTGACAGTGGTCCAAAACAACACATCCTGAGATTTGTGTGTAATGCGTGATGTTCTCCTTATTCAGGAAAAATCAAAAACAAATGCTGATGGAAACTGTTGCACGTGTAAAAGCAGGTCACATAGTTCCACTTTTACTGTATGGCCTCGTTTTCTTCTCTCTCTTTTTTTTGTTTGTGTTTTTCCTATTCCAGCTCTGGAAAAAGCAGGTTAAGCTAGATATGTCTCGAAGATTAGCCTGTTTCACTTGATCATCGAGATTCACTGCCTTGTCACATGCTCCTCAGCTGATTGGTGGATGTGTGTGTGACTGTAATCCTGATTGGCTGAAGCTGAGGAACGGGCGGGGAAACGCCTGTGGCTGTTTCAGCGTAGTTTACCAGCATCACGTCTTTGCTGCACATTGAGTTGAGGAGATGCAGGCCGATTATATGCTTCACTGCAGGACGTTCACAGCGCTGGTGTGTGTGTGTGTTGTTATTTTGGTTCGTCTTCCTTTTGGATCAGTGCTGCACTGATGTCATCGCATTTGTGAAGTGGAGTGGAGGATAAATAACGTGACTCAGAGAAACAAACTTTCACGCTGTTTAAGATGATAGCACAGGATGATCGTGTTGCTCTCTCACAGTAACTGTTTGATTGACTGAAACTTGCTAAATAAAAATAACTGACATGAGTGTAGAGCTATAAAATGATGATTTGATGTTTGTTCATAATAAAAACTCGCAGACATTGGTATCCTGAGCAGATCTGAGCACAGTTTCAGATCTCTTCTGAAGCTCCAGAGGAGACGCCAATGTTCTGATTAACTAAAACTATTAAAAATCATTTTAGGCCTAAAGTTTAGAGTTTAAAGCTTAAACTAAAAATGTTGCCTGCAAATATAAAAATAAAAACGAATGTAAAATATTAATAAACACTATTATGAAATTATTTTTTGAAGTTGCAAATAAAACAAAGATTATTGTAGTACATTTTACAAGAAAATAGTATTTCAGTATTTCTACTTCAAAACTTAGTTTAATTCGATGTGTAACTGTTTGTTTTATTATTTGTGAAATTTACTTGCAAATTCTGAGTAAAAGTGGTTTCTACAAATATAAATAATACTGAGATACATATGAGATTACTGGAGTCTTTTTCTCATGAAAGACCTCTGAAACGCAGGATACTTAAGCAGAAGTCTCATTTGATCTCATTGCTGTCTAATTGAGAAATTGAAGAGCTTTAATGTCTGATTTTTCTTTGACGCTGAAGTAAAAATCATCCTGATCCGTAAACGTCTTTCTCTTTTCATTATTCATGACAGTGAAGTGATCAAATCTTAACGTCTTATTATCTCAGAATATGAAGCGGTGGCTCCGTCATCGTTAATCATATGAATCATCTTTCTTGGGGAAAAAAAAATCAAGCTACGTCTTTGAGTTTTATACAGTTTTATCCTCTCTCTCTCTCTCTCTCTCTCTCTCTCTCTCTCTCTCTCTCTCTCTCTCTCTCTCTCTCTCTCTCTATCTCTCTCTCTCTCTCTCTCTCTCTCTCTCTCTCTCTCTCTCTCTCTCTCTCTCTCTCTCTCTCTCTCTCTCTCTCTCTCTCTCTCTCTCTCTCTCTAATTATATAAATATATAGCATGAACCTACAAGTTTGATGAAATTATCAAAATATGAGAAAAATATTTTGAATTTTTAAAAGATTTTAAACATGAATGGAAAAACAAACATTAAACTTGTTTAAAGTATTTATCTGACAAAATTATTTGTCAAAAAAAGGCAAACTACAGTTATTATGAAAAAAAAAGTGCACAGGAAAAAGCATACATTGACTACAACATCATAAGTTATTATTTTCTTTGGTTTTCTCTTATTTTTGCATGTGTTCGTATGTTAAGTTTGGGCAAAAATTATGTCTGCACATTTTGGCAAGATTTATTGTGTTATCACAAATAAAACAATTGACTACAATTGACTAATATGCAATAACGCTTAAAATATCTTTAACAAATAAATGTATGATGTTTCAGTGAGTAAGCATGTAATTGTGTTTAAATAATTGTGAACTAGGAGAGGGCGATATGAACAAAATCTTATATCACGATACGAGTCATTTTATTTCACGATAATGATTTATATCATGATGTATATTTACTGAATAATCCTCTATTTTGTAAAGGGCGTCAAAATGACAATCTTCACCTGAGATTTGGAGCCAAATTAGAGGGGTGTTAAAATGACTTTAGACTTTTATTTTATTTTTACACAGAGATTGGTGGATCTATTAGTAAAATCTGCTGACTTTAGCAATCTTTGTCTCATTATATGCCAACAGTGACAGTTCAAAAATGGTAAGAAGCACTTTTTGTGTTTTTTGCCTCGAGTTTGCATGCTTGCGACTCAAAAAGTGTTAAAGATACATTAAAATCCTTTTAGATTCTGGTTCTTAACAAACTTTCCATTTGGTATCTTCATTTTAAAGGCCCTCAATGGTTCAATCCCAGAGATATAGAGCTCTTAATGTGGCTCCATGAGTAAATTGGTCAAATGTACACGTTTTCAGCAAAAAAAAAGTACTTTTTAGATTTTTTTTTTCATCAGAATAGTATGAAATTTGGTAAAGGTTTTGGCACTTGATATGTGAACACACATAAATGGTCCTTATGCTCCTTGTTGTCAAAAAATGAGCGCATTGGAATTAATGTGAGACGAATTTCATCTAGTGGAAGTGTTTGGTACTGCGAAACAAAATCTTACTGAAAGCTCATTTTTTGAGATATCAACCTCAAATTTGGAACACAACTTGTTTCAATTTATTTCACAGTTTTTGAGTAAAAATGTGTTTTGGAAAATAGATATTTCATATAAAAATTGAAAATGGTATTTCTGTGCATTTTTCTTTTCATAACAATAAATATAAAACTTTTTTTCATGTACACATTTTAAAACTTTTTATACTTCAACAATAATCTGAGGCCGGTTGCATTAACCACTTAGACTAGACTTAAAAGTTAAGACACTATTTTTTTGGTCCTAATTTTTTAAAGTCTGTTACATAAAAAGGTAGACTGGTTAACTGCAAGTTGGTCAAACTAATTCTTAAGACACAGTCTTAATATATTGACTAAGTTTATGCAACTGGCCTCTGGACATTTAATTTTGAGGTCTATGCTCAAAAAGTGAATAAATGGACTATAAACTACTGCATAAATATAAAATAGTACCATAAAATCACCTAAAAATACTAAATATTAAATAAAAAATATTATCGAAATAAAATATACTACAATCATTTCATTGAAATAAAACATTTGTGAATTTTTGACCGACACGCGAACAACATCAGAGATAAGATACGATAGTCTAAAATCTATACCGGTTGATCGTGTCCACGGATATTTTGCCCACCCCATCATGAACTCAATATTAACCTTATCATGATTATGATATTTTCCAGTCGCCCTGATGTACACCATGTGATGCTTTCGTAGCTCTTCACATTGAGCAGGCTGTGGTAAACGTGATTTTGGAGGTTGTTCTCGGATGTCAGCCGGATCTGTTGGCTGGGATCTTCGGATGAGCTCAGATCCTGCGGGACTGTAGATTTGTGGCACAGATAGAGCCAGACCCGAGCGAACACACGGCGCACAGACGCTTCAAAAAACAATCACCTGAGTGCCAATTTGAGTATTGTTTGGGCTAAACGCGCTCATATGAGATTTATAATGAATTCGGCTGATTGAGCGAACGCGTTGGCAGCGATTCGGCCCTTCGTTTCGCTCGCGTCCCAGAGGTATTAAGTGAAAACGGGATGTTCTTACAGTTCTCTTAACGTCTCTCTGTCTTTGTCAGGTGTGTGAATCAATGCCTCGTCTTTCTCCATCCTCCTCCCTTCAATCACTTTATTCATCAGACACAAAACGCTCAGAGTTTTTGGACGGAGGTTTTGGCACGGCTGCGAGAATCGTGTTTACAAAGACAGGTGGAACTGGGTGAAAGTTTGAGTAAAACCTGTTTGTTTCTCTCTCTTTCTCTCGCAGGAGCTTACGGCGTGGTCCTGAAGTGCAGACACAAGGTACGATCTCACTCTTGCTCTCTGGAGAGACTGCAAATCACACAAGCCGTTCAAATGATTTCAGCTCATTTGCAGCCTGTTTGCCTTAAAATGTGTTCAGAAGGCCATACTACTGATTCATTTTGAATATGCAGTACACAACCAGTCAATTAAGATTTTTTTTTTTGTTTGTTTTTTTTAAAAAGAGTCTCTTCTGCTCACCAAGGCTGCATTTATTTGATCAAAAATACTGTAAAAATTGTAAAATATTTTCCCAATGTAAATCAGCTGTTTTCTATGTGAATATATGTTAAAATGTAATTTATTCCTGTGATCAAAGCTGAATTTTCAGCATCATTACTCCAGTCTTCAGTGTCACATGATCCTTCAGAAATCATACTAATATGATGATTTACTGCTCAAGAAACATTTATGATTATCATCAATGTTGAAATTTCAGCTTTGATCACAGGAATAAATTACACTTTACTATATATTCACATAGAAAATGGCTATTTTAATAATATTTCATGATTTTTACTGTATGTTTGCTCAATTAAATGCAGCTTTGGTGAGCAGAAGAAAACAGATACCTTTTTTTTATTGCATTACAGTATTGCAGTAGTCTCTATATCCAGTGCTCTGGTGTGAAAACGGTCCCGCTAGTAACAGTTTCTGTTCGGCGCTAACAGAGAGTGTCCGTGACGTGACATATGTGAGTTTATCTATTAATATCTCCTCCGGTCATGAGCAGTGCTGGTCCGTAGCCCCGCGGCCGTCAGACAGATGGTCCACAGCCTCGATCTGTTAACACGACACAGTCTCTCTCTCTCTGACCCGAATGCGCGCGGTTCACGCCATCTGCTGCTCTCACCTGCCGTCTTTTCCTGTTGGACAGCCGCGCGCAGCGATCTTCGCTCACTTCCTTTCATGCTTTTCACTCACGTTTCAGCTTTTCTGTGCAGAGAAATGTGTGATTGACTGACAGGAGGTTTGTTCACATTCACTCATTTTCTCAATTGGAATGAATCCAGTTTGAGTTCTGTTTATCATAACCCTAATTGTTGCAAACCAATTCACATATTTCTTTACATGTGCATTAATTACAAACAGTTCACGTTCAAATTTAATGTATTTATTTCAATCAAATTTGTCTTATTTTAATCATTATTTATTTTAATCAAATTTATTTCAGTCATATTTGACTTATTTTAATATGTATTTTTTTATTTTAATCAAATGTATTATTTATTTATACATTGACTTAATCAATTTTTTTATTTTTAAATCGAATTATTTGTTTTATTTATTAAAATAAAACTTTAACTTGGTTTAATATTTTTTTTATTTTAATCAAATGTATTATTTATTTATGTATTTCAATTAAATTTGACTTATTTTAATAATTTTCATTAAATCAAATCATTATTTATTTATTTATGTATGTATTTCTCAATCAAACATTACTTATTTGATTTAAAATATTAATTAAATAATTTATTTATTATCTAAGTCAAATTGGACTTAGTTTAATCTTTTATTTTAATTATTCAAATTTATTTATATATTTGTCAATAAAATTTGACTTAAGCATTTTTTTTTATTTTAATCAAATGCATTATTTATTTATGAATTTCTTTCAAATTGGACTAATTTTAATCATTTTCTTTATTAAATCAAATTTATTATTCATGCATTTCAGTCAAAGTTGACTTATTTTTTATTTTAAATCAAATAATTTATTTATAAGTCAACTTTGACTGAAATACATGAATAATAAATTTGATTGAAATAAAGAAAATTAAACAGTCTAATATGATTTAAAAAAATAGATATATAAATAAATTATTTGATTTAAAATAAAAAAAATCTATTTATTTAAATCATATTAGACTGTTTAATTTTCTTTATTCAATCAAATTTATTTATATATTTTAAGTCAAATTTGACTTATTCAATCGCTTTTATTTTAATAAAATGTTTATTTTTTAATTTATTTCATTCAAATTAAATTGTTTTTTTGTCCTTTTTTTATTGGAATTATTTATTAATTTATCTGGTAGGTTTCCGGATGCAGCGACACTCAAAATGGAGTTTGTATTTCATCAGGCTGTAGTATGTTCTTGTTGTCACATGACATCTTCATGTTGCATGTTTAATGCTGTCCAGTCAGAATCTAAATCAATTATATATTTTGCTCTTTTAAACCTTTTTTATGTGAAATTATCTCTGCATTTGACAGTCCAATCAAGACATTTGTCAAAAAATCAATCTTCTGGTTCATTCATCACACTGGAAATGGAGGATCAAGTCAAGCGCAGTGCATTGTGGGTGTTTTGCGCGCAGCGTGCTTTGTTGTATCTGCATTCGATGGTTCAGGTATTCCATGTATATGAATATGTGAAGCTTCAGTATGAATCCTGCAGAAACATTTAGTCACGCTGTTGCATTCTGGGAAGCGTCAGGAGGTTCTGGCTTGTTTTGATGATGACTCAGACTCTTCATGAAGAGATTGTCCTGTGGTTAACTGCTGACAGGCCCGTCTGCAGAGATGATGATGATGATGATGATGACGGCAGGTTTACAGCACTGAGATTTGATTGACAGGTCTGTCTGGAGTCTGTGTTCTCCTTCATCTTCATCATCGCTCGAGCTCGTCGATCTTCACGCCTCATATTAACATGCTGACTTTGTTTAGTGTGTTTTCATGTCATTCCAGGTTGAATGGTTTGAGTTGTTAGTGTAGTTCAGTAGTCAGGGTGACTGATGTTCTGTCGAGTCAGCAGAGATCAGCCCGTTTGATCGACAGACTCTGGATGAACATGAGCCGATCTCGTCTGGGTCTGTTTGTGTTTCTGATGTTTCAGCAGATGACCCCCCAAAATGATCATCATCATGAATAAAGATCTTTTAATGCTGTAAAAATTAAAACAAAGTATTAAAACATTTCCTGTTAAGCCAGCATTAAGAGCCCTGCGAGGTGTGGAAACTGGAATAAAATGATAAAATTTATTATTAAAATAAATTTATTAAATATTGTTATTAAAAGCATTTAAAAAAACATTATAATCATAATTTATTATATGTATTAATTTGTTATTTTAATCCTTATTTATTTACATTTTACAATTTCTCTTAACTTTTTTAGAAGATTCTTTAGTTAATTTACATTTTTATTTAATTTATAACTTTATTTTCAATTTTAATTTATTTTATTTAGTTTATTTAGAATTTATTTATATTTTACAGTATTTTCTCTAAACTTTTTAGCCGATCCCTTTGTAACTTCTAATTTCTTTATTTTAATTTAGATTTATTTATTTTAAATTATTTATTTTAATTTTATTTTTTTTTTACATTTTTGCACTATTTTCTCTAAGATTTTAGCTGATCACTTACATTTATTTTAATTTATATTTTTTTTGTTTATTTTTATTAATTAATTAATTAATTTACATTTTACATTATTTTTTCTCTAAACTTTTCAGTAGATCTACGGAAGAGGATTAGGGCCAAGCAATAATAAAAAAAATAAAACCATCTCGAGATTAAAGTCGTTAAATTTTGAGAAAAAAGTTGAGATAAAATAATGAGAATAAAGTCATTAAATTATGAGAATAAAGTCATTAAATTATGAGAATAAAGTCATTAAATTATGAGAATAAAGTCATTAAATTATGAGAATAAAGTCATTAAATTATGAGAATAAAGTCATTAAATTACGAGAAAAAAGTCGTTAAATTATTAGACCAAATTCGTAATTTAACGACTTTTTTCTCAAAATTTAACGAGTTTAATCTTGAGATGGTTTTATTTTTTTATTATTGCTTGGCCCTAATCCTCTTCCGTAAAGATCCACTAGTATTTTTAATTTATTTATTTTAATTTATATTGATTTATTTTTAATTTATTCATTTAATTATTAACATTTTGCATGATTTTTCAGCAGAGCCCTCCGCTCCCTCTTGCAGTCCCGTGTATTTTACACAATATTCACTACAAAATATTCTCTAAAACTGGTATATTCTGGAGATTTTTGATAATCTGCCAGGTTGGCTCAGTTATTGGTGGTTGATATATATCGCTCTATCTCTGATCATGAAGTAAGTTCAGCCTTTGCTTCTTTAAAGCAGTTCCTCATTTCCCACAATGCAGCTGTGCTCTCCTCTTAGAAAACTCTCAGAGCGGCGCAGTGAGAAAAGAGGTCAGCATGTATTCTTAGTTCTACAGAGACGCTTTCTGCTTCTGATTCTCTGAAGACTGTGTCTGCTCACACACTTCAACTGCTCATCCGTTTCCCTCATGATGAACTCATTTAGTTCAGCTGTAGAAAGAAAGTACAAAAGTCTTTACATTTATATCAGACACTAACAATATATGTTTGCAGTGATTTTGTGATTTAAAACATGAATATTGTGGTAATGCATGTTTTATTTTTCAACCTTCCTATATAAAGACTGACAATTGCTGATTTTTCTGTCCAAAACGTAATTTGTCATGTTCATTTAGATATTTTTTTTACCTCTTGCAGTAAACATTTTGGCATGCCTACAACACTGAAAAAATATTGATGTAGATACAGTTTTCACTCAACTCGCTATCAAATTTCACAAATAATTACAAAGAAGTGGCAAGTAACACATTTGAATTAAACGTGAAATTTTGAAGCTGAAAAAGTGAAATAGTATTGTCTTGTAAACTAGTAATCTTTGTTATATTTACAACTTACAACAAAAATGTCTGCTTCCTTAGTATTTTGTCTGTTTTTCCTTTGCACATATCTAAATATTCTTAAATAAACATTTATTGGATAAGCTAAATTACATAACATTAAGTTTTTTTTTTTTCTGAAAAATGTATCAAGGTATCAAAAATTGGCAGATATGTTTTCTTGTTTTATGTCCACTTCTGATCAATTTTTCAGAAAACCAGACATCATAAGTACTTGCTTCTCAAGAAAATTAATCTTAATTAAAAGGGTCATGACATAGATTTTTTTATTATTATTTTATTTTAATATGTTCCTTTGGGTTTACTTATAATGTTAAGGGAGTTTTTTTTTTTTTTTTTTTTTTTTTTTTATAAAAAAATCGAATATACTGTATATGAAAATTTTCTACCTTCATTTTGCCCCTCTGTTTGAAATTATCCATTTTTAAGCTGCGGCTCCTTTAAGACTTTTCAGTAAACAGCCACTGTTATGATTGGCTAACGTCATTGCATAGGAAACCGTATCACTGCCCTCTCGCTATTGCATGTAAAGAGTAAGTGTTTTGAAAACATTATCTATATAAAAGTGTCATATACAGACAGAGTGTTATGAAATCATTTACTAACGGCTTGAGATGCAGCTGCTGTCAGATCCAGTACAGTCACTGCTGTCAAATGCTCCGAACAAACATATAATCCTCAGACGTGATCCCAATGTCAGCCGTTAAGTGACTGAGTGCCAGTGGGCGGAGTCTGTGATGCATTGATGTATAACTATTGGTCGATGTCTTGCTCTGGAGGCGGCCATATGCAAATATATTTGCCCATGTGAAATCACAGATCCCACAATATCAAAACAAGCTGTTTTTGAAGCCCGATGAAATAAATGCTTTGCTTAAAACTTTATTATAAGATGTAGTTGCATGTTACTACATGTAATAACAGTAAATAATGCTTAATTACAAGTAACTAACCCCAAACCAACCCTAACCGTAACTCTGTAGTAAGTACATGTAGTTAATTAATGTTACTCAGTACTTATTTGAAAATAAAGTGTAACCATGTTTTGTTTATAATGAGGAGGCTATGAAACTTGCAAGGTTTTCTTGGTACAAAGACCTCTAATATGTCAGTGTTATATGTCATGACCCCTTTAAGAAAGTTTAGACATTTGTACTGGAAAACAGGACAAAAATAAGGAAGAAAGTCATTTTTTGCAGTGTTTTCAGGCCTCGATTCACTCATCAGTTTGTTTGATTTGATCTCATTGTATGAATGTGTGTTTGTCTGGTGGGTGTGTCACTCTCTGTCCATCACAGTTCGGCCTGTTTTTCTTCTGATCAAGTCTTGACATGCTTCTGAATAGATTTAACAAACCTGAACATCTCGTTTGAGCCGTAATTAATTCCCTCAGCCGTTATGACTCCAGTGTCTCCTGTCAGATCCTGCAAACCGCAGCCCTGAACACTCATAAAATATAAAAAAAATTATTTATATGAAACTAATTGAGCATTCTTAACCTGCCATGTCGACAACCACACATTTAAAGACGACCCATTATGCTCTTTCTCAAAGTCTTGATGTTGTTTTTGTGCTCTACTAGAACAGGTTTTCCTGCTTGAATGTTGATTATTTTCCTCATATTCTCCTCTCTTCCCAGTCTGTCAGTAACACTCTGTTTAGTTCCTGTCTCTATGAAGCCCCTCCTTCTGTAAAGCACAATGTGCTCTGATTGGTCGGCTGGAGCATTGTGTTGTGATTGGTGTTTGGAAAATGTCCCGCCCCTTACCATAACCGCCAGTTTCAACACACTACTAACTAACTCAATCAGGCCCCGCCCCTTTATTCTGCGTATGAATTATTTAAATGAGGAATATTGTGAAGAAAACTTGAGACTTTAATTAAAGCTGCAAGCAGCATTTATCGAGGTTCAAGTAATTAACATCCTTTTACGCATATGTGCTTAAAAGCCTTAAGTTTTATTTAGCAAGCATGTAACCACTTAAATCATAGAAGAAACAGACCATTTTCAGCCAAATCAGGCAATTTACCATTGAAAATATATGGTTTTTAAAGCTTTTTAACAGTTATAGCACCACCTATTGTCCGATCTCCATAAAAATTGGTATGCTTCTTTAGAGTCATTTTGCTCACTTAATTTCGTGAAGTTCTGACTTTTCGTTTTGGATTTATAGGCTTTTGAGTATATTTTGCCACGCCCATTTTCTAAATGACCCTGTTATAGTGACCCAAAGGGTAAAGTTCAACTTTGCTTTGATAATTATTGATCTAGAGAGTCCATAGAATTGTCCTGCACTGGTTTTGTTCCGATCGGCTGAAAACCCTAGGACTAGTTCGCAAAAGTAGATTTTTCACATATTTGCAAATAATTAATGAATGATTTGATTGACAGCATTGGTTCTTGAGGCAAAGTTGTTCCGAATGAGGAGATCTATCAAATGATATGCATATTGTGTGGATCTGTGAAACACCACGTGATTACAGAGGCATAAAACTCGTTAGCGCCAACTAGTGGCCGATTTCTTCCTCTAGGACCATGAGTTGAACATGTCCACTGAGTTTCGTTCCAATCATCCTCCGTTAACCTTGTCTAATAGGTGCTTCAATTCAATCGGACTAACAGTTGCATAGTTACAGCTGTTTTCATGTTTTTTTTTTCAAGTTATAGCACCACCTTGTGTCCAATCGACATAATTTTTATTTTATTGTGACCAAAGATTGAGCCCGTACATGTGTACCAAGTTTGGTGCAAATATCTCATTTCGTTCTTGAGTTATAGCCATTTTAATAAAAGTGGCTCCGCCCTCATCGTTTGTTTTGGCGCCCCTTAGCGACTGTAAATCAAAATTGCAAATTTTTTTTTTTTTTGATAATTATTGATATTCAGACTCCAGAGAACATTTCTGCACTGGTTTGGTTCCGATCAGGTCAAAAACTTCGGACTAGTTCGCAAAAGTAGGTTTTTCAAAAAACCCAAAATGCCGAAAGTTCCGCCACACTCTTGAACCACTAATTATCTGTAATTTCACACTGGATGTGGAAGGTTTGCCGTCTGTAATGTTCACGGTTTTAAATTCGAACACAGCTGTTTTTTAAAATCTCCTACAAGTCTGAGCAAACAAGATCAGGTTTGAAATGTTTTTTTGAGGCTGTTGTTCACTTGTGTATCTCACCTGAGGCTTTGGACGCCGTCCAGTCCACCACATCACACAAGCAGGTGTTTGAGGTATATTTTTGAAAGCGGAGATAGATACTGGGAGAAACCCAAAATCACAGTTCGAACAATTTACCATCAGTCTTTCATTCCACTGTGATTTTCTCTGACAGGAATGAAAAGCTTAATGGATTCCTGCTGAACGTTTGAGATGTTTGTGTCGTACTGCTGTTGATCTGTCAAACTCTGAACAATCTTGTTGGGGTTTGATAATGTGTCTCAGAGACTCAATTTGTGTATAAAATATGAATCTACCCACAAAATCTGACAGTTAAGGCCATTATTAGAGCTTTTTGCCACAATCTTCAACCCCGTATGCTGTTTTGATCAACTCTTTGTACTTTATCTACCTCTAAAAGGTTCATAGCAGTATCTTAAGGTTCACACTGGTACTCTAAGGCGCTGTTATACACTTTTTAGGGCTAAAAAAGGCACCTTTTAAAGGTACGAGCAGTTTTTCTGAGAGTGTTGTGTGTGTGAACTCAGTTTAAATGTTAATCTGATTCAGTGTTTGCACTGCAGAGGAATGCAGCGTACTGACTAACCTGCGTGACCTCTGACCTCCACGGCTGCTTTTATTGGTCGGTTCTGCTCTGCTGTTGAGATTCAGGGACAGGCTGTTGAACATGTCCTCCATCGATTCATGAGAGACGCTGACCGCTGGTGTTTCCGTGTGTCAGCCGTCAGTGTTTGTGTTCAAACATGTTTCAGGTCACGCATCACTCATACTGACAGTGTTTGAGCGGCAGCGCTGGACTAACGTTCATCTAACGATTGTGTTTGTTCTGAAGTCAGCTTTATTTCTATAGCTCTTTTTACAATGCAGATTGTGTCAAAGCAGCTTTACAGTGATGGAGGGAACCTCATTTCGGCTGTACAGCAGCTCTAGAAGAAAATGTGTCATTGTTCAGCTTAAGTCAGTTCAAAATTGATTCAAAATCATTAGTTATTATTTTAGTTAATTTCTCTGTACAGCAACTCTGGAGTAAACAGCTCAGTGGTGTCAGTGCAGGCAGATCAAAACACTGTTAAAGTACTAACAATATTTTTTTTTTTTTTTTTAATTAAAGAAGTGTTAAACTTCTGCCGTTAATTCATCTCAAACCATTATTATACCGTTATTAAACCAATATTTTAATTTTAATTAAATACTCATTTTACAGTGAATATTATTATTATTATTATTATTATTATTATTATTATTATTATTAAATACTCTTTTTATTTTACAGTGAATATTACAATAGTAATATTTCTTGTTTTGTTTAATATTTTTTTATTTGGTATTATTATTATTATTATTATTATAGTAAACAGTATTACTTCTGTTATTGTTCTCATTAAATACTTATATTTTATTTTTTCAGTAGATATTAAAATAGTAATATTTTTTTCATTATTATTTGTTATTTTATTATTATTATTATTATTAAATCTGTTTATTTTACAGTGAATATTACAATAGAAATATTTATTTTTTTTGTTTTTTTATTTAGTAGTACTATATTAAACATTAGTATTATAATATTGCACTTTTATTATTCTGTAGATATTACAATACTTACATTATTATTTATTATATAATATATATTATTATTAGTATTATTATTATCTTTTTATTTTACAGCGAATTTTACAATAGTAATATTTTGTATATTGTTTATTAATTATTTAATATATTATTAATATTTTAGTCATATTGATGTATAATCACTACAAACAAGCACAGCAAACTTGGAGTTTTTTTTTTTTTTTTTTGTTTTTTTTTAAATCATGATTTTTATCAGGAGAATAAGTTCTGTTTCCCCCCTAAAACTTGCAGCCCTAATATATATAAAATATATAATATAATATATATATATATATAGTGTGTGTGTATATTATATACTTAAATTCCAACTGAATAGAATGTTCATTGTTCAAAAGTCAGAATGACAGTGACATTTATAATGTTTGCAAATCGTGATTGGCCTTCTTTCATGCATATATTTGCATAATGTGTTTGGTTTTGTATTTTGCATCTATTTAACAATCTATAGCTGTCATTATTATGTGATGAGAAATTAAAACAGAAAACTTTGTACATTAAACTCTTAATGCAGCAAAATGCAAATACAGTTGCAAGGAAAAGTTTGTGAACCACTTGCAGAATCTGTGAAGATGAATAATTTTAACAAAATAAGAGAGATCATACAAAATGCATGTTATTTTTTGTTAGTATTGTCCTGAGTAAGATATTTTACATAAAAGATGTTTATATATAATCCACAAGAGACAAAAATAGCTGAATTTATTAAATTTGAAGTTTGTGAAGCATTGATTCTCAATACTGTGTGTGGTTACCTGATGATCCACGACTGTTTTTGTGTTTTGTGATGGTTGTTCATGAGTCTCTGGTTTGTTCTGAGCAGTTAAACTGAGCTCTGTTCTTCAGAAAAATCCTCCAGCTCCTGCAGATTCTTCAGTTTTCCAGCATCTTCTGCATATTTGAACCCTTTCCAGCAGCGACTGAATGATTTTGAGATTCATCTTTTCACACTGAGGACAACTGAGAGACTCAAACACAACTATTAAAAAAGGTTCAAACATTCACTGATGCTCCAGAAGGAAACACGATGCATTAAGAGCTGGGGGTGAAAACTTTTGAATTTGAAGATCAAGGTAAATTGTATTTAATTTGTCTTCCGGGAAACATGCAAGTATCTTCTATTGGGCAGTACTAAATGAAAAACAATGATATTTCAACAAAAAAAGAAAAATTGTGACATCTTCATCCTGTTCAAAAGTTTTCACCCCCAGCTCTTAATGCATCGTGTTTCCTTCTGGAGCATCAGTGAATGTTTGAACCTTTTTTAATAGTTGTGTTTGAGTCCCTGGAGGATTTTTCTGAAGAACAGAGCTCAGTTTAACTGCTCAGGACAAACAAGAGACTCATGAACAACCATCACAAAACATAAAAACAGTCGTGGATCATCAGGTGACCACACACAGTATTGAGAATCAATGCTTCACATACTTCAAATTTAATAAATTCAGCTATTTTTGTCTTGTGGATTATATATAAACATCTTTTATGTAAAATATCTTACACAGGACAATACTAACAAAAAATAACATGCATTTTGTATGATCTCTCTTATTTTGTTAAAATTATTCACATTTTCACAGATTCTGCAAGTGGTTCACACACTTTTTCTTGCAACCGTAGTTAAATTAGAAGTGTGTAAAAGGCTTTAATTTAATGTTATCAGGCTCAGTGTGACACAGATTTCTCCTCGGTACGTGTTATTAGACCGAAGGTCAGGTGACCAGACATCCTCAGACTGGAGAGAACATAAAGTGGGTCAAAACTCTGAGACGAAAGACATCTGATCTTTCCAAACGTCACCTGTTCTGATAAACACACTAACATGTCCCTGTTTGAGTGCGGAGGTGCTAAAGCGAGCGGTCCGGGGCGAGTGCATCGGCGTCACGCTGTCAGAGAGATTAAAATAGCGCGGGCGTCTCGCTGATGTCTCACCACCTTCTCTCATTGTTCGGCTTGTTTTCCTTTCATCTGAGCGAGGTTCCGTTCTGCTCAGCCAATCAGGAAGCGGTGTGTGTGCAGGGCTATGAATATGCATGAAATGCTAATTCCTGTTATATTTAAATTTCCTGGATGGCCTGTAGCATTGGCTCGGTGAATGTTTCAGCGCTGTTTTAACAGGGAAACTGTGACTCTTCCACATGCAGCATTAATGTGAGCCCGCGGTGGTTTGTGGAGCGCGAGAGCCTTCGGGTGATCAGGAATCTGCCTGCGCTCGCAGATAAACCAGTTCAGCTCTGACGCCCCAGAACATGTTCTTATCATGTGCAGAACACACGCGTCATGAACTGCGGGATTTATTTATGCGTTCATTTGGTATTTTGTAGTTTTCATTTGGTAGTTTTTATTTTTTTTATGTTATAGTTGGTGCCTTTTGATTATGGTTGTGATTTAGACAAGTGCTTGCAGAAAAGACCAATCACAACAGACTGGGCCATCTGACCAATCGGAGCAGAGGAAGCTCTCGGAAAGGCGGGGTTTAGAGAGGCTGAATCTTCAAACTAACAGTTTTCAAACTCTTTGAGAAACGATGCTGCAGTGAGAAAATGAATGTTTTTGACCTGGGATGAATGTAAATCTGTTGTAGGAGACTATAAAATAGCATAATAGGGCACTTAATATTTCCAGAGCCTATCTCTCGCTGTCCATTTCTCTCAAACAGCTCCGCGAATAAGAAAATTGTCATTTGTGATCCGCGTTGTGGGGCAGTTATGTTCTGAGCATCGTGCATGTAAATGTATGTAAATGTAATATCTGTGTACATGTGCAACAGACCCACAAATGGCTTTCAATACAGAAAAATCTCGCCTTCCTCCTCTCCCGCTCCGTGTGCTGATGAGTGTTTTGTTTTTGCATGTTTTGCTTGTGTTTCCTGTGTTTCTTCCATTCGTCTGTCCTCGTTTGAACCTCCTGTTATGTCTGTCTCCAAAAGATTCACGCTGGGCTGAATTAGTCATTAATCAATGAAATCCTCTCTTCTGTCGTGTTCTGAAGGAGTCTGAAGTTTTCTGATGCTTTTTCGCTCCGGTTGTTTTTGAAGCTTAACAGCTCAAGTGCTTGTTTACTCTCATTATATAGAAAGAGCAACAAGGTCACCGGCGTCAGACCTTCATACATGCATCTGGAAACTTTTGTGGAGCGCTTTTGTAACATCCGCTGTCACGACCACAACTGATGGTCCATCAAAACTAATGGTCTGAGGTGAGGCAGGGGTCAGAGGTCACTGAGGAGCTGTCACTCACTCCTATCTGGACAGGTTTAAACACCTGTGACCTTTGACCCCTGTCACATCTTCTGACAAAAAAAAAAAAGCTGTAATGATTTTCAGGAAATTTTTGATCTACAGCACATTTTAAAAATATGAAGCAGCACGACTGTTTTAAACATTGATAATAATCAGAAAATATAGCTGCAAGCAGCAATTAAGGGTCCAAAAACCACAGAGTTCAAATAACAAGGCAGAGAGCATCAAAACAACTGCAAAACATTTGGAGATGATTTTAAGCAAAATAGTCAAAAACCCATAAATACAATCACATGTAATTTTAACCAATTTTGCTTATTATTTTTGACCAGTAGATGGCGCTGACGCCATTTAATCTGGTTTGGTTAGTGTTGGGTGACAATTACACGCATAAAGTTTGGTGTCAGTATGTCAAATCTTTCCAGAGAAACAGCCTCAGATGCAGTTTAGCATGATGCCATCAGATTCATAGATGCGGCATAGGAAAACTGTTTCACCTATCGACACAAAATCCATAACATTTTTGCCAGCATGGTCTGAAGGTGATCTGACTCGAATTTGGTGAAAATCGGACAAACGTTCTAGGAAGAATTCGAAAGGAGATTCCTTGGATCATGCTGAGAACAATGATACCAATTTTGCTATAGGCGGCCGAACTTCATGTCCGCCATTTTGAAACAGTTGGTTTTCAAAATGGCAGACAGGAAGTTCAGCCAACTATGGCAAAATTAGTATCATTGTTCTCGGCATGATCCCAAGAATCTATTAAGATACATTTCAATAGACAAAATTGATCAAAAGTTATTTGCATTTTTTTAAATTTCATAATTGTTGAACACAAGGTGGCGCTGTCTCAAAACTTTTTAAATAAATTTTACACAACACATTTTCCTCACACATATGAGTTGCAGTCTGACATGTTTTTCCGCCCCCTTTTGATTGACAGGATACAATATAGGACGAAAATAATTGCTTTTATCGGCTGATACCGATTATTGAGCCAAATTGATCTGTTGTGGTCAGTGTTGGGTGACAATTACACACATAAAGTTTGGTGTCAGTATGTCAAAATTTTCCAGAGATACAACCTCAGATACAGTTTGGCATTATATCATCAAATGCGTAAATGCGGTATATGAAAATGGTTTTGTCTATCAACATGAAATCCATATCTTTTTGCCAGCATGGTCTGAAGGTGATCTGACTCGAATTTGGTGAAAACGGACAAACATTCTAGGAGTTCGAAACAGTTGATGAATAGATTCCTTGGATCATGCCGAGAACAATGACACCAGTTTTGCCATAGTTGGCCGAACTTCCTGTCCACCATTTTGAAAACCTTCTGTTGTAAAATGGCGGATAGGAAATTCGTCCGACTATGGCAAAATTGGTATCATTGTTCTCGGCATGATCCAAGGAATCTATTAAGGCAAATTACATTACAATATGCAAAAGTAATCAAAAGCTATTTGCATTTTTTGAAATCCCATAACTTTTGATCACAAGGTGGCGCTGTCTCAAAACGTTTTGAGTAAATTTGACACGAGACACATTTTCTTCACACACATTATGAGTTGCAGTCTGACACATTTTCCCGCCCCCTTTTGATTGACAGGATACAATATAGGACGAAAATAATTGCTTTTATTGGCTGATACCGATTATTGACCGATATATCGGTTCATAAGAAATGTTTCTTAAAGCAGCAAATCAGCATTTTAGAATGATTTCTGAAGGATCATGTGACACTGAAGACTGGAGTAATGATGCTGAAAATTCAGCTTTGATCACAGAAATAAATTACATTTTACTATATATTCACATAGAAAACAGCTATTTTAAATTGTACTAATATTACACATTTTTTACTGTATTTTTGATCAAGTAAATGCGATTTTGGTGAGCTTTCAAAAAAAATAAATCTTACCCACCCTAAACTTTTGAACACTAGTATGTGTCTGTATATATGTATAAAAAAGTTGTAGCAATAATTGTGATTTATTAAGTATAAATGTGCCGTCATCAGCGTGTTTAACACACTGTACACATTTATGAACATGTTTTCATGTTGTATGTTCTTCAGTGTTACTGAGATTTATTTCACTGTCTGTAAGAGTTTGTTTGACGTTAAAGTGTGAATCTAGAGCACTGAAGGATGCTGGGAGGATATAGAGACACTGCGAGTGTAAAATAGGCCAGAGAGAGAGTGTGTTTGTGTGTTGAGTCCTTTAGTTCTCCTCAACACACACTCACAGGGTCCAAAACGCCCGCCAAGAATAATACGAGTGTAAATGGGCTTTGCTGAGTATGTAAGTTCGTCTCCATATGGTTGGTAACCATCTGCTTATCATTTATTAGAAAAATGGCTTTAATTAGACTGTAAGAACAACAATGACTGGCACTGATGTTAAAGACGTAATACACTCTAGTACTGACCCCAAACTCATCCATTGCTGCTCTTTCTGTTGCAGGAGACGAATGAAATCGTGGCCATCAAGAAGTTCAAGGACAGTGAAGGTGAGTCTCCTGCAGACGCAGGTGTTTTAAATAGCTTGTTATGCAGGATCTGCATTCAGAATATCATCGATCTTGAGCTGCTGCAAGACCTTCATCTGACCTGATTTAGTCATCACATAAAAGACCTCGAAACCAACATCCAGAATCAGCTGACCAGCTGTCTGTGACATGGTGCAGCTTAACTCATGAATATTAATGAGGTTGCACTGATGACACATATTAGGAGCACACTTATATCCTACATGCAAATAACGACCTCGACATGTAGATCTGAAGATCAAAAGCATGATTACTTTCTAGGTCCTGTTACAGTTTCAGTGTTTGAATAAATTGAAAGGTAATGCATGTTATTTTTACCATGGCTTCAGAAAATGAGGAGGTGAAGGAAACCACCATGCGGGAGCTGAAGATGCTCCGGACGCTGAAGCAGGAGAACATCGTGGAGCTCAAGGAGGCGTTTCGGCGGCGGGGGAAACTCTACCTGGTGTTTGAGTATGTGGAGAAGGTGAGACGGAGACGCTGAGATCTTCAGTCTGCGCTCTTCTGATGTGGCTGCTCAAGATGATTGTGTGTGTTGCAGAACATGCTGGAGCTGCTGGAGGACATGCCTAACGGTGCTCCACCTGACAAGGTCCGCACGTACATCTACCAGCTGATCAAAGCCATTCACTGGTGCCATAAGAACGACATCGTCCACAGAGGTGCGAGAGCTCCTGTAATAACATCACCTGTGCTTTAATCAAATACAAAATTACATCTGTTATGTTTTAATTATATTTAATTGTAATCATCCACAGAGGTGCCACCTGTAATAAAGTCAACTATATTTTAATCAAATAAAAATGTAATATATTATTATTATTTAATTGTAATCATTTTAATAAAATAAATTAAATCTATTATATTTTAATTATATTTAATTGTAATCATTATCAACAGAGGTGCCTCCTGTAATAAAATTAATTATATATATTTTAAAAAATATAATAATAATATTTTAATTATAATATTGAATTTTATTCATCATCCACAGAGGTGGATGCGACACTTGTAATAAAATTCATTATTTTTTACTAAAATAGAAAATAAATTATATTTTGGTGAAATAAAAAATTAAATCTATTATATTTTAATTAGATTATTTAATTATTCATCATCCACAGAGGTGCCAGACCACCTGTAATAAAATTATTTTGTAAGAAAATAAAAAAAATTATATTTTAATAAAACAAAAAAATGTAATCAATTATATATAAATTATATTATTTAATTTGATTCATCATCCATAGAGGTGCGAGACCACTTGTAATATATATATATATATATATATATATATATATATATATATATATATATATATATATATATATATATATATATATATATATATATATATATATATATATATATATATATATATATATTTTTTTTTTTAATAAAATAGAAAATAAATAAATTATATTTTGGTAAAAATGAAAAAATATATCTATTATATTTTAATTAGATTATTTAATTTTAATCACCATCCGGCGCAAGACCACCTGTAAAAAATAAATTATATTTTAATAAAATTAAAAAAATGAATTATTTTATTTAAATGTAATCATCATCCACAGAGGTGCCAGACCACCTGTAATAAAGTCAACTATATTTAAATCAAATAAAAAATGTAATATATTATTATATTTAATTATATTATTTAATTGTTATCATCATTTTAATAAAATAAATTAAATCTATTATATTTTAATTATATTCAATTGTAATCATTATCAACAGAGGTGCCTCCTGTAATAAAATTAATTATATATAATTTAAAAAATATAATAATAATATTTTAATTATAATATTGAATTTTATTCATCATCCACAGAGGTGGATGCGACACTTGTAATAAAATTCATTATTTTTTACTAAAATAGAAAATAAATTTATATTTTGGTAAAATAAAAACTGAAATCTATTAGATTTTAATTATATTATTTATTTTTATTCATCATTCACAGAGGTGCGAATCCACTTGTAATACAATTTAATTATTATTTAATAAAATGAATAAACTAAATTTTAATAAAATAAAAAAATAAATCTTTTATATTTTAGTAATATTATTTAATTTTAATCATCAGACCACCTTTAAAAAAATAAATAAATTATATTTTAATAAAATAAAAAAATGAATTAAGTATATTTTAATTATATTGTTTAATTTTATTCATCATCCACAGAGGTGCCAGACTACCTGTAATAAAATAATTTTTTTTCTAATAAAATAAAATACAAACATTTTTTTTGTTTTATTAAAATATATCTGTTATATTTTAATTATATTATTTAATTTTAATCATCATCCACAGAGGCGCAAGACTGCCTGTAATAAAATAAATTTATATTTTAATAAAATAAAAAAAAAATATTTTAATAAAATAAAAAAAAATTATTAAATATATTTGAATTATTTAATTTAATTTTAATCATCATCCACAAAGGTGCGAGACCACCTGTAATAAAATATTTCACATGCAAGATGAATAGACTTGTCTGTCTGTCTTTCTAGATATCAAGCCGGAGAATCTCCTCATCAGCTCTGACGACGTGCTCAAGCTGTGCGACTTCGGTGAGCTTTTGTTGTCATGTGATCGTGATGCACCAATCATTGGGCTGCTATCTGGATTGTCTGATGCGCATCACAGGACTTTGTTCTGTGGCCACGCCCACATTCTATGCAAATGTTGTGGGTGGATTTGCATTCTGTCCCGTATCAGACTCATGTATTGTCAGCGAGACAACAGCAGGTCGTCTGTCTCTCGCTCCAGACTCGCTGTGAGACGCTCAGTCTGTCTGTTCACATGTTCTCATTGTTTTTATTGGGAAATGTCACCAAACACACACATGCACATCTTCTGTTCTCCTGTAAATCACCAGTAAGATCTTTTATGTCTCTGTTATTTCTCAGATTTGCTCCAAAGTCAGAGATCTCAATATGAACTCAAATGAGATGGGAGGAAAAATTATATTTCAGTGTTTTTGTTGAGCACAGTTGAGAAATCTAAAACAGACACACATGAGATTACTGGGGTCTTTTTCAGAAGAATAAACTGAAATCTCCATTTCATCCCTGTAAATGTGATGTGGATGGTTTCATCCAATCAGACGGCTCTCTGAGGTTGCTGTGGTTTCTCGGGCAGGTTTTGCGCGGGATCTCTCTGAAGGCACCGATGCGAACTACACTGAGTATGTGGCGACCCGATGGTACCGCTCACCAGAACTGCTGCTGGGGTGAGTGTGTGTCTGAACCAAAGACTGTAAAAAGAGACGGACTGTGCATCTCCATTTCCTTCCACTGTAGAAGCCAAAATATCCCAGTAACAGTTGCCAATTACGTCATTCGTAGCCCGAGTGCAGCCACGGTAACGAGGTCCCGCCCACACTCAATCTCAAACTCAGCTGTCAATCATCATGTTACACCCCGTTTTTATAGCATCAAATATCTAACTAAAACCAAACTTACTGAAAAAATGAACACTTGAACATGCGTCTGCATGATAACAACTATCTAAAATGACAGAAACGATCTTTGGAAAGACATTATTTGAAGTGTAAATTAAGTTTGGCTCACGTTCCATTCAATTACACGGAGAGGGCGGGGTTTATGATCTATACTGCGATCAAAAAGTTTTGGCTTTTTTTTTTTTAAAGTATACAAGTATCATCTATTATTAAAGGGGACCTATAATGCCCCTTTCACAAGATGTAATATCAGTCTCTGGTGTCTCCAGAATGTGTCTGTGAAGTTTCAGCTCAAAATCCCCCACAGATCATTTATTATAGCTTGTCAAATTTGCCCCTATTTGGGTTTTTAGCAAAAACACGCCGTTTTTGTGTGTGTCCCTTTAAATGCAAATGAGCTCCGCTTTCCAGAAGAGGGCGGAGCTTTAACAGCTCAACAACAACAAAGCTGGAGAATCTCACGCAGACAAAATGAGGATTGTCAGTAACGGTGTTCAGCCTTACATTTAACATATTTGGACACTGATGGCGTCAACAACAAAATGGTGGCGCCGTGGGTGGAAACGTGCAGATTAAGGGGCGTTAATATTATAATAAGATCCCCTTCCTACGTCACATGGGGAGCGAAATCTGATCAGCTTGTTTTTTCACATGCTTACAGAGAAAGGCTTGCCCTTTTTTACGTTTTCTGGGTTAGTAAATGCACCGGGGACCCGATTATAGCGCTTAAAAACGTTTTTTTTATACATATATTATCCATTGTGTTTACATGCGTGTTCGTTTACATAAAAAATCAGTTTGCCATCAGTTGTCAGAAGATGAAAGCGATATCTTTGTCGCTATCCTTTGAACGTTTAAGGGGATTTTCTATGATGGCGACAGCACTGTTCAGTGTATTGACAATCGGAACAAACTGTTAAACATATAATAATAGTCCAACGAGCCTGTTTGTGTGACTCTCTCTGTGTCTCTGTCAGGGCGCCGTACGGTAAGGCGGTGGACATGTGGTCAGTGGGGTGTATTCTGGGCGAGTTGAGCGACGGTCAGCCTTTGTTTCCGGGTGAGAGTGAGATTGACCAGCTCTTCACCATCCAGAAGGTCCTGGGACCCCTGCCGCCCGAACAGATGAAGCTCTTCTACAGCAACCCACGTTTTCACGGGCTACGGGTCAGTCTGTCTGTCTCTCATAACATGAAATCACAGTGTCATCTTAACACGCGTTCCTGCTCTTATTGTGCACGTTATTCTTATAAGACGAACCCGTGTGTAGTTTCCCTCAGTGAGCCATCCACAGACGCTGGAGAGACGATATCTTGGAATCATCAGTCCGATCCTGCTTGACCTGATGAAGGTGAGAGATGATCGTGTCCGCTGAGATAGTGAAATCAGATATCGTATCGCTTTAGGGGACATCCTTAATTGGAAAAACATTTTTAAAGTAATTAAGTTAATTAAAAAAAAAAGTTAAAAATAAGTTTTAAAATATTTAAATAAATTATAAAATAAATGGTATTTATTACATTATATAATTGAAATAATTTAAGAAGTATAATATAACATAATATAATAAAAAATAATATAAATATAAAATATAGTTAAAAATAAGTATAATAATAATAATAATAATAAAATATAATGTATTTAAACAAATTATAAAATAAATGGTATTTATTATATTATATAATTGATATAATTTAAGAAGTACAACATAATATAATAAAAATAATATAAATATAAACAGTTAAAAATAAGTAAAAAAATAAATTTTTAATAAATAATAATAAAATATAATATATTTATTTTATATAAGAAATATAATATAATTATATTTCATATAATTAATAAATATAATATAACATAATATAATAAAATAAAAATATGCAATTATAAAATATAGTTTAAAATATATAAACTAAAATTTAAATATTTTTTAAATATAGCGTATATATATAATTAATATACGTATATGTAATATACGTGTGTGTGTGTGTGTGTATATATATATATATATATATATATATATATATATATATATATAATATTTTATTCTAATGTCAAAATAAACAACAATATAAAATATATATAGATATATATATATATATATATAATATATATATATAGATAATATAGGGTTAGAGTTAGGGTTAGAGTTTGGCTTAGTTTGTGTTGATTATTATTATTAATGTTATATAAAACAATAGCAGTGTATGATATGTCCTCATGCATATAGCTGTGTGTGTGTGCGTGTGTGTGTGTTTGTGACATATCAGGACACAAATGTGTATAATGACATGGGTATGACATAGGTATTACAAGGAGAGGGTGACTTATGAGGACATTACCCATGTCCCCATTTTTCAAAAGGCTTATAAATCATACAGAATGAGTTTTTGTGAAAAAAAACTAAAAGTGTGCACAGTTTCCTGTGATGGGTAGGTTTAGGCGTTGGGTTGGTGTAGGGTGAAAGAAAATACGGTTTGTACAGTATAAAAACCATTACGCCTATGGAATGTCCTCACAATTCACAAAAACAAACCTGTGTGTGTAAGTATGTGTGTGTATTTATCACATGTGATGGTAATTTGTTAGTCAGCCTAGTAATATGAATAGACAGAGAGAAATTAGTCAGAGTTCTTCTGCCTCTAACCTTCACGTTCCAACCCTGTATGAAATATTAAATAATCAAACTAATCACTGTTTTTGTGTTTGTCATCTGTCCCCCCACACAAATCTAAACGAGTCTGACCTTCCCTTCTCGTCTCTTTTGTTCACCTGTGATGTGGGTTTGTCATTATCGTGTCTGTGTGACTAATGCAGCGCAGCGGATGACGGTTCGTGTTTCTCATGCACTCGTTTACTGTGGTTTTCATTCGCTCACACTTCAGGATTGAATCAGTTGATACAGCCTACAAACAGCACTTTACTTACCTTTTTAGTACCTGTTAAGGTATCAAGAGACACACAGATAGTCAACATGTTGTTGCGTTTGTTAGCGGTTAGCACAGCTGGTCTGTGCTTATGCTAATGAGCGTGACTCACGGTCGCGCCGTCAATTCATTAGGTGAAAGTGACATATCATCACCGCGATAATTGTGCGCTAATTATATTTTCAGCACAGTGATTTCCTTGTTTCTGCATTTGAATCCTGCTGCTAATAATTCTGGTATTGTTGTCATTAAACTATCCTCCGGAAAACCAGAAAACACGGTGCTTGTTCTGTCATGTCATTTTATTAAAGGATGAATCATGCCTAAAATAAGCATTTTCAACAAATTAGGGTTAGGACATTGTGGTAATTACGCTAACGGTGTTGTAGTGTGATGGACTTGTTGAAGCTTGTTTCCCCTTTTCGGATATAAATAGATGAATCTAATAAAAACTGTCAAAAGCATTTTATTCCATTGTATTCCACCAAAAAAAATTAAAAGAAAGACATATTTTTTTATTTTCACTGTGAAGTGTTATTGAGAGATCCACCAGGATTATTCATGGCATTGTGGTTCGTATTTTCAGAACCTGTTGTTGTTGAACCCGAATGAGCGCTATCTGACTGAACAGAGTCTGAACCACCACGCCTTCCAGACCCAGCGCCTGACGGAGCGGCCCGGCCCGCTCACACCCACGCCCATCCGCTCCTCCAAGAGGAAACCGCTGCTGGACAACAGCGCCCCCAGCAGGTCAGGAGGAGTGATTAAATCATACTGGGAAGAGCGGACTGTGCTTGGAATGGAACACTAACGTACTTTCTGTGTATACAAGCTAATTATGCGGTTAAGCATGTAATATTTCAAACATTTGTGGTTATGTGATCCTATTTCAGCAAGTTGCCTTCACTTTTCATCTTGAAAATGGTTATTTAGCATTTTTAAACCAATTTTGTGTACCTTGTTTTTAGCTTTTGGCAGCAAGTCCTACTTCATTTAGATTCGTCATACTGCAAATCAAAGTCTTATCAAATTAAATTTAAAGTCAATTTGAATGCATTGCATTATGGAATGCAGAATATTACACTGTGCGTGCTCTGGTTGTAATCTGCACATTTTTGATACATTCAGTAGGTCACTCATCAGATATTCCATGTATAAAAAATACTTTTAGCACCAAATGCTAAATAGTGGGAGTTAGAGCTGCATGATTGTTAAAAGATTGCGATCTCAATTCAAACACCCACACAATCTCTTTCCTAAACGATTCACCTGTCTATTAAACCTTTGACAGAGTCAAAACAGAACATTCCAATCTGCTGCTGCTGAGCCTGAGAGAGCAGTTGTCATGTATACGTATGAAACAGCTTTTCAACCACACAGTATCATTATTTATGTTAATGTTTATATGTCAAATTATCGCAGAAGAACTAGGATTAAAGTTTATAGTTGGGATATAAACACTGATGTCTGCAAAAGTGATCATAATAGAGCAAATCACCTATTGTAAGTAACAATGATGGCACTTCAAATAAGGATTGATTACATCGTTACACCACCAGGTGGCAACAAGTGACTGTTAAAAAAAATAGTCATTGAATCATTCATTCAAGAGTATTTGAGTGAGTCATTGAATCATTCACTTAAGCCGGGGACACACCTAACGATTAGCTGAAACATCTGGAGCCGATTTATATATTCACACATGGAATTTGAACACCGACTGTAATCGCAGACTGAACGCAACTGGCTCTGACTGGACGCGTTTGAGCGCGATCAGTCATAAGTATCAATTTACATTCATAATCGGCCTTACAGTCGTTAAGTGTGTGCACGGCATTTTGGAGCCCCGCACGTGACATGCAAGATTTACAATCAAGTTTCAATCAATTTACTAAATCATGCGCATGATTTACTATTTCGTTCCCTCAATTTACTAAATCAGGCGGATGATTTACTATTTTGTTCCCTCAGTTTGCTAAATCGTGCGCTCAACTTATTTCGTTCCTTCTATTTACTAAATTGCGCACACGATTTACTATTTTGTTCACTCAATTTACTAAGTCTTGCGCACTATTTACGGTTTCATTCCCTCAATTTACTAAATTGTGCACATGATTTACTATTTCGTTCCCTCGATTTACTAAATAGTGCGCACGATTTACTTATTCATTCCCTCGGTTTACTAAATAGTGCACATAATTTACTATTTTGTTCACTCCAATTTACTAAATCAGGCGGACGATTTACTATTTTGTTCCCTCAGTTTGCGTAATCGTGCGCTCAACTTATTATTTCGTTCCTTCGATTTACTAAATTGCGCACACGATTTACTATTTTGTTCACTCAATTTACTAAATTGTGCGCATGATTTACTATTTCGTTTCCTCTATTTACTAAATAGTGTACACGTTTTACTTATTCATTCCCTCGGTTTACTAAATAGTGCACATAATTTACTATTTTGTTCACTCCAATTTACTAAATCAGGCGGACGATTTACTATTTTGTTCCCTCAGTTTGCGTAATCGTGCGCTCAACTTATTATTTCGTTCCTTCGATTTACTAAATTGCGCACACGATTTACTATTTTGTTCACTCAATTTACTAAATTGTGCGCATGATTTACTATTTCGTTTCCTCTATTTACTAAATAGTGTACACGTTTTACTTATTCATTCCCTCGGTTTACTAAATAGTGCACATAATTTACTTATTCATTCCCTCGATTTACTTAATTGTGCGCTCGATTTACTAAATTGTGCACTCGATTTACTTTACGTTCCCTCCTGCACACAATTTACTATTTTGTTCACTCAATTTACTAAATCGTACGCACGATTTACTATTTCGTTCCCTCGATTTACTAAATGGTGTGTCTGATTTACTTATTCATTCCCTCAATTTACTAAAAAGTGCACACGATTTACTTATTCGTTCACTTGATTTACTAAATAGTGTACACGATTTACTTATTCATTTCCTCAATTAACTAAATCGTGCGCATGATTTACTATATCATACCCTCAGTTTGCTAAATCGTGCGCTCAACTTATTATTTCGTTCCTTCGATTTACTAAATTGCGCACACAATTTACTATTTCATTCCCTCAATTTACTAAATCAGGCGGACGATTTACTATTTTGTTCCCTCAGTTTGCGTAATCGTGCGCTCAACTTATTATTTCGTTCCTTCGATTTACTAAATTGCGCACGCGATTTACTATTTTGTTCACTCCAATTTACTAAATCTTGCGCACCATTTACGGTTTTGTTCCCTCAATTTACTAAATTGTGCGCATGATTTACTATTTTGTTCCCTCAATTTAATAAATAGTGTACACGTTTTACTTATTCATTCCCTCGGTTTACTAAATAGTGCACATAATTTACTATTTTGTTCACTCCAATTTACTAAATCAGGCGGACGATTTACTATTTTGTTCCCTCAGTTTGCGTAATCGTGCGCTCAACTTATTATTTCGTTCCTTCGATTTACTAAATTGCGCACACGATTTACTATTTTGTTCACTCAATTTACTAAATTGTGCGCATGATTTACTATTTCGTTTCCTCTATTTACTAAATAGTGTACACGTTTTACTTATTCATTCCCTCGGTTTACTAAATAGTGCACATAATTTACTTATTCATTCCCTCGATTTACTTAATTGTGCGCTCGATTTACTAAATTGTGCACTCGATTTACTTTACGTTCCCTCCTGCACACAATTTACTATTTTGTTCACTCAATTTACTAAATCGTACGCACGATTTACTATTTCGTTCCCTCGATTTACTAAATGGTGTGTCTGATTTACTTATTCATTCCCTCAATTTACTAAAAAGTGCACACGATTTACTTATTCGTTCACTTGATTTACTAAATAGTGTACACGATTTACTTATTCATTTCCTCAATTAACTAAATCGTGCGCATGATTTACTATATCATACCCTCAGTTTGCTAAATCGTGCGCTCAACTTATTATTTCGTTCCTTCGATTTTCTAAATTGCGCACACAATTTACTATTTCATTCCCTCGATTTACTAAATCAGGCGGACGATTTACTATTTTGTTCCCTCAGTTTGCGTAATCGTGCGCTCAACTTATTATTTCGTTCCTTCGATTTACTAAATTGCGCACGCGATTTACTATTTTGTTCACTCAATTTACTAAGTCTTGCGCGCTATTTACGGTTTCATTCCCTCAATTTACTAAATTGTGCGCATGATTTACTATTTCGTTTCCTCTATTTACTAAATAGTGTACACGTTTTACTTATTCATTCCCTCGGTTTACTAAATAGTGCACATAATTTACTATTTTGTTCACTCCAATTTACTAAATCAGGCGGACGATTTACTATTTTGTTCCCTCAGTTTGCGTAATCGTGCGCTCAACTTATTATTTCGTTCCTTCGATTTACTAAATTGCGCACACGATTTACTATTTTGTTCACTCAATTTACTAAATTGTGCGCATGATTTACTATTTCGTTTCCTCTATTTACTAAATAGTGTACACGTTTTACTTATTCATTCCCTCGGTTTACTAAATAGTGCACATAATTTACTTATTCATTCCCTCGATTTACTTAATTGTGCGCTCGATTTACTAAATTGTGCACTCGATTTACTTTACGTTCCCTCCTGCACACAATTTACTATTTTGTTCACTCAATTTACTAAATCGTACGCACGATTTACTATTTCGTTCCCTCGATTTACTAAATGGTGTGTCTGATTTACTTATTCATTCCCTCAATTTACTAAAAAGTGCACACGATTTACTTATTCGTTCACTTGATTTACTAAATAGTGTACACGATTTACTTATTCATTTCCTCAATTAACTAAATCGTGCGCATGATTTACTATATCATACCCTCAGTTTGCTAAATCGTGCGCTCAACTTATTATTTCGTTCCTTCGATTTACTAAATTGCGCACACAATTTACTATTTCATTCCCTCAATTTACTAAATCAGGCGGACGATTTACTATTTTGTTCCCTCAGTTTGCGTAATCGTGCGCTCAACTTATTATTTCGTTCCTTCGATTTACTAAATTGCGCACGCGATTTACTATTTTGTTCACTCAATTTACTAAGTCTTGCGCGCTATTTACGGTTTCATTCCCTCAATTTACTAAATTGTGCGCATGATTTACTATTTCGTTTCCTCTATTTACTAAATAGTGTACACGTTTTACTTATTCATTCCCTCGGTTTACTAAATAGTGCACATAATTTACTATTTTGTTCACTCCAATTTACTAAATCAGGCGGACGATTTACTATTTTGTTCCCTCAGTTTGCGTAATCGTGCGCTCAACTTATTATTTCGTTCCTTCGATTTACTAAATTGCGCACACGATTTACTATTTTGTTCCATCAATTTACTAAATTGTGCGCATGATTTACTATTTCGTTTCCTCTATTTACTAAATAGTGTACACGTTTTACTTATTCATTCCCTCGGTTTACTAAATAGTGCACATAATTTACTTATTCATTCCCTCGATTTACTTAATTGTGCGCTCGATTTACTAAATTGTGAACTCGATTTACTTTACGTTCCCTCGATTTACTATTTTGTTCACTCAATTTACTAAATCGTACGCACGATTTACTATTTCGTTCCCTCGATTTACTAAATGGTGTGTCTGATTTACTTATTCATTCCCTCAATTTACTAAAAAGTGCACACGATTTACTTATTCGTTCACTTGATTTACTAAATAGTGTACACGATTTACTTATTCATTTCCTCAATTAACTAAATCGTGCGCATGATTTACTATATCATACCCTCAGTTTGCTAAATCGTGCGCTCAACTTATTATTTCGTTCCTTCGATTTTCTAAATTGCGCACACAATTTACTATTTCATTCCCTCAATTTACTAAATCAGGCGGACGATTTACTATTTTGTTCCCTCAGTTTGCGTAATCGTGCGCTCAACTTATTATTTCGTTCCTTCGATTTACTAAATTGCGCACGCGATTTACTATTTTGTTCACTCAATTTACTAAGTCTTGCGCGCTATTTACGGTTTCATTCCCTCAATTTACTAAATTGTGCGCATGATTTACTATTTCGTTTCCTCTATTTACTAAATAGTGTACACGTTTTACTTATTCATTCCCTCGGTTTACTAAATAGTGCACATAATTTACTATTTTGTTCACTCCAATTTACTAAATCAGGCGGACGATTTACTATTTTGTTCCCTCAGTTTGCGTAATCGTGCGCTCAACTTATTATTTCGTTCCTTCGATTTACTAAATTGCGCACACGATTTACTATTTTGTTCACTCAATTTACTAAATTGTGCGCATGATTTACTATTTCGTTTCCTCTATTTACTAAATAGTGTACACGTTTTACTTATTCATTCCCTCGGTTTACTAAATAGTGCACATAATTTACTTATTCATTCCCTCGATTTACTTAATTGTGCGCTCGATTTACTAAATTGTGCACTCGATTTACTTTACGTTCCCTCCTGCACACAATTTACTATTTTGTTCACTCAATTTACTAAATCGTACGCACGATTTACTATTTCGTTCCCTCGATTTACTAAATGGTGTGTCTGATTTACTTATTCATTCCCTCAATTTACTAAAAAGTGCACACGATTTACTTATTCGTTCACTTGATTTACTAAATAGTGTACACGATTTACTTATTCATTTCCTCAATTAACTAAATCGTGCGCATGATTTACTATATCATACCCTCAGTTTGCTAAATCGTGCGCTCAACTTATTATTTCGTTCCTTCGATTTACTAAATTGTGCGCACAATTTACTATTTCATTCCATCAATTTACTAAATCAGGCGCACGATTTACTATTTTGTTCCCTCAGTTTGCGTAATCGTGCGCTCAACTTATTATTTCGTTCCTTCGATTTACTAAATTGCGCACGCGATTTACTATTTTGTTCACTCAATTTACTAAGTCTTGCGCGCTATTTACGGTTTCATTCCCTCAATTTACTAAATTGTGCGCATGATTTACTATTTCGTTTCCTCTATTTACTAAATAGTGTACACGTTTTACTTATTCATTCCCTCGGTTTACTAAATAGTGCACATAATTTACTATTTTGTTCACTCCAATTTACTAAATCAGGCGGACGATTTACTATTTTGTTCCCTCAGTTTGCGTAATCGTGCGCTCAACTTATTATTTCGTTCCTTCGATTTACTAAATTGCGCACACGATTTACTATTTTGTTCACTCAATTTACTAAATTGTGCGCATGATTTACTATTTCGTTTCCTCTATTTACTAAATAGTGTACACGTTTTACTTATTCATTCCCTCGGTTTACTAAATAGTGCACATAATTTACTTATTCATTCCCTCGATTTACTAAATCATGCGCTCGATTTACTAAATTGTGCACTCGATTTACTTTATGTTCCCTCGTGCACACAATTTACTATTTTGTTCACTCAATTTACTAAATCGTACGCACGATTTACTATTTCGTTCCCTCGATTTACTAAATGGTGTGTCTGATTTACTTATTCATTCCCTCAATTTACTAAAAAGTGCACACGATTTACTTATTCATTTCCTCAATTAACTAAATCGTGCACATGATTTACTATATCATACCCTCAGTTTGCTAAATCGTGCGCTCAACTTATTATTTCGTTCCTTCTATTTACTAAATTGCGCACACAATTTACTATTTTATTCACTCAATTTACTAAATCTTGCGCACTATTTACGGGTTCGTTCCCTCAATTTACTAAATTGTACGCATGGTTTACTATTTTGTTCCTTCAATTTACTAAATTGTGTGCATGGTTTACTATTTTGTTCCCTCGATTTACTATTTCGTTCTTTCGATTTACTAAATCATGTGCTTGATTAACTATTTGGTTCCCTCGTGCACAAAATTTACTATTTTGTTCCCTCAATTTACTAAATAGTGCACACGATTTACTTATTGATTTGCTAAATCGTGAGCACGATTAACTAATTCCCGCTATTTATAAATTGTGTGCATGATTAAGCAAATCGAGAGAATGAATTAATAAATCATACACATGATTTATAAATCGGGGGAACAAATTAGTAAATCGTAAGCACGATTTAGCCTACTATATTTTTTTTTTCCCTGCATGTCATGTGTGGGGCTCCGTATTCACCATTTATTTTTAAAAATAATTTATTCAGATTAATTAAACATTTTAAATAGACTGCAGCAATTAACATTTGTCAGAACCTCTAGTAAATTACATGTTGATTTGTTCAGTTGTCTGTTCAGAATCGTGGGAGAATTACAATCCGTATTTGAAACTAAAAATATTGTGCAGCTCTAGTGGGAGTAAATAAAAAAAACTTCGGAAAAATTTTCATAGGCTAAGCAGCTAAAAAACACTTTTCCTCAAACATTAGGAATGAAGGCTTTTCAATCCACTTGAGCCATTAATCTGATTATTAACCGAATTTCTAGATGCATGTAAACTTTTTTAATGGCTTTTTAGGGGTCATATTGTCAAGAGTTCAAGTCACCATCGCTCAAACAGTCGCGACTGCTCCAGTCTACCCCGTCATGGGCACGAAGACCTCCACCCGCCCAGCTCTGAAGCATTCCTGAACGGGTCGGTACCGTCCACCAACAGCCTGAGCCCAGTTATGCACCCCAAATCCTTTCAACCGCTCAACCGCTCTGCATCATGCGGTAAAGACCTGGCCAGCCTGCAGCACGCTAAAGAGGCTAAATCGAAAATGGGTGATTTTGACTTCGGGAAACTGGCAGACGGCCCGGGGGCCAAGTACTTGAAATCAAACACGCCTCGTTCCCAGAACCGCCATTCCTTTGTGGAGGGCAAAAACAGCACGCTAACGGGGGACCGGGAGAAACAGAGCCGTCACGGTTATGGCGAGTCGACCGCATCATCCTCTTCGGGCGGAAAGGGGTCATCCTCATACCTGAGTTTGTCCAAGAGTCACGGAGTGCTTAGTGATGCCAAATCCGTGAGCAACCTCAGCGACATGCGACTACACCCGGACGACCCCTCCGGCTCTCCCCGCTATTTCCCCAGCAGCTGCTTAGACCTTAACATGAACCTGAACTTGCCGGCACCGGGTAGCCCATCCATGCAACACGGGGGACACAGTCCCGCTGTGGGGCGTCGCAGCAAACTGGAACGGGACGGAAGCACGGCGGAGCCGTCCACCCGCCGCTCCTCGTCACGAAAGAGCCAGCAGCAGAGCGACGGAAACCCTGCTGATCCGCTCGACTCCGGAGTGGGACTGTCTCTTTCGGCTCCTCAAGATTTCCCCTATGGTGTGGGCTACACCAGCCCATTTTCCTCCCAGCAGCGGCCGCACAGGCATTCCATGTACGTGCGGAGGGAACGTGGGCTTCCCCATGGGGGCGAGACGGGCGGATTGGCAGTGGGGCAGGGGATGCCTACTAGGGCCAGCAGTCTACAGCTACTGACCCCTCAACTACAGCATCGGACCCTGCCGAGACACATGGGCAGCGCCGTGTCGCGGGACGCAGGATTAGACCAGGTCAGTCCAAACCTCTTTCTTTTAGTGTTTTGCCTGCTTTCTGATGCCTGTAAGCATTCGTGAGTTGTGTAGAGTGGGTTCAGTGCTGGGTCTGGATCAGGATGCTAAACTCTGCAGGACAGTGGCCCTCCAGGACCGGAGATGAATGAAGTCGGGATGGGTGGCTTGTAAATATTACGCATTTGTTCCAAACCTTAATTAGCTGCCTCAGTGTTTATTGTCTACATAGGCAGCCACCTTCTAAAGCAACATTTTAACCAAGGTTGGACAAAACTCAGAATTAAAGTATCTTCACCTTTTCGAAATGATAGGAAGAAGAATCTGTCTATCTAGTGTGTACAGTATGATGACTAAGAATGTTGACAAGGTAGGCAGTTCACTAGGGTTTGGAACAGATCCTGTGTGTGATGGAGTGATCATATGAATGTGTGCTGGCGCTTTGTGCTTCACCTGCTCTCATCTCTCCATAAACAGACCGACCCCGCAGCCGCAGAGGTCAGTCACACGCGGCCTTTAATCCGGGAGTCCACACGGGACAACACCACCGCCTTTCACGCACCACGGCAAAAAAGCGAGGTCCGCACCATCCTGCTTTCTCCCTCTTTCACTGTCTCTTTACCTCTTTCTCTCTACGTTCCTCCTTCTGCTGCCCATTTTCCTCTTTGCTTTGCTCTGTCATTCTTGAAGGTGGCATTTCAGTTGTGTTTCCTTTTGTTTGGAGTTTATGCAGAGGGGAAATCGTCAATGTTCATGCCACATAATGTCCTTAGTGTTACATTCAGCACTTGTTCTGCTTGAAACACGTCTGTGACGAATGTTGATGCTGCAGGGAGGCGTGTATCACGAGCAGCTCACCGATGACAGCGGATCCGCCAAAGAGAACCGCATGATGTACGCCGACTCTGTGCCGCGACGGGTCGGGAGCTTCTACAGGGGTCAGTCACACCACATTTATACAAATCCTGCTTTTTATTTAAACATATGTTATAGAAGGAAGTAACATGTTTTATTTTATCATGTTGTCTAATTTATTTATTAACAAATGCAATTGAAAACCTCTCTATTCCCCGTACTGTAGTCATGCAGCGCTCCACACAGTGTCTACACTGCAGGCGCCAAACAACTAAATTAGATTGCTCCCATTATAATCAACAAAACTGTCAACACTGCATGCCTCGCAGTATTCACTGCAATAAAGTCATTGAATGCAAACTATGTTGGGAGGACAATCAAAAAACAACAGCAAAAGAAATTCCACTTTGAATAAAAAGAAAGAGAGAGCGAGTAAGAAGTAATGCAATAGTTACATTATGCATTTTAACAATGCAATATGGCTTTTTGTAACACTTTACTTTTAAAGGTCACATTCCCCAGCACTGGTTCCAGGTCTCATCTCCCCTCTTCTCCACACTCAATATGTGCATGTTTTTCTGTTTTCACCAGTGCCGTCACCCAGACCCGATAACTCGTTCCATGAGAGTTCAGGGGTCACGATAGACGGCAGCCACAACATACACCAACCGACCTATGACCCCTGGTGAGGATGCAGCACTTACACTCTCTGTTTTCTTAGAAAAAAATTGAAATGACAAAATCGCTACAAAATTCCACTTTTACTGAAATTAAAATGAAAACTGAAGATATAAAAACAGAATCCAATTAAAAATATTAATAGAAAAAACAGTATAATATAATGTTAGATTGGAAGCATCAGTGTTATTGACGTTGTAAGTGTGTTGTTTGATGAGGACGGGGTCAGAGACGCTGGACGTGAGCCCTCCAGAACCCACCAAAGAGAAAGAGAAACAAGGCTTCTTCAGATCCATGAAGAAGAAGAAGAAGAAGCCACAAGCCGTGAGTCTCTGTGTGTATGTGTGTTACATCCTTTTATTCATGTATCACAGGTGAATGTGTAGTAGAGTGTAAACCCAGTCCGTAAACGAGAGCCTGTGACCTGACTCAACTGACTCTGACATTTTAAACCAAAAGCTCATCCAAATATCAATTCTGTCATCATTTATTCCCCTTATTACAAACACACATGCTGTTATTATTGTTTTCTGTGAAACACCGCAGAAATTTAGAATAATATATTTATGCTGCTCTTTCCTGTGACCACATCTGTCAATCTCCAAAAAAACACAGTACAACCACCACAAAAGTCCTATTCTATTCTATTCTATTCTATTCTATTCTATTCTATTCTATTCTATTCTATTCTATTCTATTCTATTCTGTTCTACTCTGTTCTGTTCTATTCTATTCTTCTCTGTTCTAATCTGTTCTGTTCTATTCTATTCTATTATACTCTGTTCTATTCTATTCTACTCTGTTCTATTCTACTCTGTTCTGTTCTATTCTGTTCTATTTTATTCTGTTCTGTTCAATTCTGTTCTGTTCTAATCTGTTCTATTCTATTCTATTATACTCTGTTCTATTCTGTTCTGTTCTACTCTGTTCTGTTCTATTCTATTCTATTCTACTCTGTTCTATTCTGTTCTGTTCTACTCTGTTCTGTTCGATTCTGTTCTATTCTACTCTGTTCTGTTTTGTTCTATACTTCTGATCTATTCGATTCTATTCTACTGTTATATTCTGTTCTGTTCTATTCTACTCTATTCTGTTCTATACTGTTCTGGTCTATTCTACCCTGTTCTGTTCTGTTCGATTCTGTTCTACTCTGTTCTATTCTACTCTGTTCTGTTCTATTCTGTTCTATTTTATTCTGTTCTGTTCAATTCTGTTCTACTCTGTTCTAATCTATTCTACTTTATTCTGTTCTATTCTATTCTGTTCTATTCTACTCTGTTCTGTTCTACTTTATTTTGTTCTTTTCTATTCTACTGTTCAATTATATTCTACTCTGTTCTGTTCTACTCTATCCTGTTCTATTATATTCTAATCTGTTCTATTCTGTTCTGTTCTACTTTGTTCTATTCTACTCTACTCTGTTCTGTTCAATTTCTGTTCTATTCTATTCTACTCTACCTTGTTCGGTTCTATTCTACTCTAATATGTTCTATTCTATTCTATTCTATTCTATTCCAATCTTTTGATAGCTTTGTGTGAGGAATGGTTCAAAATTTAATTATTCAGTGAAAATCATTAGAAAACTGGGTCATAATATGAAACCTTTTAAAAAAACAAAATATTTAGAATTTTTATTTAGAATTAATTATAAACCCTAATCAATATTAAATTGTCTCTAGAGAGTTAAAATCTCCCAGGCTCCCCAGTTTGTTGGGTTATTATTGTTTAAAAAAAACATTATTTTTACTTTAAATAACTTAAAATAAAATATAAAATAAACATTTACTGAAATCAGATGAAATATAATATAAAAACTAATCTAATCTAAAATAATCTTATTTTATTTCAGCTAGTTTAACTTTAAAGTACTAAAATAACTAAAAGTAAAACTAAAATAAAAATGAATAAAAATTATATAGAACTTAGAAAAACTAAAAAAAAATACTTTAAAATGGAAAAATAAAAATAAAAACTAATTTAAAATATTAATAAAATGGAAATGCATTAAAATTAACATTAACTGAAATACTTTTTTAAATGAAATATAAAAAATATTTTATTTCAGCTAGTTACAAATTTTCAACATTTCTAATTTTTGTTTAAATTGAAGTACTAAAAAAATTAAAAAAAAAAAAAAAAAACGGAATTACTAAAACTTAAAAACTAATAATAAAAAACTAATTTAAAATATTAATCAAAAATAACAGAAATTGTATTTGTCATATGAACCCATTTAAAATGAAAACAAAAGATGTAAAAAATTTTCAATAACTAACTGTGAACCCTAATCAGATGAAATCAGTGGAGTCGTGTGTCAGATCTCTGTGTGAGTTTGTGCCTCTTGTATTGCAGACAGACACTGCTGAAGAGCGACTTCCAGTCATGAGGAAAGCTCTGTTTCCTCTGTTTCACTCTCAGAGGAGCTTCACGCGGAGCTCCTCTGAGAGAGAGCGTCCCCTAGTGGCCACACCGATGGTATACACGAGTCTCCATACATACGCCTCTAACAAACTAAACCGCTCCCGCTGCATGAATTAACAAGACTAACAGTTGTTGAAGTGGGCTGGGTACGTGTGTCCTCATTGGCTGTTAGATCTGTGATGTCATCAGACCTCTGAGACTGACTCCGCCCTCATGCACAAATGAGTTCATATTTGCATCCTGTAATTTGCATGTGCAAGAATTTTCCTTTTGATTTTGATTTAGACTGAAGTAAAAACATGAGGGTGAAACTGATAAATCATCTTCCTCCAAAATCAGAAGAAAACAGACACATTTTACATTGTTTTTATTATAATCAAGACATTTTTGTCCCAAATTTCTCATGCACAGAAATGCAATTTGTTTACTGAATTATACTGCTTTTAATAATAAAAAAAATAAAATCATGCCCAAACTTGATGATTTCAGTTACTAAAATAAGATTTTTGGTGAGATTTAATAATAAAAAATGTAAAGCTGTATTTTTCTCTAAGGCTGCTTTGAAACGTATTGCGAAAAGCATTATACAAATAAACTTCAGTTGAACTGAATTCAAAACATTTTGATTAAAGTGGTGGAATGATTTTATCTGTCATTTCTTGGATCTGCTGATGGTGAATATGATGATGTTGTGATTAATCTGATTAATAATAATCACCATCATCATAAAAAGTCATATTTAGAAGAAGAATCAAAATATTTGTAAAATCCACCTGTCAGAAAACATGATTACGCTTCTCTCCCGGGCTGTTCTTCTCTGTTATTTTGTCTGTTAGTTGTAGTATGTAAATGTGGAGATGATTGACAGCTCTGTGCTGCGTGTGATTGGTCAGGTGGCGAGCGAGGGGCCGGATCAGGTGCTGATGCAGAAGTCGTCGCGCTCGTACGGACACCAGGGCAGCAGACATCGCACTCGGAGCCGGGACCGGGAGCGCAGCCGGGACAGAGAGCCGGATCCGGAGCGAGAGCGGGACGCGGACTGGCCCGTGGAGAGAACGCCTGACACTCACTCTCAGGTACAGCTGACCGTCACGCTTCACTGTTGGACACAATAGAGTCATGTGAGTGACATTCTGCTGAATTTGATCATGATTGGACTGAATTACTGCAGCCATGATCAATCACTAACACAAACAAACATCTGTTAAATCATTTTGTTTACTGCCTGCTTTGCGCAGATGAAGAGTGCGGTGTTAAACACATCAGACCATTCACACTGAATTTATTGTTAGTAATGCTTTATGTAGCACCTTTTAAAAATGAAAAGAAATATATGCATTTGCAGAAATTAAACCAATGAAGGAAATAAAAAAGGGAACATTAGTCTCTTCTGCTCACCAACACTGCATTTATTTGATCAGAAATACTGTAAAAATTGTGAAATATTTTTACAATGTAAAATAGCAGTTTTCTATGTGAATATATATTAAAGTGTAATTTATTTCTGTGAATTTTCAGCATCATTACTCCAGTCTTCAGTGTCACATGATCCTTCAGAAATCATTCTGATATGATGATTTACTGCTCAAGAAACATTTATGATTATTTTCAATGTTGAAAACAGTTCATATTTTTATGGAAACTGTGATATATTTTATTCTTCAATATTCTTTGATGAATAGAAGGTTCAAAAGAGCAGCATTTATTTGCATTATAAATGTCTTCACTGTCACTTTTCATCAATTATCCCTGCTGAATAAAAAAGGATCTTACTGACACCAAACTTTTGAACAATAGTATAATGGGTATAAAATAAAAATAATTTATAAAAAGCCTAATTTATATAGAAAATAATAGTGGTTTTTATTATTACAGAAACATGTTACTTGTACATAATTTTAATTAATGTTTTTCTGTGAATATTACACGTAAATGTCATCATACACAACACATGGGCTGTTTCAATAAAAATATATAATTTACATTTAGATTACGTAATTTAACAATAAATTAATAATTGATTAAAAATTATGTAATTTATATAATCTTAAATTACATTTTACATGTGGAATTGTTAAATTACTCTCAATAGCTAGTTCTGAAAAACCTACACAGTAATACAGGAGTTTATTAATAGTAGCTTTATTAATAGTACACTTGTGTGTTACAGCTCAGTGTGTTATATAATCACACGATTCAGTTTGTGATTTCATCAATTATATATTAAATTACATGCATGTAAGTACATGCATTATATGATTAAAATATATGTAAATTATATAAAAAGATTCAGTTTTTGATTTTTAGAAATTGACTTACAAATAAATACGTTTTTTATTTATATATATATATATATATATATATATATGTATATATATGTATATATATGTATATATATATGTATATATATGTATATATATATATATATATATATATGTATGTATATATATATATATATATATATATATATATATATATATATATATATATATATATATATATATATATATATATATATATATATATATATATATATATATATATATATATATATCATAGTAAATATATTAATTAATTGTATATAAATTATGTAATTTATATAAATAATAATTATAAATTATTTAACAAGATTCAGTTTGTTTTTTAGAAATTATGCAGTAAATTACATAATTATCCAAACAAATTATATGTAATTATATATAATTATATAAAACATTCAGTTTTTGATTTTTAGATGCGTTAAATTACATGTTATTTATAAATTATTTATTTATATATATATATATATATATATATATATATATATATATATAAAGATTTAGAAATTATGCATTAAATTACATATAAATTATGTAATTTAAATAATTAATTTAAATTATATAACAAGATTCATTTTATGAATTTGATCAATTATGCATTAAATTGAATCTAAACAAATTATATATACATAATCAAAAACTGAATGTTTTCATATTTATGAATTAATGATTAAATTACATATAAATCATATAAATGATAAAAATAAATTAAAATAAAGACATTACACATTAAATTACATTTATATTATAGAATATAAAGATTCAGTTTTTGATTTTTATAAATTATGCATTGATTAAATTACATATAAATTGTGTGTATATAGCTAAATATAAGAGTTAATATGCACAACCAGATATTTTTATATATTACACAATCTTATAAATATGTATCAGATTAAATGCATTAACTTACACCAAAAAGATGGACATTTGGTGCTGTATAAATATATCTAACCAGTAATGTGTGTTTGGTCTTGTTCTGCCTCTCAGCCTCTGAGGTCTCTGCGGAAGCTCCTTCATCTCACCACCTCCTCCTCCTCGTCCTCCAACCAAACCTCAGCAGATCTCCACTACCCTCTGCCCCCGCAGTCCTCCTCCAAAGGCGGGAGTTTCGTGGAGCCTCGCGGCCTCAGCTCCATGCAGTCCAAAAGCCGGCAGGCGGCGTACGCGGCCCCGGGGCCCCTGGAGTCCGGCTGGCACTCCACCGCTCTGGGCCGTCCCGAGGGAAACCCGTATCCCGAGCAGCTGACCTCCAAACCGGGCTTCGCTCGCCACTTTCGTTCGCGTTTGCCAAACCTGAATGACCTTAAAGAGACTGCGCTGTGAACGGCGCCCCCTAATGGACCTTTTCTTCTTACGTATTAAGGATAGGCCTATATGTCCCCATCTTTATTTTTGTTGGCTTTTTTTAGTTTTTAATATTTGATAGCACTTCTTGTATTATTTATGTAATTACTGTATTTTTTTGTTTTTGGATAACTACAGTCTAAAAGAAGATTATATAGCTCTATGTACATGGGAATATATATATATACATATAAATGTATAGCACTGTACGTGCAGGCTTCAGTTTCTACTCTGGTTGTAGTATATATATATTATCTGATTCTGCATAGTAACTCTTATATTTGGCTAAAATGTATAGACGACAGTATTGACATTTATTTTATAGTTCTAGAATAAGACTACACGGTATATATAGATATTACGACTTTGTCTTTGAGTATTTTCTGTTTACAATTCAGTGAATATCAATAGATATTAAGAGTAACAGTAATTAATGGTAAGAATGCGTACGTTTGCGTGATTCTGTGTACGTGTGTTTCACAGATAGCGCACGTATGTTGCTTTAAACTAGGGCTGTCATTAACGATTACTTTGGTAATTGAGCAATAATTCGATTATTCTGAGTAATCGAACCTCCGCCTTTTTGTATTATAAGAAATGCCTGCAGAGGGCGCCAGTCAATGTTACCAAGTCTGCGGTTTTCCCGTGGAATTTGGCTACTTTAACACTGCTGCCGCGGGTTTGTTTTTCACGTCCGCGGGTTAAGCGACCCTAAATGATGATATTTAGCCCCTGGAATTCAAATTTTATCAGAGGTACCCCGACAAAAACGTGGATTTTACCCACCAGAATGCATTTTTTTTTACCAATGGAGCCCCCTTAAATGCAAGTGGGCTAGTTTTGAGTAGCGGTAGGGTGGGTTTTGCTGTGAAAACCTGGCAACCCTGGCTCCAGCGGCCTGGCAATTATTTTTACACTTTACAACGCGAACTAATCCTTGTTTAATGTTGGCTTTCAACATTTATTTCAAATGTACACTTAATATTTGGCCATTTCTTTACGACAGAAATGCTACAACCACTGTTATTTCTTGAACAAGAACACGTGGACTTAAAGGATTAGTTCACTTTCAAATGAAATTTTCCTGATAATTTGCTCACCCCCATGTCATCCAAGATGTTCATGTCTTTCTCTCAGTCGAAAAGAAATTAAGTTTTTTGATGAAAACATTCCAGGATTTTTCTACTTATAGTGGACTTCAATGGAGCCCAAACGGTTGAAGGTCAAAATTAGTTTTAGTGCAGCTTCAAAGAGCTTTAAACGATACCAGACGAGGAATAAGAGTTTTATCTAGAGAAACCATCGCTCATTTTCTAAAAAAATAAATAAAATTATATACATTTTAACCATAAATGCTCATCTTGAACTCTCTCTTTCCTTTTCTCTATTTGAATTCCAGCAGTGTAGACACTGCAAAGTGTATTACTGCCCTCCACAGGTCATAGTTTGAACTAACTGTTATATACTTGCACTAGCATATTGTATGTGACAATTTAGTTCAAACTTTGACCTGTGGAGGGCAGTAATACACTTAGCAGGGTCTACACTGCCGGAATTCTAATAGAGAAGAAGAAGAGAGAGTTCAAGATGAGCATTTATGGTTAAAACGTTTAATAATAATTTTATTATTAATTTTTAACATTTAATAATAATTTATTTATTTGTTTGTTTGTTTTCCAAAAATGACTGATAGTTTCACTAGATAAGACTTATTCCTCGTCTGGGATCGCTTAAAGCTCTTTGAAGCTGCACTGAAACTGTAATTTTGACCTTCAACCGTTTGGGCTCCATTTAAGTCCACTATAAGGAGAAAAATCCTGGAATGTTTTCATCAAAAACCTTAATTTCATTTCTACTGAACATCTTTGATGACATGGGGATGAGTAAATTATCAGGAAATTTGAATTTGAAAGTGAACTAATCCTTTAAACGAGGGCTAAAACTTTTATTTTGAAATCGCGATGAGCCGTTAGCACATTTAGAAACATGCTGGTGTATTCTCCTGCGTTTATAAATGACTTACCTTACAAATCTGATGAAATGGCCGCACATTGCGTTTCGAGTTGAACGTTTAAAGCAATCCAAACTCACAGCATATGCAGAGATGGAGTTTGAGATGCTCAACTCATGTAAATGATAAGAGTTTTTGTGCAGCTGCATTTACACAGGTAATCTACACACATGTACATTACAGCACGTTTTAAACCTGCAGCACATATATTTATTTAATTGTATCGCAGCCTTTGTAAATTCACAATAGCATTATGATTTTTAAACGGGTTTAATATCGTGCAGCCTTTGAGACTTCTCGTCTGTGGAAACCGCCACTTACAGTATTTTGGCGGTTAAGTTACTCGACACGAGCAAACTGAAATCGAGGTATCGTGACAGCCCTACTTTAAACGTCACATTTGTGTATAAACTCATTGTTAATGTCATTTTAACACACAACAGGCGATGTGCTGCAGATGAAGGGTAAAAAACAAACATTGTCCGGATGAAAACGTCTCACAACATACGTGCGCTATCTGGGTTTCGTGTGGGTCTTTTGTTAAGTCTATACAAATCATATACAAAGCCTTTTAAATGACAATTGAAGCAAAAACAGCAACAAAATCTGACCAAATCATACAAAAGGGTGTGGCTCCACCTGCTGGCCATTGAGATCCACTGCAAAAAAAAAATCTGAGCTTAAGATGCCTTTTTATTTTTAAAGCAAGTTAATTTTTACTAAATCTATCAGTCTTTGATTCCCTCAGGTATAGAGTTCTCTGAACACTGCAAATACACTTTTACATGCAATATCTGGATATCAGATGTCGAAGCTCTAGATTGTTTGATGTTTCTGTTTAGGGAAATACAGCCAGTGTGTGTTCACAAGGAGGAGAAATAATAATAATAATAATTAATTAATTAATTTTATGCAATATGTAATTTCACATTCGCCAGATAAAACTTCTAAATAAAGATCAAGGTACCTGGAGGCGCATTTTGTCCTCTCAGCTGGTTTTTACACGCATGTGCTTTAATGATTCATATGTCAGTCGGGTACATGAGATGTCAAACGCCAGGGTTTCCTGGAAAACTGCGTCGATTACGCATCAGCCATATACATCTCGTTTTGTTTTCAGAGATAGCCCAGCTAACAGGGAACGTTCTCAGAACTTTTATCTAACGTTCTGGCAAGGTTCTCTGAACGTTATGAACAAACGTTCTGCCAGTAACATTAATAGAACGTTCGTTCAGAGTTAATCATGTTCTCAAAACATTGGCACAAAAACAATTTATACAGCGTTCATGGAATGTTTTTTTCCTGAAACATTTCTTGGACGTTCATTTAATTTTTTGTTACTTTTGAAAGTTCTCTGAACATTCTGAAATGTTCCCATGTTTGCAGAATGATAAAGTGGAATGTTCCCTTAACATTCGCATAACCAAGAAAAAAAGTTTTAAACGTTCAGAGAACATTCAAAAATAATGTTTTTAAAGCTTAATGTGTATGTTAGCAAAACTCGTTTAGAGCATATTGTTAGCTGGGATGTAGAGCTGCACGATTCTGGATAAACTGAATCATGATTTTTTTTGTTTCAAATAGAGATCGCGATTCTCTCGCAATTCTGAACAGACAACTAAACAAAATAACGTCATTTACTAGAGGTTCTGACAAAATGTTAATTGCTGCAGTCTATTTAAAAATGTTTAATTGAGTTGAATATATTATTTTTCAGAAATGGTTTGAGTGAATGATTCAATGACTCACTCATAAAGACTTACTGGATGAATCAGCATTTTTGAACGAATCTCTTGAATGAATGATTCAATGATAAATACATTTTTTAATAGTCTCTTGTCGCCACCTACTGGTGTAACGATGTAATTGAAACATTATTTGAAGCATCAAGTCCCTTTCAAAAGGTGATTTACTCTATTCTGATCGCTACTGTAGACATCAGTGTTTATATCTGAACTATAAACATTTATCCCAGTACTTCTGTGATCATTTGAATTATTATAACACAGAAATGATGATACTGTGAAGCTGTTTCATGACTGGCTCTCTCTGGCTCAGAGCGCTGATCTGAATGTTTGCTATGATCGGACTTGTCAAAGCTTTAATTGACAGATCCGAATCACTGTCATTTAGGAATAAGATCCATAGGTGTTTAAAACAAGATTGTGATCTTTTGACGATTAATCGTGCAGCTCTTCTGGAATGTAGGGAATTATCCTCCAATTGTCTAGATTATCAAGATCATTAATCATAGAGCTGACTAATATTGGTCAATGAGCCGCTAATCCATCTCTGCGGTCCTGAAGTTGATTCATCAGCCTCATTTACTGCTACATGTTTCATATCAAAGGAGTACCACGATGGAAGGTGTTTTACTCTATAATCATGTGTTTCAGCGACTATAGAGGAGTTAAGATGATAATAATCTCATTTAAATAAGAAGATTGTCTGTTTTTTTTTTTTTTAAATATCCATGAATAAATAAAGTCAAACTAAATCAAACATGAACTGTCCTTTAGCTCTTCTTGGTCTTGGAAAAACATGTTTGATTGCAGACACAGGAGTGTAGAACAATGTTCACCAAGAGAGTAAATGCTTGCATTGCTAATTTTAGCATTGCCATATTGTTTTTAATATCATCTCCTACATGATAAACCTTGATGGCATATCTTATTTGAAATTACTTAAAGGATTAGTTCACTTTCAAATAAAATTTTCCTGATAATTTACTCACCTCCATGTCATCCAAGATGTTCATGTCTTTCTTCAGTCGACAAGAAATGTAGGTTTTTGATGAAAACATTTCCAGGATTTTTCTCCTTATAGTGGACTTCAATGGACTCCAAACGGTTGAAGGTCAAAATTACAGTTTCAGTGCAGCTTCAAAGAGCTTTAAACAATACCAGACGAGGAATAAGAGTCTTATCTAGAAAAACCATCTGCCATTTTCTAAAAAAATACAACTGTGCTTTATAAACACAAACGATCGCCTTGCATGTGCTTCTGCTTTCCGTATTCTTCAAAACGCTTACGAATGTTCTTATTTGGTTTTGGGGGAACCAGATAACATTCTTGTAACCAAAAACCATTTCTCTTTATTTCAGATATACTTGTAAGAATAGAAACTCAACTTGAAGAACATTTGCAAAGTAATGACCTCTATGACCACTTTCAGTCGGGCTTTAGATCCAAACATAGTACAGCTCTTGTTAAAGTTAAAATGATTTCTCCTTGCAGCAGATTCTGGTTTTCTGTCTATTTTCATTATTTTAGATGTTAGTTCTGCCTTCAACAGCATTAGTCATTGGAGTCATGGAGTAGCTGATAATGTGCTTCACTGGATTTCATCTAATTTAAGTGACAGGAAAAAGTATGTCCAGATTAAGAAAGCTCAATCAGAGCTAGTCACAGTTCCTCAAGGTGTTCCTCAGGGCTCAGTGTTGGGTCCGCTTTATATTTTACCCCTTGGTCACATTTTCACACTTATGGCACTAACTTTCATTTTTATGCCGATGACATGCAATGGTATTTATCTACAAAAGTTAACCCTTCTCATCCCTCTTCTGAACTCATTCAGTGTTTGCAGGATGTGAACATATGGATGACCAACAACTTTCTAAAGCTAAATTCCAACAAAACTGAAGCCCTTCTTGTTGGTCTAGATCTGTTTTATCAATGAGCTTATTGAAGTAATTATTACAATTATTGCAGGGTGGAGTTCAGTGCACAGACTCAAACATTGATTATATCTTAATTCAAAGCATATTCCTGTTTTAGTGAATAAAATGTGTCCTTATCATGCTACTGGAGCACCTGGACTACCTTTTAATTCATTGAGCTCCATCAAAATCTGAATCCAGATTGCTCTTATTTCTTTAATCTTTGTCAAATAGCTCCTGTCGTGAACCTGAGCGTGAAATCTTTTAACGATTTGATGCAATTCTTCCCTAATGTCGTTCTGGGCCACGTTCCCATGATCCTCAAACTGCATTTCTTCTTCTTTTGCTTCTGCTGCAGGCTGCAAATCTAGAAAAAGATGACAATAGTTAGATTTAGGATAATGAGTAGCAATATGAGTGTCCTGTTACAGAAGATAGACATACTTACCACCATCACCTCCGTCTGCGTTAATCAAGGGCGCAGTCACTGCAAATAAACAGAAGACATGTTCAATAGTAAATAACTAAAAGCACACAGATGCCAGAAAATGTACAGATTGATACCGTCAAAGGCGTTCTGCTCCTCCAGTTGACCGTTCAGAAGGCCTGTTAAAGATCGAGAGATTTGGTAAATGCCTTATATTCAGTGTTGGGTTAGTTATTCTAAAAAGTAATTAATTACTTGCAACTAAATAATTACATCTTCAGCTGTTTAATTACTCTCTCTAAAAAGTATCACGTTGCTTATTACTGAAGAAAACTAAACATATTCATGCTTAAAAAGGTAAATAAACTACCTTTACATTTCTTGACATTGGTCAAAAACTGAAGCAACATTACTCGATTTACTTCAAGATTTGACACAGTGTGACTCATAGAGATTTTGTCAGCTTCCACTCTCTTAATGATTTCACGAAGCAGTTCCCTCTTGCTCTGATCCTCGGACTGCGATTCTTCTGCTTCTGCTTGTTGGTGAAAACCATCTGGATCGTCTCCATCGCTGGTCCCAGATGAAGATGCCACGCCATCCACACTCTCATCTGTGTACAAGAAGAACTCAAGATTAAAGTTAACCAGGTACATCAAGTGTTTAATGTTGCTTATGTGTCTATGTGGTGTTTTTAATGTGCTTTAAGACAAACCATGTGCAGATTCATCAGTCAACACCGCTGCTGAGTGTTTCCTCTTTAAAACTGCAGTGATCTAAATACGGTTTGAAATCGCTGGTGTTTCTGACATCATTAACTACCTTGTAACCAATCACGTCATAAGGGGCGGGGCTTTAGCATATCATTAACCATGACAGATCTGAATCGAGAGAGACTGGTTATCTGGTATATTTTTCTGTTGATATAAAAAATCAGTTAGATTTAGCAATATGAATACAAACGTGAATTATGTATATGATTTATATTAGGATGTTACAACGAATATGTTTTTCTCCACTGATGAACTGAAGTTCTTCAAAGCATTTCTAAGGATGCAGATTGATAGAAGACGTCTGTCTGACTCTGAGATGAAGAACGGGAACATGGTTTGTGTAACATTAGCTGTTTTTGATAACATAGTCAAGCAAAGGCTAATCATATTAATTACCGTTATGTGTCTGATGTAGAGAGTGATGCAATTAAGCCAAAATGCAATTTTGTTGAGTATCCTTGTAAGCATAGTCTTAAATTATTTAAATGAAGTCTTAAATGAATGTAAAGGTTTGAGAAAATGAGTGTCAGATGAACATGATCATCGCAATTAACTACAGAAAAATGTGCGATTAATTAGTTACTATTTTAATCGATGGTCGTGCAGCAGTAAAATAAATGAGAAAACTAAACATTTCTGCTTAAAGGGGTAAATAAAAAGTGTCCTTATTATCCTACCTTTTGATTTCTCTTTCTGAAGCTTCAAACAAAAGCGATTAATAGAGATTTCATCAGCATCCAATATGTTAACGATTTCACGAAGCCAATCCCTGATCTTGTGACCCTTGGACTGCATTTCTTCTGCTTCTGCTTGTTGGTGAAAATCTTCTGGTGTTTGTCTGCCTCTCACTGACACCTCCTCGTCTCGATCGCTGGTCCCAGACGAAGATCCCACGCCATCCACACTCTCACCATGCCTGTCTGTGGAGAAGAAGAGCTCAAGATTAAAGGTGACCGGGTACATCAATGTTTTAAAGTTAATATAATGAATACGATAAAGCGTTGAGAAGATTTTCACAAGTGCTACGTAACATTTGTTTGACGAATCAACTTGAATTCCACAACTTTTTATCTGCATGATCTGGTTCAATTTTCATGAAAATCGGAACAACAGCCTAGCAGAAGTTCGAAAAAGTGGGTTTTTGGAAAGACATAAAGAAATGAAAATTTTCATGACAGAAAATAGGGTGCAATCAGAACACCAAGGAATGAGCCAAGGAATCGGAGGGAAAAATGATTTTATTTCTAGCCATTACTGTTCAAAAGTTATTAGTATAAATATAGTGCACGTTTGGACAGCAGGTGGCGCTAGAGGGATTGAGTTAGAGACTCCAAATTTGATATGGTGACAGTTCAGACTGTCCTCTATCAGTGTGCCAAATTTCATAACTTGAATTCTTTGAAAAAACTAAATTGGCAAAACTCTAAAAATTTTAGGCAATCAATTGCCTCGATTTTTAAGTTAAGAAATTCAAAGTTTAAGTAAACAAAACTGGCAGATTTTTATTTTGTACTCATTCATTTTAACTGATCTTAACTTGAAATATGAGTACACTAATTCATACATTTAAATAAAAAATTTCCATGTAACCTCAATGTAAACATTTTCATTAGTGTTAACTCTCCAAAAACTCACATTAACAGAAACTCTTCTAAATTAGCATAAAAAAACATTAATCACTACTAAATCTCCCACTTAACATTATGTGCAAAAAACATTATATAACACGTAATTGTGAAATGATTACAATATAAAAATATATTAACTTCAATGTTAGGTGTGATTAATCACGATAAATTACAGAAAAATGTGCGATTGATTTGATCGTTTGTTTTTTACTGATTGACAGCACTAAAATAAATAAATAAAAATAAGTAAATAAAATTGGAGAAAAATCTATTATTTTGAGTGCTAGGGTTCACAACGTAACAGATATGGGATAAAACGCTTGAGCAGGTTGGATAGTCTTACCATCAGTTACATCTCTGTGACCGTCGCTCGTCTTCACACTCTTCTGATCTTCTGGAGTCAGATTTATAACTCCAGGCTGCAAATCTGGAAAAAGATGACAATAGTTAGATTTAGCATAATCAATATGAGTTGTCTATTACAGAAGATATTCAATTTACCAGCATCACCTCCGTCTGCGTTAATCAAGGGCGCAGTCACTGCAAATAAGAAGATGACATATTCAGTTGTAAATAATGAAAAATAGAAGAACATAAATGCTAGAAAATCTGGGCCGTATTTATAAAATGTCCCAGAAATGCTCTTAAGAATAGTCTTAAGTTTTGACTTAAGTGCCAAAAAATTCTTAGTAAAAAGTAGGACTTTTATAAAGAAGCTAAAAGCAGTCTTAGACTGACTCTTAAGTGCTGACTTAAAGGATAGTTCACCCAAAAATGAACATGTTTGAAATGAAAATTTACTCACCCTCAGGTTGTTCCAAACCTGTATAACATTTCTTTGTTCTGTTAAAAACAAAGGAAGATATTTTGAAGTAAGTTTTTAAACAGGCCGCTTTGGGCCACCATTGACTTCCATAGTAGGAAAAGAAACTATGGAAGTCAATAGTGGTTACAAATTTCTCCAAAATATCTTAATTTGCGTTCAGCAGTACAAAGAAATTCATATTTGGGTGAACTATCCCTTTAAGTGTTGTGAACTAAGGACTACAATGATGTCAACTCAAAATGGCCGTCCTCAACCTCTGAATCAGCCAATAGTGAGCCTGCATGGGTGAAGTCACAGCAGCACAACACCAAACATTTAATGTTATTATAAAATAAATCATTTAAAAAGACACTGAAACGTATTTAAAAAAATTGCTTTGCACTGTGCAAAATTGTCACAAATTAGTATTGATGGTGTGGAATCTCTTTCTATTGATATACAGCTGCAAGAAAAAGTATGTGAACCACTTGCAGAATCTTTGAAAATGTGAATAATTTTAACAAAATAAGAGAGATCATACAAAATGCATGTTATTTTTTATTTAGTACTGTCCTGAGTAAGATATTTTACACAAAAGATGTTTGCATTTAGTTCACAAGACAAAACAATAGCTGAATTTATTAAAATAACCCCATTCAAAAGTATGTGAAGCATTGATTCTCAATACTGTGTGTGGTCACCTGATGATCCACGACTGTTTTTATGTTTTGTGATGGTTGTTCATGAGTCTCTTGTTTGTCCTGAGCAGTTAAACTGAGCTCTGTTCTTCAGAAAAATCCTCCAGCTCCTGCAGATTCATCAGTTTTCCAGCATCTTTTGCATATTTGAACCCTTTCCAGCAGTGACTGAATGATTTTGAGATTCATCTTTTCACACTGAGGACAACTGAGGGACTCAAACACAACTATTAAAAAAGGTTCAAACATTCACTGATGCTCCAGAAGGAAACACGATGCATTAAGAGCTGGGGGTGAAAACTTTTGAACAGGATGAAGATGTCACAATTTTTCTTTTCTTTTTTTTTTTTCATTTAGTACTGCACTTCCGAAGCAATAGAAGATACTTGCATGATTCCCGGAAGAAAAATTAAATACAATTTACCTTGATCTTCAAATTCAAAAGTTTTCACCCCCCCGACTCTTAATGGTGACCACACACAGTATTGAGAATCAATGCTTCACACTATGAATGGGGTTATTTTAATAAATTCAGCTATTGTTTTGTCTTGTGGATTATATGTAAACATCTTTTATGTAAAATATCTTAGGACAATACTAACAAAAAATAACATGCATTTTGTTATCTCTTATTTTGTTAAAATTATTCACATTTTCACAGATTCTGCAAGTTCACATACTTTTCTTTTTGCAACTGTATATCTCTCATTTACAATTAGATCAATGATGTGAACATGAGAACATCCAACAACTCCAGAGAAGCCGGTCAACATAAAAGTGGCTTGCTTTGTTTAAAGGGAGAAGGTTTAATCAACACATACATTTTATCTTTACACGTTAAATTCAGTGTTGTTTACATAGAATTATTCCATAGTCTATAATGCAATTACATCAGGATCAGCTGTAATTAAGCGATGCAGTCAGTCGGAAACAGCGCGAATGCAGAAAAAACTGCCGATTACATTATTAGAGATGCAGAGAGACTCATCAGTGTATCAGATCATTCCCAGTGTATTTAGGTTTTTTTTTTTTTTTTTTTTTTAAACCTAAACGTTATGATAGCAAACTATTCTCGGCTGGATAATAAAGACGTTATAGTCATTTTGTATGTCCAGTAATCTTGATTTAAGAATCTTTAGACATTTGCACTGAGGAAGAACATCGGAAGTCTTCATATAGTTCAAAATTAAATGGCAGTGAATGAGAGAATAGTACATTGAATATATATTTTTTGTGTCCCCATTTTCTCAAATAGCAAAAGAAAAACTCAACAACAGTGTTTTCACAACTTTCAAAAAGAGGGAAAAAATAGAGAGCGATTGATAACTGCAGTCAGAAGAGAGGAAGATGTCAACTTCAGAACTCAACTTATTGTTTTGTAATTTGATGAAAAGGTAATAGCTACAATACTAAGTGTTATAAATCTACATACATTTAAAAAAAAAAAATGAAAACATAAAAAACTTTGCAAAATTAACGATGCTGAGGTAAAGTTTTTTCTCTCTCCTCTATAAACAAATTACTTTACCCAATACTGAAGTGTTCTACAACTATAGGGAATATTATACATTACACTACAGTTTACTGTAGTAAAAACTAAAGTTTTTTTAAACTACAGTATTTATTCCAGTTTAACAGTTAATTAATACTACAGTATGCTGTAGCGTTCATTAACAAAGTGTTGTAAATACTACAATTTACTATAGTATGGTTCAAAAACACTATAAATTACTATAGCCTATTTTTTTTCATGTGGGTTGTGAGGGGGAAAAAAGTAAGAAATGTGAGATAAAAATTCGCATCTGTTTTATTCCATGACGGAAGTTTCCATAAAACTAATGGATATCTGTTGGAAGTCGTATTTTACAACACTTTCAAGTGTTTCTAATAGAAATCATTGTGTTTGTCTATAGACATACATTTAGAGAACATATTGATGTAGCGACTTCCCTTCAATTTATTAGGTTTTCTTTACTTGTTCTTAAAAAGGTCTTAAAAGTAGGCTACCTTCATAAAACCCGCACAAACCCTGTTATCTCAAGAGATAAGATACACTTAAAATATTCTTACCATTAATAGAGTCAGCCATCTTGAGCGTAGATGAAAAATCTCGGAGAAACCGCTGAAGTTCAAATGTCAGTCCTGAGTCTGTTCGGTCATTCTGTCCGGTCACTTTTATGGACACCCGTCTGTGTGAGATGGGCGGTGCTGGGAGTCTTTCTCTCCCCTGGGGTCGAAAATAATAAATGGCCAAACCCATCAGAGGTGAAATACCTCTTCCACATGTGTCGATTCCCCTGGGTTCAAATAACCGATTCAAATGAATGACTGCTTAGCGGAAACATTTACGATCTCAAAACAAGAGAGAACAACATCCTGATGATTCGGTCACATCTGCAAAAACATTCAGTCACACTTTATTTTAGGGTCCATTTCTCACTATGAAGTTGCTTATTATAATGCATAGGATATTGGCTTATAAAATGCACATTAAAGCTTATTCTGATATTACTTTTCTTGATCCTAAACTTAACAACTAACATACTATTAATAAACAGTAGGGGTTTATTGAGGCAAAAGTAATAGTTAGTATTTAAGTGACAGGAGAAAGTTTGTCAGTCACAGTTACTCAAGGTGTTCCTCAGGGCTCAGTGTTGGGTCCGCTTTATATTTTACCCCTTGGTCACATTTTTCGCACTTATGGCACTAACTTTCATTTTTACGCTGATGACATGCAATGGTACAAAACCTACCCCTTCTCATCCCCCTTCTGAACTCACTCAGTGTTTGCAGGATGTGAACATAAGGATGACCAACAACTTTGTAAAGATAAATTGCAACAAAACTGAAGCCCTTCTTGTTGGTCTGTTTTATCTAAAACTCGGTCCTTGTGAAGCACAATATTCTCTCACACACTCACATAAAGGGTATTATTCTATTTTTTTAAAGGAAATTAATATAAATACAGTTGTGCTCAAAAATGTACATACCCCTTGCAGAATATGCAAACATGTTAATCATTTGAACAAAATAAGAAGGATCATGAAAATTGCATGTTATTTTTATAGGAAACACGACGAGTTAAGAGTCGGGGGGTGAAAACTTTTTGAATTGGATGAACTTATGATGAAATTATACTTTTTCCTCTTCTGGTAAACATGCAAGTATCTTCTGTTGCTTCCGAACGGCAGAACTAAATGAAAAAATATGATCTTTAAACAAAATAAGAAAACTTGCACATCTTCATCCTGTTCAAAAGTTTTCACCCCCCGACTCTTAATGCATCGTGTTTCCTTCTGGAGCATCAGTGAATGTTTGAACCTTTTTTAATAGTTGTGTTTGAGTCCCTCAGTTGTCCTCAGTGTGAAAAGATGAATCTCAAAATCATTCAGTCGCTGCTGGAAAGGGTTCAAATATGCAAAAATGCTGGAAAACTGAAGAATCTGCAGGATCTGGAGGATTTTTCTGAAGAACAGAGCTCAGTTTAACTGCTCAGAACAAACCAGAGACTCATGAACAACCATCACAAAACACAAAAACAGTCGTGGATCATCAGGCAACTGGGTCATTTTTATGAATTCAGCTATTTTTTTTTTAATCTTGTGGACTTTATGTAAAACATCTGTTATGTGAAATACTTCATTCAGGACAGTACTGAATAAAAAATAACATGCAATTTTCATGATCCTTCTCATTTTGTTCAAATGATTAACATGTTTGCATTTTCTGCAAGGGGTATGTAAAATTTTGTACATGCATATAATTATATATAACACACGGTATAAACACATGGCACTAAAACACTGTGAAACATTTACTAGTTTAAATAACAATAAAAATGTAAAAGCATCTTACATTTTCCAAGAGCATGAAAAGAGTTTTTCAATGAATGATTTACAAAAAATGCATTTAGTTTAAGTAGAAATATATCTTTACAGTGGGTGTGAATCAGAGTCACAGCGAATCAATTCATTTCTCATTTATTTGAATGGCACTTTTCACATATCGTTTCAAAGCGGCTTTACAGAAAATGCTTGTTTCTACATTACAGTTTAGATTGATCTGTGTCCAAGTTATGTATTTCAGAAATGTACATGTACAAATCACACACTTCACTAACATCATGTATTAATTTTAGGCAGAAATAATGAGCTTAGGGTGGAGTTCAGTGCACAGACCGAAACATTGTGAATATTTGATTATTATCTTATTGCAAAACATATTCCGGCTTTAAAGCTTTTAAAGCTGGACTACCTTATAAGTCAAGTCACTTTTATTTCAGTTTGCATACAAGGGTGTCAACGCATTGTTGAATTTTAAGTGTACTTAATCCAAGCATATCCATCAAAATGAAAGGCATGGTTACTCCTATCTCTTTAAGCTTCAGCAAATGGTATATTTCACGAAACTGAGCACAACGTTTTTTATTGAATTCATGAAACTGTTGCATAATGTCGTTCCGTGCATCGTCCCCGTGATCCTCGGACTGCAATTCTTCTTCTTCTGCTGCAGGCTGCAAATCTAGAAAAAAGATGACAAAAGTTAGGTTTAGCATAATCAATATGACTGATCTAATACAGGAGATAGTTGTATTTACCATCATCGACAAATAGTGCATCCCTACTAATTACTTTCTAAATTACAAGCAATTGAACAATACAAGGACGGCCGCAAATCTGTTCTTTTAATTCCATCACGTAAATAATATACAGTTGCAGAAATTATTCTTGAAGCGTTTAAAGGGAGAAGATTACATTAACATACATTTTAGCATTAGACGTTAAACCCAGTAATACTATATATCTATAGTCTGTAATGCAATTGCATCAGGAGGAACTGTAATTAAATTAAGAAGTAAACATTCCCACTTAAAAAGGGTTCATTAAAGGTGTCCTTATCATACTGCTGCGCCTGGACTACCTTTTAATTTCCTTTTAATCTCCATATAAAACTTTTCTGAGGCTGCTGTTGTTTCGTCAAGCTTCGACCTAATGTGCCTGTGAGAGAGGTCTTCAGTGAGCGTTCGGTCAATGATCCTGAGAAGCAGTTCCCTCCTGCCAGACGAAGATGCCTCGTCATCCACACGCTCATCTGTGTAGAAGAAGAACTCAAGATTAACAGTAACCGGGTACATCAGTATTTTAAAGTTAAATCAAGTTGTTTATGTGGTCAAACCATGTGTACATTTATAAGTCAACACCATTGCTGAGTATTTTATGTTTAAAACTACAGTGAAAAAGATTGAAATCGCTGGTGTTTCTGACATCAACAACTACCAATCGTGTCACAAGGGGGGCGGGGCTTTAGCATATCATTAAAGGGTCAGTTCAGCAAAAAATGAAAGTTCTGTCATTAATTACTCATGTCGTTCCACACCCGTAAGACCTTTGCTCATCTTCAGAACACAAATTAAGATAATTTTGATGAAATCCGATGGCTCAGTGAGGCCTGCATAGCCAGCAAGATAATGAACCTTTTCAGAAAGCTACAAAAGTCGTCAAGTCAAGTCAAATTTATTTATATAGCGCTTTTACAATTGGTAATTGTTTCAAAGCAGCTTTACATATTAGAAGCACAGAATTAAGGTTAGATACAAAAGAAATATTTAAAACAGGTCATGTGACTACAGTGGTTCAACCTTAATGTTACGAAGAGACGAGAATACTTTTTGTGCGCCAAAAAACAAACAAAATAATGACTTTATTCAACAATATCTAGTGATGGGCGATTTCAAAACACTGCTTCATGAAGCTTTACGAATCTTTTGTTTTGAATCAGTGGTTCGGAGCGTGAATCAAACTGCTAAAGTCACGCCCCCCAGTGGTGAACCATTTAAATTTCGAAACACTATTGACAAAATGAAACCTCGTTTACTGAAATCACGTTACTATGGCAGTTTGATTCGCGCTCTGAACCACTGATTCAAAACATAAGATGCGTGAAGCTTCATGAAGCAGTGTTTTGAAATCGCCCATCACTAGATATTCTGGAATAAAGTCATTATTTTGTTTTTTTTGGTACACAAAAAGTATTCTTGTCGATTATAACATTAAGGTTGAACCACTGTAGTCACATGACCTTTCTGGGCATTGAAAGTGTTAATTATATTGCTGTCAATAGAGGGATCACTGGGCCATCAGATTTCATCAGAAATATCTTAATTTGTGTACTGAAGATGGATGAAGGTCTTATAGGTGTGGAATGACATGACGGTGAGGAATTAATAAATTAATTTTCATTTCTGGGTGAACTAACCCTTTAAATGTATAGTGTACTCATATTTCAAGTTAAGAACAATCAAAATGAGTTTCTTAAACTTTTTTGAGTTCTGACAACTTATTAGGGTTTACAGTGAAGTAAATAACTTAATAAATTTACAAGAACTCAAAATTTAAAAAAAAAAATTAACTAAATCTTTTATGTTAATTGCTATCAAAATGGGAAATGTTGGTAAAATTGGGAACATCATAACATAAAAAATCTGATGTTACTGATTGCATCAAATGTTTTGAGTCAGCCCAACTTATTCAGGTTAGTAAATCTAACTGATGGGATCAGCTATTCTGAGCTGGTGTGAGTGGAGGCGGAGCTAATTTGCATATTCATGGTTCTGCGTATACTAAATGAAGCAAAGGTGTTGAGTTACATTCAAGCTATTTTAAATATATTTTTTTTAATGACATCAATATTAAAAATATAGGCTACTGTTTTTGTTGTTTCTACATTAATTTGGAAATTAAAAGTATATTAAAACTTTAGGTGCGATTAATTGCAATTGATTACAGAAAAACTGGTGCGCCTGGACTACCTTTTAATTTCTCCTTCTGAGGCAAGATACATCTTGATTGTTCAAGCTTCGAAAAAATGAAAGAGATTTTTTCAGCGCCCAATCCATAAATGATTTCGCGAAGTTGTTCCTTGTTTATGAAACTCTTGGACTGTGATTCGTCAGCTTCTGCTTGTTGGTGAAAAGCATCTCGATCGCTGGTCCCAGATGAAGATGCCTCGTCATCCACACTCTCATCTGTGTAGAAGAAGAACTCAAGATTAAAGCTAACCGGGTACATCAATGCTATAAATTTAATATAATAAATATGGTAAAGCATTGAGGAGCTAGAGCCTTTCGCCTATTTTTTTCAAGCGCTATGTAAAATTAAAAAGTTTTCAAAAACAGTTTGACAAGTCAACTTTTCATCAGCATGGTCTAAAGATGATCTGGTACAATTTTCATGAAAATCGGAGCAACGGCCTAGCAGGAGTTCTAAAAAGTGTGAATTTTGGAAAATTCAAAATTGTCGGAAAAATTCTCATGATGGAAAACATGATGGAAGGGTGCAATCAAATTGCCAAGGAATCAGAGGAAAAAAGAATTTGTTTGAAAGTAAAATGAGGATTTGCACCTGTCTGTCATTAATGTTAATAAAAGAACAAAAGACAAAGTGAATATCACTCACTGCTCTTGACTGAATAACTTTTGTAGCATTAATAAGGATTCATCTATATTTATTTTATGATTTATGCATTGAAGACCATGAAGTACTTTATTCAATTTCTGTATATATACCTGTTAGACCTAAATTGAGAAAAATTGAACTATGATATAATGAAGTGCAGGAAAATGTGACATTTATTATAATGGGTTTATGTGAAGATTGTTAAATTAAAAGTTGTTATATTTTTGTGAATCCTAATAAATGTTAAAATTTATAGCTTTTAATTATACTGTAGTACTAAATACTTTATAATTAATAGTTGAAATTGAGAAAATCAATTTCTACATTCATTTGTAGATTAAATGCAAAATTATTTCAAAAAAAAAAAAATATATATATATATATATATATATATATATATATATATATATATATATATATATACACACTACCAGTCAAAAGTTTGGAAGCATTACTATTTTTAATTTTTTACTCCAGTGTTCAGTGTCACATGATCCTTCAGAAATCATTCTAATATGATGATTTGATACTCAGTTATTATCAATGTTGGAAACAGTTATGTTAATTTTTTTTTTTTTTTTTTTTTTTTTTTTTGGGCACCTGTGATACTGTTTTTAGGATTCATTGATGAATAAAAGGTTAAAAAGAACAGCATTCTTTGCTAACAATATGAATCTTTACTATCAATTTTTATTAAAATAAAAGTATTACTGAATAAAAGAAAATAAAAATAAAAAATTTCTTAAAAAGAAAGAAAGAGAAAGAAAAAGAAAGAAAGAAAGAAAGAAAGAAAGAAAGAAAGAAAGAAAGAAAGAAAGAAAGAAAGAAAGAAAGAAAGAAAGAAAGAAAGAAAGAGAAAGAAAGAGAAAGAAATATTTCTGAGCCCAAACTTTTGAACGGTAGTTTATTGGTACAAAGGATTTCTATTTTAAATAAATGCTGATATTTTTTAACTTTTTATTCATCAAAGAATTCTAAAAAAGTATCACAGGTTATAAAATAATATTAAGCAGCACAACTGTTTCCAACATTGATAATAAATCATCACATCAGAATGATTTCTGAAGGATCATGTGACACTGAAGACTGGAGTAATGATGCTGAAAATTCAGCTTTGATCACAGAAATAAATTATATTTTGAAGTATATTACACTAGAAAACCATTATTTTAAATTGTAATAATATTTCACAACATTTTAATTTTTTTCTGTATTTATGATGAAATAAGAGACTTCAAAAACATATATATATATATATATATATGCAAAAATGAATAAATTAAGAATAAATTAAGAAAAATAAACATTCCTGCTTAATATAATAATTAAAAATAAAATAATCAATAATTATAATAAAAATAATAATAAAAAGTATCCTTATCATCCTACCTTTTAATCTCTTTTTCTGAAGCTTCAAAAGAGTTTGTTGTATCAAGATTGTGTCAGCTTTCACTCTCTTAATGATTTCATGAAGCCATTCGCTCTTGCTCTGATCCTCGGACTGCGATTCGTCAGCTTCTGCTTGTTGGTGAAAAGCATCTGGATCGTCTCGATCGCTGGTCCCAGACGAAGATCCCATGTCACCCACACGCTCATCTGTGTAGAAGAAGAACTCAAGATTAAAGGTAACCGGGTACATTGATATTTTAAAGTTAATATAATAAATACAATAAAGCATTGAGGAGATAGAGCCTTATGCCTATTTTCACAAGTGCTATGTAAAATTTGTTCACATGTTTTTCTTTGGCATGGTCTGAAGAGGATCTGGTTCAATTTTCATGAAAATCAGAGCATCGGCCAAGCAGGAGTTCGAAAAAGTGGGTTTTTCGGAAAAAATTAAAATGTGGGAAAATTCTCATGATGGAAAATGACATCATATGGTGCAACTGAATCAACAAGGAATGAGCCAAGGAATCGGAGGAACGAAAGGATTTTGTTTCTAGCCATTACGGTTCAAAAGTTATTAGCATTCATAGAAGTGCAAGTTTGGACAGCAGGTGGCGCTAGAGGGGTTGAGTTAGAGACTCCAAATTTGATATGGTGACAGTTCAGACTGTCCTCTATCAGTGTGCCAAATTTCAAACTTGAAACTCATCAATTAAATATTTACCATCTTATGTTCTGAATAATTGGGTGTTTTTAAATAAACCCTGACAAAAACTACACACGTTTAGGACTGGATTATAGCTAACATTGCAAAACACTTGACGAGGTTGGATAGTCTTACCGTTAGTTACTTCTTTTTCCGGAGTCCTCACAGGTGAAGAATCGGTGCTTCTCCTCTTCCTCACTGGTTCGTCGTTGTGACTGTCGCTTGTCCTCGGAGTCTTTGCAGTCTTCCGGTCTTCCGGAGTCAGATTTTGTGCTAAAGGCTGCAAATCTAGAAAAAGATGACAATAGTTAGATTTAGGAAAACGAGTAGCAATATGAGTGTCCTGTTACAGAAGATAGACATACTTACCACCATCACCTCCGTCTGCGTTAATCAAGGGCGCAGTCACTGCAAATAAACAGAAGACATGTTCAATAGTAAATAACTAAAAATAAGCATATACATACACAGTCTTACATGTCTGTTAAAAATGGAAACATTTGATAAATGCTTTATATTCAGTGTTGTGTAAGTTACTAATTACTAATTAGATCTTCAATTTAGGACAATACGAGGACGGCCGCAAATATATATCTATAATTCTATATCAAAGTTATACAGCTGGATAAATTATTCTTGAAATGACCAAAGCATCACCATTTTAGCATAAGACTTTAAATCCACTTTTGTTTTACTAAGAATTATTCTATAGTTTTTATAATGCAATTACATCAGGAGTAACTAATTAAGTTTAAAACTAAACATAAACCTTACATTTCTTCAAGGGAAAAAGGATATAAATAACTGTAATTAGATTAGTTAGTAAGTAATTACACCCAACACTGTTATAGGGTTTCTTAAGAAAGTCTTAATTTGCATTTCCACAAATTAAGGTCTTAAACCTGCTGTCCTTAACTTTTTTTGTGTTCAAAATGTAGTTCTAAAATGTATAAAAAGTTCTATAATGAGAAATTATATAATATATTTTCCAGACCACGTTTTGTATTATCTTGAATCACTACAGTACACCTTTAATAAGTGTTATTGGGACTATTTTAGACCGGTCAGGTCGGCACAGTACCTGCGTGACTCGTCATAGACATAAACAGAGAGAAGAAGCTCCGGCTACAATGTTCCTCCGCAAGACGCATGCTGTTTATCAACCGTTAAAGCGCCAAAAGTCACGAACTGCTGCTTTAAGATTTAACCTCTGAAGTCATTATCAATACATTATAGCGAAAATAATAGTTTGAAAATGGAAAGAAGCAGTTTTTTTGTTTTTGTTTGACGAGAGGCATCTGTTTGCAATCTGATCATTTCAAGTAGCTAAAGTTGTATATTAAGATCAAGCGAATACATTCATTCAGTCAGTCCGAAACAGCGCGAATGCAGAGAAAACTCTTGCCAGTTTTCAAACACAATTTGTTTCAGTGTATTTAGCTTTTTGTTTTGTTTGTTTTTACCCTCTCAAACTACGACTCTCTGCTGGCTGGATAATTATGTCGTTTTGTATCTCCAGTAAATGCATCTTGATTTAAGAATCTTATGACATTTGCAGCACTGAAAAAGAGCTCTTTTTTTCGCTGTAATCAGAAGGTAGGCTACAGTAAAAGTTAGCTTAGTGTGAGCGAATTCATTTATTTATTTTCGTAAAATGAATTAAAAAGTTATGGAAGCTTCTTTCCGCCACAGAATAAAAAAGGGTAATTGCGAATTTTTATATCTCACAATTTGCTAGTTTATATCTCACAAAATACTTTTTTTCCCCCCTGAATGGCGTGATTTATAGCCTACTCACAATTGCGCAAAAATATAACCCTAACTCGGAATTCTGAAGAAAAAAGTCAGTCTTTTCCCCTCAGAATTAGACGTTATAACTCTCACTTGCGAAGTCAGAAATGTGAGATAAAATGTATATTTTAAAACTATATTTTAAACTGTTTTATTCCGTGGCGGAAACAAGCTTACATAAAAAGTCATGGATATCTGTTGGAAGTAGTATTTTACAAGACTCTGAAGTGTTGTTAATTAATATAGGCCTAACTGTTAATACGTGTTTCTTCACATACTATAAAGACAACATTTTGATGTAGGCTACTGAGTTTGATTTAATTTATTTCTTAGGTTTTCTCTTGGTCTTAAAAATGTTTTAAAGTCTTAATTGTACCTTTATTAAAACCTGCACAAACCCTGTTATCTAAAGAGATAGGCTAATACTCTTAAATCGTACTTACCATTAATAGAGTCAGCCATCTTGTGCGTAGATGAAAAATCTCGGAGAAACCTCTGAAGTTCAGATGTCAGTCCTGAGTTTGTTCGGTCATTCTGTCCGGTCACTTTTATGGACACCCGTCTGCGTGAGATGGGCGGAGTCTCTCCAGGGGTCGAAAATGGCCAAACCCACCAGAGATGAAATACCTCTTCCACATGTGTTGATTCGCCCGGGTTCTCAAAATATCTCATTCAAATGAATGGCCGCTTAGCGGCAACATTTACAACCTCAAAACAAGAGAGAGCAAAGGGCAAACAGCTGGATGATTCGGTCACATCAACAAACACATTTGGTCGCACTTTAGTTCAGGATCCAATTCTCACTATGAACAAGTTGCTTGCATGCGTATTACTAATGCCTGATAAACATACTGTAAGTCCAGTGGACATGTATGAAATCAATGCCCAGTTTCATAACAGAAAGTCATATTCTGATTTGAAACCCCTTAACACTATGAGATGTTGTTCACATCACATCACCCCTTAACAGTGATGTTGATTTATGACAATTTGAAAATTAGTCAGATTTGAATGTTAAAATATTATTCACATTACACATAAGAGTGTGCAAAATATGCAATTGAGGGCTAAACATGCTAGCAACACTTAGCAAAGCATGCTATTATCATCAAGAAACAGGAAGTTGTTGTAACTCTAGCATACAATTTCCAATCTGCCTCAAACTTCACATGTTTGATAAGTGCCCTGGCCTGAAGACATTTACATGCCAAAATTTAGTTATAGTCATAGCGCCACTAGCTGGTAGCAGGAAGTGTGGCAAATACAAGTGACAGACGTTGAACTCCTATATTTACATATTTAAATGCATATTGCCCACCGTGCTCTGTTTTTCTAAGGCCAATGTGTGCGAGGGCCTTTTCATATTTAATTATAATTAGGTGTGATCCCCTATTCAGGGGGTCACAAATGGGCAATCAGAATTCGTGACTGAATGGGTTCTTGGTACCTGTAGAAGAGGGCACTTATTTACATATTGGAGGTTTGGATGAAGGACCTGGGGGAGGGCACACCTTAAATGGTACACAATATCTCTTGTTCTCTAGAACTTTTTGGAAGTTTGTACTATGTCTGGGAGAATGAGACCATTTTACCAGGTGCACTGAGACATTTCAAATGATACAAAACATGTATATTCACTTGTAAATGCTTAATATTGCATAAATTTAGAGTGAGTTTTAGGTAAGAGAGAAGAGATGGGGAGCAGAGAGTGTGATGGTGAGGTGTGAACTGTGCGTCTCAGGTGGTGCTGTTACTTATGAGTGTTCAAGAGAGTGTTCAAATGTTAATTTCTCAGGAAAGTCCTTGGTTGTCTTAGGGGAAAGTTGTCCCTTAGTCTAGACGATCCGACTCCAGCCTACCAGTTCTTATAAAAACAAACAAACAAACAAATAGACCAGATGAGAAAATGTAATGCAAAAGTAATGTAATGCATCACTTTCCATTACTAAGTAACCCAATTAGTTACTTTTTTAGTGAGTAATGCAATATTGTAATACAAGTAACTTTCTGCAACACTGGAAATGAATCAATTTTTAGGTTTCTGGATTTTTTTAACCAAACTTTGTATAAAGATGATTCTCAACTATGAAAGATGTAATGGAATGAATTGATATACCATTTTACTTTATGCAATATGCATGCAAATATGGCCATACATGGGTTTTCCAATACAATGCATCTATTCACTGTATCTAATTTGCATATTAATGTGTTCTTGGGGCAGCATTTCATAAAAAAAAGAGTAGTGTAATAATGGAAGTAATAATTGGCAACAGTTTCATAACAATATCTAATATTACAAAGGAATATTGATATATAATTTCACATGTTGTGTCTCCCAAAATGCTTGATTTAGAAGCTGTAAGTTCTGGTGTCTCTACAGTGGACATGTGAAATCAATGCCCTGTTTCGTAACAGAAAGTCATATTCTGATTTGAAACCCCTTAACATTTTCCTGAGATTTATGACAAACAATTTGATCTCTAAATTCATGTCGGCCATTTCTAAAGACCAAGGATAAGTTGTCATGTTACACCTCCAAACATTTGGTAAAGCCATGAATGTGCTCTTTACGGGACATCCAGACTTATTCATGGGTCCCAGGAGGATTAAACTATGCAAGCAATAATGGGCTTCATCAGAGACAGAAACGGTGTTTCACACCACCTGATAGGTCTGAGAAACATCAGTTACTACAACAATAAAACCATATGTGACCTGGACCACAAAACCAAGGGTCAATATTTTGAAATTGAGATTTATACATCAGCTGAATAAATAATCTTTCCATTGATGTATGGTGTGTTAGGATAGGACAATATTTAGCCGAGATACAACTATTTGAAAATCTGGAATCTGAGGGTGCAAAAAAATCAAAATATTGAGAAAATCGCCTTTAAAGTTGTCCAAATTAAGTCCTTAGCAATGCATAACCACTCACAAAAATACATTTTTGATATTTTTTTTTTTTCGATAGGAAATTTACAAAATATCTTCATGCAACATGATCTTTACTTAACATCCTAATGATTTTTGGCATGACAGAAACATTTTGACCCATACAATGTATTGTTGGCTATTGCTACAAATATACGGGTGACTTGAGGTCCAGGGTCACATATACATTTATGAGACATGTGCATGTCCTGTCTGAGGAATCCTCACACATGTAGATCTGCTCTGTAGAAACGTGTGTTTTTGTAAAAATCACAACAGATTTATGACTGAGTGCTCAGCAGTGAAGTTTACAACCTCAAAAGTCATTGGTTAGCATTTGCAAAACTTTCCCATATCCTTAGGTGACATAATATGCCAAGACAAGTTGGTCTATAAACAATGTTTTTAAATAAATTGCCCAAAACATCATGGGAGCAAAGGCCACGCATCCCACTAGTGTCATCGGCTCTCCTCAAAGGCTGTTCAGCAGATAAACTGCCACATCAACATATGGGAACATTTAAAATGCTACATATATTTTTGTGTAGATAACCAATCGTATATTTTCAGTAAAGGGTATCTTTCATTCTGAAATTTATCACACTGATAAAGGTCAGTTCAGAAGAAAGTAATATATAATTGCAAAACTAGATCATATCTAGCGCAGGATGTCAGGTGGTGAGTCCAGACGCTTCAGTAGGACGATAAAAACACTTTTTATTCACACTTTAAAGCAGGGATATGCTTTGAAATAAGATCAGATGTTCACAGTGTTTCTGTCTGTGTAGTGAACTCCTCCCTGTCACTGTCTCACTTTTCCGCAGTGGTTCACAACCTTTGCAGAAATAAGAAAATTAAATTTTATGAAACAAAAAGAAACAATTAATGGCATTGTCAAAACACAACAGGTATGAAGATATACATTCAGTTTAACTTTTTATTCAAATTTTAAAGCAAGATTATCCTTTCAAAATGTATAATATAGTATTTGATTTTGGATCAATTGAAGATGAATTGTCACATTAACATGGTAACATTTAAAAATTCTTCATAGGGCTGCATGATTATTCGTATTTTAATTGCGATAACGATATCTGCTTCTCTTGATTGATTAAGGCATTGTCCACAAGGCATTGTTTTTCCTCCTTCATACAACATACAAAACAAAAACATGTCCACATGAAAATGCTAATGCTGTCATGACCAATTCGTACGTATTTTACGAAGTGGCTAATTTACACAAATTCATACAATTTGTCTAAAACCCAGTGACGGGCATGTTTAGGGCCGGAGGTAGGGGTAAGTCATTTGTACAAATTTATACGATTTTGGCAACTCATAAAATGATGTACGATTTAGCAAAAAACAAGTGAGGTTGTACAAATTCGTACGAATTAGCCACCTTGTAAAATATGTACGAATTGCTGTGAAATCAGGTTGGAAAATGCAAAAACACGCTATGAAGCGCTGTCAAGAGCACGCCAAACCAACAGGTGGCGATATAACTCTAATCGCAAAGCCATGTTGACCAATCAGAAGCCTAAAAAAAGGTTATTATCGGTTCTGGTACTGACATCACAAGCCAAAATCTCCAGTTTCACTGTATACATGACAACATATTGGCCCGCCCGTTATTTATCCTCAAAACATGTTATTTTTTTATCTTGTATTGGTAACAAGCCTCCACTAGCATTCATGATTGTGGTTGCCAGATGCAAAGAGCCTAAATCCCCCAAATAGAGCTTTCCCTAAAAAGGATACACTTTCTTCCCTGTGTTTTACTTAATCTGTGCAATAAGTGCTTCCTCTATTTGCAGAAGAAGCGCTGATGATTTACTATTTTGTTCCGTTGATTTCCTAAATTGTGCTCACAATTTACTATTTTGTTCATTCAATTTGATAAATTGTGTGCATGATTTACTATTTCGTTCCCTCGATTCACTAAATCGTGCACTTGATTTACTATTTCGTTCCCTCGATTTGCTAATTTGTATGCACAATTTACTATTTTGTTCCTTGGATTTGCTAAATTGTGCGCATGATTTACTATTTCGTTCCTTGGATTTGCTAAATTGTGCGCATGATTTACTATTTCGTTCCTTCAATTTGCCAAATTGTGCGCATGATTTACTATTTCGTTCCCTTGATTTGCTAATTTGTGCGCATGATTTACAATTTTGTTCCTTCGATTTGCTAAATTGTGCGCATGATTTACTACTTTGTTCCCTTGATTCACTAAATCGTGCGCATGATTTACCTAAATGTCAAACTAAATCAAACATGAACTGTCCTTTAACACTTCTTAGTCTTTGGAAAAACATATTTGATTGTGAAGACACAGGAGTGTAGAACAGTAAATGTTAGCATTGCTAATTTTAGCATAGTTTTTAATAAATCATCTCCTACATGATAAATCTTGTTGGCATGTCTTATTTGAAATGACTCCGTAACAACAGAGTCTCTCAGTGTGTAGTGAATGGGTTGGCGTGTCTCTAACCTGGAATGAACACTTTTCAAAAAGACACATGAATTTTTTTTTTAGATGATTTAGTTTATTTTGGTTGTTGTGATGAGTAAGAAACAACTGGTGATGAATCTGTGTTCGTTCACAGTTTTGAAGAAGCCCAGGATGTTTAATGTTTACATCTGTGATAAACAGTGACTCAATTAAGGAATTCATTTGGAATTTATTTAGTTGTCATTACATAAATAGAAATAAAAACACTATTCTTCTTTTGCAAACTTCAGATCATTAAGTCTTTGGTAAGAGTCTCTCAGTCCTCTTGTTTTACACCAAAAATGGTTATTTGTTTAATTTTGTAAATACAGAAGCTACGAATATAAGGTAATATTTCAAACAGTTTCCAATGTATTTGACTTTAGACTTTAGTATTGTGGTACATGAAGCTGTTGTAAACCCATGATGCTCATGAATCAAACACACTTGTTCATGCACATGAGCAGCTCCAGGCGTATGGCAATGCGTGTGTGCCATCCCAGAGGAAGGATCCGGAGGTACCGCGTCACGATGGGTGGACGCAGCAGGTTCTGGACCGTGGAGGATCGGTCTGTGTTTCCATAGAACACCTGATGGATGAACACAAGCTCATTAAATGTTCAAGGTATTCCAGCATAAGAGCTACTGACCAATCTTCTTTTCTGCACACTATCAGATGGTTTATAATCAAACTTCACATAAATTATGCAATAATGTGGTAAAATGTTGTTTGGGCAAGGGTACCAAGGTACTGTCTGCATGTTCAGATATATATGATATATATATGATGATATATATTGATATATATTCTTCGTCAATGGAAGAACAAGTGCTAGTATTAAAACTTAGTTACTGAGGGTCTTTTCTTATAGTATAAGGTCAGTATAATTTTCCTCAGAACACCCTGGTTTATTCAGGCTTTTACCCTGTTATTGCCGGTCTGGTCTTTGTAATAGATCCAGTTGAGGCTGTTGTGGGTTCGGTACTGCAGGCTGTACTTGGTGGTCCATTCGTCAGCATCACAACGACCTTGAGTCATGATACCAGAGACCACCTTCGTCTCCTGGAGGTCGATCTGAAGCCACTGACTTGTGTCCTGGAGCTTGGACAGCCAGGCACAGCTGAGATAGAGTGAGGAGACAGTCAGTCCACTTATGAGTCCAGAGTTCACCATCAATGACCTCTCAAAGGTCAATCAGATGTATCTCGTATTTAAATATGTTTAGGGGTTCAAGAGCTTAGCGGTGAAACTCTATTGTTAAATTTTCCAAGGATCAGCATTCTCCCCTAAAAGTGATCAGGCAGATCAAACTGTAAGTCTTAAAGACTTGAAACTTTGAGAGCTGGTTACGAAATGTCTCATAACTCCTAAACCATTAGACGTAGGCTTCAAATGTCTTATATCATTGGAATCCTTGGAACTAAATGAGTGCAGCGAGATTCACTTGAGTCTGATTCTCAATAATTATTAAAAAAGTTGCAATTTCGATTCATGGTCCCCAAGGGCCGCAAAAACGTTAGAAATGGGTGGAGACACTTTTACTAAAACTGCTATAACTCGTGAAGCGAATAAGATATTTTCACCAAAATTGGCACACCTATGTAAGAGCTCATTCTGTGGTTGTGTAAAAAAGGACGCCGCGACTGGCCACTTGGTGGCGCTATAACAGGAAAAAACATGAAAATGGCTTTAACTACTTCACCGCTAGTCCGATTGACTTGAAAATTGGCATGCAGTGTCTTCCTCTGAGGCGCCACGACTGTCTAAGAGGACAGTGACGTATCGGCCACTGAATTTTCAGCCGGACCAGGTTAACGGTGGCCGGGTTAACTCACTGGGCCTGTTTGACTCACGGCCCTAGAGGCCTGTGAGAAGTTCGAAAGAAATTGCCACCAAGGGGAGCCTTTGCATTTTTCACGTGCATAAAGGATCGAGTATCATGCAATTTTTCGCACAAGCCCACGACATTCATACCACATGGTTTAACTCCTCATTCTGAGCAACTTTCCTCTAGGACCGCCACTGTCCACCAAATCGTTCATTAAATATTGGAGATTATTTCAAAAACCAACTTTGGCGAACCAGTCCTAGGTTTTTGGCTCAACCTTAATAACTGTTAAAAGCTTTTAATTTTCCATATATTTCCTATGGTAAATTGCCTGTATTGGCTGTAAATGGTATTTTCCAATTACAGTCAAGATCGTTACAGGCTTGCTAATTAAAACATAATAAGCACTTAAACCCCGATAATTGCTGCTCGCAGCTATATTTTTAAAGTCGCAATTTAGTAAATTTAATGTAATATTAACTTTAAATGTAATTTCAAATAACAAGTTAAATTATAACCAAGTACTTTACATGTGCTTTAGTCGACACATCAAAATAAGACAAGTTCTTATTAAAACATCATTTAAATTGTACTTTAAAGCAAAACTTTTCATTTGACATTATTACAAAGTACACTTTTAAACTTTCTTAACACTATAAGCGACATTTTATTTCATTATTATAATATCTGCAAGTACAATTTCTTAAAAAGTATACTTTTAAGACTTGAAGTACACTACAAGTGCGCAAATACTAGAATTAAGCGCACTTCTTTTTCACAAGGGCAGGTTTTTCTGAGACACTTACCCAAACCCCTGACTGTTGAGTCTGGCTTTATTCGGGGTCCAGGAGGAAAACCAGCCTATGTACTGGTCCTGGTTTGAACAGGTGAGCTGCTCCGCCAACACCGACCCGGCCTCGAATCCCAGCGGTTTGTGGTAGGGACACTCTGATTGGACAATAGGAGCATTGAAACCATCAGGTTATCCTCAAAATGTGTCCACAATCAAACTATCACAGAAAAAGAACAGGAAGTAAAAGCAACTGGAAGTAACTGGAAGTAAAGGGTCTGGAAAAACCAGGATGATGCAACCAGAAGTGCCAAAATACAAATCGTTTCTCCAGTACTTTATTATGAGGTATTTTTAACCAGAAAACAAACAAAATGAACACAAATGCATGATTTGTATGCCACTTTATCCTAATTTTATAAGTCTTCTCCAGCCTGAATGAAGATCAGGAGTCCCATTCGTTGGCACGTGTGGATCTCCTGCAGTGTGTGAAGGTGTGGGACAGATGAGCCCTATTTCAGGCGCGGTAATCTGGGCATCACATTCATTAGTCATGAGATTATCCGCTGGCACTCTCTACCCTCTCTCAAAGTCACTGCTTTCCCATTCTGATGGCGTCTCGCTCGGCTCGTCTCTCACCGTCTCCTGCAGACCGCACTGGTAGTTCTCTTATTCCTTGTCGTTTAATATTTCGATGGTAATGTCATACTGAGGTCAGAGGGCGGTTCATGTGTCATCAGTTTTAGCTGATGCATCGTTACTCATGTAATCGCTCTAAAGCTCTTGGCTTCACGCCCTGAATCAGTGAGTGTGCACTTCTGAAGGGACAGAGAGATGCTCTCGTCTCAAATCTTCCCCGTGAGAATTAATGCTGCCTGACCTTGCACGTTTTTGCCATTAAACACCCAAACTAAAGCCAGAAAACATGACACAGACACTGACCCGGCATGCAGTCCTGGTACGGGCTGATGGGTGTGGGCGGCGTGGTGCTGATGGAGGTCCAGACTGGAGTCCCGGTGGGTCGAATGTCCTGACAGTCACAGTTGCAGCCCGGCGGTGTTTGATTCTCCGTCACTTCCTTCACACTCTCCTCCTCCTCCTCTTCATAAGGCCATGGCATCTCTAACTCCTGACACACACACACATACAATATTCACACACACTGTCACATGTAAACAGATACACAGGCACACATTTATACTCACCCCTTGTGTGTAAACATCAATGAAACCTGTGAGAGATCAGAGAGAGATACATTATTGTAGAAATCTATCTATCTATATATCCATGTCTATCTATCTGTCAGTTTTGTTTTGAAGGATCAAAATCATTAAGGTAAAGCGTTCAAATTTCACTTCCCATAAATTAATCATTCTGCACACTTTTATTTCATTTATTTAAACTTTTTATCTTCATCCACAGGTAAAATCATTGGTGATTGTGGCCTAATTGTTAAAATCAATTGACTGTATACATGTATTTACTGAAAACTTTAGATGAAGAACTGCTATAGTCCAAATACATAACAGTCAAGTTCCTGGAGACAGAGTCAGAGGGACACAAACACACAGATTGTGAATCTACACAACTTTATTGCCTAACATTCTGGCAAGGTTCTCTCAATGTTATGAACAAACGTTCCAGTAACGTTAATAGAATGTTCCTTACGAGTTATCTGGTCTTTAATAATGTTCTCAAAACATTAGCACAAATCATTTTTTATCATTATTTAACAGTATCGTCGATGGAACGCTTTTTACTTCTAAAAGTTTGTAGTTTGATGGTCGTTTAACATTTTTAAAATATTACTGCTTGTTTCAGAATGTTCAGAGAACATTCTAAAGTAACATTCCCACAATGTTTGAAGAATGTTAAAATAGAATGTTCCCTTAACGTTCGCACAACCAAGAAAAAACTTTTTTAAACATTCAGAAATAACCTTTTCATAACTTAATGGGAACATTAGCACAATGTTAGAACACATTTTTGTTGGGTCTGTTAAGACACACAGTCACACAAACACTTTGTACCTTGAGTGAACAGCAGCAGAAACACAGTGAGGATCCTCGTGTCCATCTTGACCAGCAGATCTGTACAGTGCACTACATGAGCAGCAGTGTTCAGCTCTGGATTACTGTAATCCACTGGACTCCATACATCCAATAATAGTCCTGATCTGCCTGTGCGTGACGACTTCTCTCGGTCCCAGAGGAAATTTCATTGCTCAGAGGAGACTTTATTGAGTTCAGTTGTTTCATTGTGAAATCAAACTGTCTCTTAAACTGTGTGTGTGTGTTTGTCTTTACATGATTAGAACAATAAAGAGTCCAAACAGAAACATCACAAGTTTATTTATCAAATGCACAGATCATGAATCTAACATGAAGCAACATGAATATAGGGGAAAAAAGAGAAATTATGAATAATAATTAAGCCTTTTATATAGTTTAATTCCCAAACCTTAACACATTCCAAATTGTAACTTTAAAAAAATCAAAATTAATTTAGATATATATAAAAAAATTAAGTAGGCTAATTTATTTAATCACGGAATCAACCTTTATTTATTTATCTATTTATTTATATTTACTATCGCAATGGCATTGTTATCAGACCCTGCTTGATTGGGGAAATAAGCTTTAATTAAGACTTAAATGTTTCACCTGTGCTGAGACGAGCAGAGATGCAATAAATTGTTCCGGTGATCGGACTGTTCATTTAACAGCTTTACTTCCTGTTCCGTGAATGCGGCTTGAACAGCATCAATCATGAAAATATCACCTGACAGAAGACTGAAATCCTTGAAGAAGTCCATTAAAACAGGCTGGACACGTAAGAACAGCATCAAGAAATACTCTGCCTACATCTACAAGATTGAGAAGGTGTGTAAAAGCAAAAAAAAAAAAAAAAAAAACTTTTTTTGAAGATCCTAAAGTTGTAAACCGTTTCGATCACAAATATTTACAGTGCTTATGCAACTAGATTTCCACATGTCAAGCACTCGATTTAAAAACCAGTAGCATAAATAGACTTGACATGAACAAACCTTTAATTCTCATATTTACGATTGAGTTGATATTAAAGGAATGGTTCACTCAAAAAATAAAATTCTGTCGTTACTTACCCTCACGTGTTCACGAGAGCACAACGACACATGCTTGTTGACGCCAGAGCGTGAACGCGCAACAAGCTTGAACGCGCATCGGAGATTGATAACTACACTTTTATCTTTATTTTTTATTTATTTTTTTTTAAATAAACGCAAACAAAGCACTCGCGTCGCTTCATAAATTGTGGTTAAACCGCTGGGGTCGCATGGATTACATTAATGATGTTTTCACTACCTTTATGGGGCTTGAATAATGATAGTTGCGTAGACCGTCAACGAAGGGACAGACATTTCTCAGATTTCATTTAATAAAAAAAAACTTTAAAAGTCTTTTGGGTTTGGAACGACGAGGTAATTTGTCACTTAATTCCTCAACCTCGTCGTTCCAAAACCCGCAAGACTTTTGTCTGTCTTTGAACAAGCCTTTTAGTTTAACAAATTTGTTTTAATAGTAAACAATTTGATAGAATGAACCAACTATTGATGTTGTTGTTGTTTTTTTTTTTTTTTTAGGCTTAATGCCTGCAGGCTTTTTTTTTTTTTTTTTTTTTTTTTTTCTCCCCTCCTTGCCCGTCATGTGCGGGGTTCCATGACGATTAACATCCTAAAGGTTTTTATTTTATTTCTTTATAAAGGAGCTGTCTATTGACGTGAGTGACGCCGCCTTTTTGATGCGGCACCTGGCTGATGTGCACGCGCAGGTGGGCACCGAGGCCGCGCGCCTCTCAAAGTTCAACCGGCGGCGCGTCATCACGCAGCGAGAGCTCCACAACGCCGCCGTGCGCGCGCTCCGGGACAAGTGCGCCTGACTGCTGGAGTTCAATGATTCACTTTTAGACTTGTAAATAATGAATAAAGAGGTTTCGTTTTAAAACCATTGTCTTTGTTTTTACTGTGACATTTGAGTTATTACAGTATTTCAAATATGCTTTCAAACTTTTTGGAGCTGCTGTGCGGTCCCAAAAGTTTTTTTTATTTTTTTTTTTTATTTTTAAAGTAATATAACACAAAATATGGTGTTATACATCACAAAAACGATATAGATATGTGATGGGTTTTTGTGTAAATGCGTGATCACAATCTGAGAAGGGTCAATAGCGACAATTGTCACTTGGTGGCGTTGTAACGACAGTAATGTGTTTTTTTTTTATATATATTTTAAAATGGGAATATAAAGGAGGTTCATGTCATACAAGTATGATTTGAACATTTGAAACGCACGTGACAACTTGCCCCAAACTGACAAATCAGAAAGGGCTTATTTGTAAAGTGTGCTTTTATATTTTTGAAAAATACTCTTGCCCTGATAATGTATACATATAAAAGGCTTGTCTAACAGCAATGTAATAACCGAATATTATAATATCCTGTATATAAAGGGCACAATATTCACATTAGGCCTGTACAAGAATGCATCAAATGAATCGAGTAGCCTATATTTTTGCATTCAGTCACAACTGAGAGCCTGAGTCATCTTCATGAATAAAGACATAATTATGTGAGTGACAAAGATACAAATGCTTTTAAATCACACTAAATGTGATCCTGACGTTTATTCCCTTTTAAAAACCTGCCCACCTTTAAATCGTTTGACAATCACCCTTCCAACAACACGGACTGGAGGTGTGACTAGCGTTGACTGACGCGCGTATCAGCCAATCAAATGCCTGCGCTTCTGATTAGGCGGGGATAACGGTATTCTGTGCACCAATGAGAACCCCCTTGAGCGAAGCCTGTCCAATGAGTAACCAGCAGTCAGCTGACGCCTTTAGCATCTATTGTACACAAGACTCGAGCGGAGACAGACGCGAATCACTGTGAATCCAGAACTCATGTGAATTCATCCCTCATTTACTAACGGACCTCTTCATAAAGGTATGTCGTGTGTTATTTGATCATTTCCTGTCTGAGGAAGGTTATAAACGCCTCGCGTGACTCACAAGTGTCAATACGAGATCACATGCTTATTAGTTTAGGCAAATGCATTAATTAGCTTTGCAATCAAATCTCTAGAACGCAAAATCTGCTCGTAAGTTTTGTGCATTTGGTCTTAGAATTAATTTATATCTCTATGCAAATGAACTAGACCAGTAAAACTGCCGTTCAAGTTCAACACAGAAATTGAGTTTGGTTATAATCTATCATATATATAATTATAATGTAAGTTAAGCTATTATATGAATAGGAAAATGTAAATCTGTGCCTTTTATGTTTTTGCAGAATATATATATCAGATGCGGTTATTGTTGTCATGATTTGATGCTATATTAAAGGGATAGTTCACCAAAAAATTTAAATTCTGTCATTAATTACTCACCTTAGTGTCATTTCAAACACGTTCGTTTATCTTTTGAACACTAATGAAGATGTTTTTAATGAAATCTGAGGGCTTCTGTCCCTCCATTGACAGCCTACTCAACTACCACTTTCCAACGTGCGTTCACGCAACTGTTCTCGCGTCAACGCATGCGTCGTAGTGCTCTCGTGAACGTGCGTTGGCGAATATTTTGTAAATAAAAGTGGTAAATTATGTGTCGCAAGCGACGTGAGTGCGTTGTTTGCGCAAAGACACATAATTTATCACTTTATTTACAAAATATTAATCGCCACCACATTCACGAGAGCACCATAAACCTGAGGTTTAACCACTGCTGTCACATGATTTACTTTAATGATGTTTTTACCATCTTTCTGGGACTTGAATGTGGTAGTTGCGTAGCTGTCAATGGAGGGTAATTTTTGTGTTTTGAAGATGAATAAATGTCTTACGGTTTTGTAACAACATTTAATGACAGAATTAACCCTTAAATTAGCATGATTCTGTGCCAATCCTGAGTGGCTTATTATTTACATGTTAGTTACTAGTCTCTTATTTACCAATACGTTTGGTCTCGGCACGTCTCACTTCCGTCTCTTTTCCCATCAGATGCAGTTCATGCTGTTGTTCAGCAGACAGGGGAAGCTCCGTCTGCAGAAATGGTACGTTCCTCTATCCGACAAGGAGAAGAAGAAAATCACGCGAGAGCTGGTGCAAACGGTTCTGGCCCGCAAGCCGAAGATGTGCAGCTTCCTGGAGTGGAGGGACCTTAAAATTGTGTATAAAAGGTCAGTGGAGCAGCTGGAGTTCAGCGCTTTCTTTGAAGTTGTGCATTGTTTTCTACTATAGCTAATGAAAAAACACAACGTTAACCTGTTTAATCATGATTCAGTGCACTCAAATTGACTTTCCATTACCGTTGTGACAAATGAAGTTAAACTGGTTTCTGTACATCCACCATCAATTCGATACGACTGAAATGACATAGCAAAATAAAATTGCAAAATAATTAACTCTACACCAATCGTTGGATCAAACACGCAGCATAACGAGGTCATGTGACAATTCAGCATGTTACTGTTTGAAACATTTATCTTAGAAATCGAAGGAATAGCAGTTTTATGTACATATTAAAATTGTATTAATATTTTGAATGTTTTAAATGAGAATTTTCACTAAAGTTTTAGTAATTCTGTTTTTGTATTTTTGTTTTTGTTAAATATGTCTGTATGGTTTGCATTATTTTTTTATCAGTTTTATTTTAGTGCTGTCAAATCGATTAATCGCATCTAACAAAAGTTTGTTTACTATAGCGCTAGGGTAAGGGTAGGGTTTGATTTAGGGTTAGTTGCATGTAATTATACCTAATTTATAGTTATTACTATAGTAAATTCATGTAACGTGTGTAACAAGGAAATTAAAATAAAGTGTTACCCAAACTTTTATGTTAGATGTGAATAATCGCGATTAATCGATTTGACAGCACTTATTTATTTTAGTACTTTAACATAAACTAAATGAAAATGAGTTGTTTCTTTGGCAACTAGCTATTAAAAAATGTTTACTTTTTTTGTATTTTATTTTATTTCACTTAATGTTTATGGTAACGCTACAATAAGACTCCATTTGTTTACATTAAGTATTTCCATTGGTTAAGATGAACTAACAATGAAAAGTACTTCTAAATAATTTGTTAATCTTAATTATTGTTAAATTCATAATTTTCTGTTACATTATTAAAATCAAAAGTTTGAAAAACATGAACTAACAATGAAGAGTTGTATTTTTATTAACAAAGATTAATTGATACTAGACATGTGCCGATATTCAGTAATGCGATAATAATGAATATGCACGATATTGTTATCGTGGGCACTTCAAAATACCGTAAATAATAATTTATTACCAATTATTAGAAGAATACTTTCCCTATCAACCGTATAAAATGCACAACACTGCTGTATTCTGCGTCAAAGGGACGCACGCTCAGATGTAAACAATCCCAATGTGAATGAGAAGCACATGGCGGAACGAGTGAAGGAGACGCGCTGAATGAAAGTGCACGTTCACTCTCTGACAGCAGATGAAGCAGCAGAAATGCAGCGGTTACCCCGGAAACCCTGCAAACAAAGCAACTGCACTAGTTTTTAAAATGCTTCAAACAGCCATTCGTTTTTCTGTAATCTCAGTGTTATTCATCACAGCACCAAATACTTAATACTTAAAGACTTAATAGACTATTTATTTTCAAACCTAAATATTTTTATATTTTAATCTGGACTACAACACGCCCTAATGATGAGAAATGTTCTGATTATTTGTTATTGTTCAGTAAAACATACGGCTTCATTAGTTAACATGTTAATTCATTATTACCAAACTGACAATGAAAATACTTATAAAGCATTAATTATTCTTAGTTAATGTTAATTTCTTAGTTACTGTTTAAATAACTTATTTAATGGACAATGATCAGTTGTATTGTATATATGTAACATTCAGAGTTCTTTTTATTACAATTTCTTTTTGCAACTTATTTCAATATTGTGATAATACTGTATACTGTGATAAAAGCTTTAGCAATTAATCGCAACATGAGAATTTGATACCGTCACATGCCTAATCGATACTGTAACAACAGTATTGCTCATTGTTTGTTAATTTGTTAATTTATGGGACCTTATTGTAAAGTGTTACCATTTTTTTTTTATGGTTTTAGTTTCAGTTTTAGTTCAAGACAATCACCCTGACTAGTGCATATTGTGATTAAAAGACACATTTCTGGGTTTGGAATGATGTTTTTTGTGTGTGTAACTACTTAGAATGAGGTTAATGAAAAAACGTCTTGGCTACTAATTTAACCCTGCTGTGAGAAAAACCTCCTTCCTGAATGTCTTTAAATATTAGCTCAAGTTTGGCTTCACTTCAAGCAGAGCTTCTTCACTTGATTGATTTGGTCATGATGACATTAAAATGTTTTCAGAATGAAAGTCAACATTGGCAGTCCATTATACTTCTGTAATTTGATGGATTTCAGAGTAAATTTCAGGATTTTCATTTTTTATTTTTATTTTTATTTTTTATGAACATGCACAGATGAAACGTTCACTGCGATTTAAGAAAGTAAGTAGAGAGAATTTTCATTTCAAGTTATTAAGATATTCATATACACAGAGCTTGTTTACAGACACAAAATAATGAACAAGGATGTTAATTAGTTTAGGAATCGGATGTTTTCCGTCTCAGGACAGGAGATGTAGTTTGTGTGTCCTGTACATGTTTCCCTCATGTTAGTGTGTGATCAGGATGAAAGCGATCGTTCAGTGAGATGAGGGTGTTTCCATGGCAGCGGAAATGGGGGGTACATTGACCGGAGAACTGACACACACACACACACACACACACACACACACACACACACACACACACAGTGAAATGGACTCCCAAACACCCCACCTGTACCAGCACTGCAGTGTTTGCTATTGATATATAATATTTCACTTTAATACTTGGTGTTTCATCACATTATTGTGTGTTTTCGCTGGATTGTGCGTTTCAGCTTCTGAAAATGAGCTGAATACAAATATGAACTTTGGCACAGTTGATTTATAGGCGTTTGATGGTGTTATTGTGTTTTGTGCTGCGTCTGAGATGAGATGAGTGCTATTTGTATTCGCCAGCATGAGTGAATTTAAAATATGCAGCCACACGTTTGCTTTATTCCTCTGTGTTCATTTGTTCTGTTCTTGATTTCATGAGGAGTCGTGACTCTCCAGAACTACTGATAGAAATACACAATCACACATGATCTGTATGAGGACTTACACTGGACACTTTGTGTATTGTTTTTGCATAAATCTAATTATAATTAATGCAGATCAACAGGCGGTTTCTTAGAAGAAAACATGGCATTTTTATTTTTAGAGTTGAAAAAGAAAAGCATTTGCTTTCTGAATGATTTTTACAGTAAAGGCCATCCCAGTGATAGTCAGGATTATTGGCACCCTCTGTAAATATGATCAAAGATGACTGTAAAAATAAATCTGCATTGTTTATCCTTTTGATCTTTAATTCATAAAATTAGCAAAAATCTAACCTTTCATTGAATGAAATTAATTGAAAGTGGGGGAAAAATCACATTATGAAATAAATGTTTTTCTCCAAAACATGTTGGCCACAATTATTGGCACCCTTTTATTCAATACTTTTTGCAACCTCCTTTTGGGGTACTTTTTATCCATGTGTGCACCAAACCCATCTGGTGGGTTTGCTGCCAAAAAGCACTTTTTTTTTAGTTTCGTCTGACCATAGAAGCTCGTCCCGTTTGAAGTTCCTCCCCGTTTTGAAGTATTCTTGTCTGACAACTGAATATACTGTAGATTGTTTCTGGATGAGAGCAGAGGATTTTTCTTAAACCTCCTGAACATCTTGTGGGAATGTAGGTGCTGTTTGATCATGTTTTTAAGCTTTCTGAGACTCAAGACTCAACTAATCTCTGCAATTCTCCAGCCGTGATCCTTGTGAGAGTCTTTGGCCACTCAAACTCTCCTCCTCACTTCACATTAGGATGATTTAGACACACGTCTCTTCCAGGCAGATTTGTAACATCTTTAATTGATTGAAACTTCTTAATTATTGCCCTGATGGTGGAAATGGGGATGTTCAATGCTTTAGCTATTTACTTACAGATACTTTCTATTTTGTGAAGCTCAACAATCTTTTGCTGCACATCAGAACTATATTCTTTGGTTTTACTCATTGTGATGAATGATTAAGGGAATTTGGCCTTTGTGTTTCCTCATGTTTATACTCCTGTGGAACAGGAAGTCATGGCTGGACAATTTCATGTTTATGATCACCCTGGTGTGCTAAATTATATGAATGGGAATTTACTTCAGAGATATTTTACTCATAAAAAAATTCTAGGGGTGCCAATAATTGTGGCCAACGTGTCTTAGAGAAAAAAAAAAAAATATATATATATATATAATATATATAATTATATATATAATATACATATATACACACACAATTACATTCACTACTGCATTATTTATTATTTACTTTTTTCTTATCCTCTCATTTGCATATTTTAATTTTATCCTATTCTATTTACTGCATTTGGATATTTTTATATAATTTAATTTCATTGCTTGTTCATCCGATTTGCATATTTGTTATTTTATTACTTGTTCTCTGTTTGCATATTTTATTTTTATTACTTTCGCTCCTTTTGTCTATTTAATCCTATTCAATCCATTTGCATATTTATATTTAAATTCTTTCACTTAAATTTGAAAAAAAAAAAAAATACTTCAATTGATTTTGCATGTTTTTATTGTATTTTATTTTATTGCTTTTACTACTTATTTTATTGTTCATTCTACTTGCAAATATATATATATATATATATATATATATATATATATATATATATATATATATATATATATATATATATATATATTTTTTATTTACTTATTATCCCCATTTGCATATATTTTATTTTATGACTTAGGCACTCCATTTGTATGTTTTTATTTAATTTTTTACCTAATGTAAAAGTTGTTTTTGTTACACTTGATTTGCATGTTTTTATTGTATTGTATTTTATTTGATTACACTCTTTTGCATATGTTTTTGATTTATTACGCATATTTTTCATGTATATTCCCCATTATTATTATTATTTCCTCAGTGCGTGTGTGTTATTGGTCCAGTCCAGATGCAGGTATTGTCGTGGCAGTGAATCACACTGAATGATGTGCTGATGGAGCGCTCCAGACAGATGAGCAGACAGTGGGCTGTGATAATGAACGTGACCTTGTGTCTACAGCAGTTCCTCTGCTTCTGCTCTGTGTGATCAGGCTTTGGTTCGATTCCAGCTTCATTCCCTGAGCTGAAACCTCACAGCTCGCCTCGTCTGACCTCTGACCCCAGCCGCCCGCTCTCAACATCCTTACTATCTGTCTCTGTAAGCTCCCGTCCAAACAGAGCATTAGCATTGCTAAGCAGGCAGTGTGTGTGTGTGTGTGTGTGTGTGTGAATGAAACACCAGTACAGGGTTATTCTGCATGCATGTTGTTCTCTACACCAAAATGACAAATGCACTCTCAAAATGACATGTTCCTTCTGATTGGCTCGTTTATGTGCACAGGTGTATTTATTAGTTAGTGTGTACACTAAGTAGTGTTCAAAGGTTACCAGTGATGACCTGAGGAATAACTGATGTTCGCTGGTTTTGACAAACGTTCATGAGATTTGAGGCTTCGAATCGTTTGAAATTCGTAGCAAGTAACTTCATTCGCATATTTTAATTATATACTATTACTTGTTCAATCCATTTGAATATTTTATTACACTCACCCTATTTGCATATTTTTTTATTTTATTATTCTACTCCATTTGAATATTTCATTACATTTACATTTATTTGCATATTTAAAAAAAAAAAAACATTTTTTAGTCACTGCATTTGCTTTTTTTTATTTTATTACTTAATTTTATTACTCCCCCAAATGGTTTATTCCATTTACTCCATTTGAATATTTCTTTATAGTATTTTGTTACTTGTTCACTCCATTTGAATTTTATATTATTTATTATTACCTCCACTCCATGTGCATATTTTTATTGTTTCTTTATTTTATTACTTATTCACTTCATTTTATTATTTTTATTTTATTCACTCCATTTGCTATTTTATTTTATTATATTACTTAATCTATTTGCTTTATTTTTATTTTCTTTTTTGATTCTTATTCACTCCATTTGTTTCTATTTTATTATTTTTTTACTTATTTGCTCCATTTTATTATTTAGATTTTTTTTAACTCTATTTGCTTTGTTGTTATTATTATTATTATTATTTTATTTTGTTATATTACTTATTCAATCTATTTGCTTTATTTTTGCTTTTTTAAATTTTTTTATGATTCGCTCCTCCATTTGCTATTTTATTTTGTTATATTACTTATTCACTCCATTTGCTTTTATTTTATATTCATTTTATTTATTTTATTTAGTTTTGCACTATTGTATTCAGCTAGGCTGCAAACCCGATAGCTACTAACGAGTATAGTCATTGTTAGATATGCATATATCACAGATATACACACATTCATAACAGCATTCTGGACAAAAGTTGTTGAAGACTTGATTTCATTCTCATTCTCTCTGCGTCTCACGCACAAACACAGTGAAGAGTGTCTGTCCAGAAGACGAATTGAATGACCATCCTGTCTGCAGATCACTGCAGTACATTATCACGGGGAAAAACGCTCGCTCAGCAGCTCTCACCAGCCATAGATCTTCTCCAGTGTGAGAATGATGATAAATGAAGTGTCAGCTGAAAAAAGGATGCATTATTATTATTGAACCACACACACAGTTTACTAACATGCAGTTTGATGGAGCGAATAAAAGAAGTAGACTATAATGTCAAATCCTCTTGATATTTGATGGAAATTCAACTGGTAACTAAAACAAATGTTGTGTTTGTTACAGATATGCCAGTCTGTATTTCTGCTGTGCCATTGAGGACCAGGACAATGAGCTCATCACACTGGAGATCATCCACCGCTACGTCGAGCTGCTCGACAAATACTTCGGCAGTGTAAGTCATGCGGCGAAAAAAAAATTGACGTGACTTCTAAAAAAACGAACCCGATTACAGCGATTATCCCTCCCAAACTCAGGTCTGTGAGCTGGATATCATCTTTAACTTCGAGAAGGCGTATTTTATCCTGGACGAGTTCCTGCTGGGAGGCGAGGCTCAGGAGACGTCGAAGAAGAACGTCCTGAAAGCCATCGAGCAGGCGGATCTCCTGCAGGAGGTGAGGCGCAAGTACTTCCTGTCACTTATAAAGTGTTTCGGATGCTTTGCTGAGAAGGTTAGTTAAAAATAATTGGTCTGTTGAGAGGTTGAGATCTAGCTCTAAACTGCCATAGAATAATACACATCTGGTTTAATGGGTCTCTTTCCACCTGGAGTACTGAGGTTTATTACTGCCACTGCAAAGCGATGGGGTTGCTTGCGTATTTCAGTGTTTTTGGCCTTCGCCTCTCTCACTCTCTCTTTGAATTGAAAGGTAGAAATCCCTCAGGAGCTACAGGTTCACGACTGCTCTCATGTGTGTTACCCAGCCTCCCCGGCGCTTGCAGAACAAAACGCTCCTTTGTTTGTTACAGTGTAGAGGAACTGAGCTTTCACACACAATCTCTTCATCTTCATGGAGTCTCACAGATGCACAGAACTGCAGGATGTCCTGATGCTGGGCTTTCAGATTAAAGCTGAAGTGTATCTTTCTTTGATTTTAAAATGCTTTCTCATATCCATTTTTTTTTTATGTGCACTGTAAGTATAATCTGAAGAACCCTAGCAACCGCATAGCAACACCATAGGAACCACCCAGAGCATGCTTTGAAACTGCATAGCAACACCCTGGCAACCATCCAGAACATCTTGGCAGTGTCACAGTAACCATTCAGAGCACTCTAACAGTCACCTCAGAACTGCATGGCAACACCCTGGCAACCATCCAGAATACTGTAGCAACCGCATTGCAACACACCAAAAGCCACTCAGAACACCTTGGCTACTACATGGCAACACCCTGGCAACCAATCTGAGCATTATAGCAACCACATACTGTAGCTACTCACTAAAAACCACTCCTACACCTTGGCAACTGCATGGCAACGCCTCAGTAACCGCCCAGAGCATTCTAACAGTTGCTTCAGAACCGCATAGCAACACCCTTGCAACCATTCAGAGCATTATAGCAACCACATAATGTATCAATGCATAAAAAAACACTCAAAACACCTTGGCAACCACTTAGCAACACATTGACAACCATCCAGAGCATTATAGCAACACATTAAAAACATTCAACACCTTGGCAACTGCATAGAAATACCACAGTAACCACGCATAGCATTGTATCGGTCGCCTCAGAACCGCTTAGCAACACTCTGGCAACACATACTATAGCTACTCACTAAAAAATGGAACACCTTGGCAACCAAATAGATATGCCTCAGTAACCACTCAGATACCTTATAACCGCATAGAAACACCCTAGCAACCATTCAGAGCCTTATAGCAACACACTAAAAACACTCAGCATAGCAATGACACAGTAACCACTCAGAGAACTCTAACAACTGCCTCAGAACTGCATAGAAACACCCTAGCAACCATTCAGAGCATTATAGCAACACACTAAAAACACTCAGCATAGCAATGACACAGTAACCACTCAGAGAACTCTAACAACTGCCTCAGAACCACATAGTAACACCCTGGCAACCATTCAGAACGTTATAAATTATAGTTATTATTATTAATTATAGTAAGCGAATTATAGTAAGCACATAATGTAGCAACACACAGGAAAATAACAAACATTCAGGACAGCCAGCCAGAACACTCTAGCAACACCCTAGCAACCACCCAGGGCATCATGGCAATTGCATATCAACCTGCTATGAACACAATAGCCAGCAGAATACCATAGCATCTGCTTAGCAACCATTCAGAATGTCTTGGCAACCCTCCAGCAACTGCATAAGAACATGCTAAAAAAGAACTACTCAAGACCATAGCAACGCCTTGACAACCAGTTTCGCTAGGTGCCTCTAGGGGTGCAGTAATGACACATTTCAGCTTTAATTCAGGTGTGCTGACACCAGATGTGCTGTATCTAAATTTTTACTCTGGTTCACCTGTTTGATGTCTGTCTTCTCTCTCCTGCTTTCTGTATCTTTCCTTCTTTTGCCCGACCCAACTCTTTTGATTTACAGAATCTAGATTTTCAGATACGCCTGCTTCCAGGTATGATTTATGGATCATTGATTAGCATCTGTAGCCATCAGTCTCCCTGTAGCTCTAGCCATTAATCTGATCCCAGTGGAGCCAGACTTTATTCTACATGCCGTGAACTTCCAAACCAAATCATTCTTATTTGGAAGTTGACGACATGCTGAATTTTTCCTGAATAAAAAGGTTAGAGAATAGATTAATCGAGTGAATCTCACTAAAAATTGTCATATTTAACCCCGAAATCAATAGAAAAAAAGAAGGAAATAAGGCATAATGAAATTGATGGTCATATTCAAAAATCTTAATTTTGTACAAATATTTTTTTTTTTACAAAATATACTTTCCCACATTCCCCTCCAAAATGAAAAGGAACAAAATTATTATTTTTTGGACTTTCTAGAACGATGTTTCAGCATTTTAATACATTTAATATATAATATAATACATTTCCACTCCCTTCATTTTTGTTCCACTAAATTTACACATTTTTCCACGTTACGTCCCGAAATCAAAAGGAAAAATGAACTTATATTTTGCTTAAGTAAAAATTAAGCCTTTTTTGCATTGTGGTGTTATTAGTTTTCTCACTTTCTTTATGTAAAATGCTATCTTTTTCTTATGGAAGCTTGTTTCCGCCATGAAATAATAAAGGTAATTGTGACTTTTCTCTGTGACTTTTTTTGTTATAAAGTCAGAATTGTGTGAAATAAAGTCAGAATTGCAAGATATAAAGTCAGTTGCGTGAAATAAAGTCAGAGTTGCGAGTTATGAAGTCAGAATTGCGTGAAATAAAGTCAGAGTTGCGTAAAGTAAAGTCAGAGTTGCGTAAAGTAAAGTCAGAGTTGCGTAAAGTAAAGTCAGAGTTGCGTGAAGTAAAGTCAGAGTTGCGTGAAGTAAAGTCAGAGTTGCGTAAAGTCAGAGTTGCGTGAAGTAAAGTCAGAGTTGCGTGATATAAAGTCAGAGTTGCGTGATGTAAAGTCAGAGTTGCGTGAAGTAAAGTCAGAGTTGCGTAAAGTAAAGTCAGAGTTGCGTGAAGTAAAGTCAGAGTTGCGTAAAGTAAAGTCAGAGTTGCGTGAAGTAAAGTCAGAGTTGCGTGAAGTAAAGTCAGAGTTGCGTGAAGTAAAGTCAGAGTTGCGTGAAGTAAAGTCAGAGTTGCGTGAAGTAAAGTCAGAGTTGCGTGAAGTAAAGTCAGAGTTGCGTGAAGTAAAGTCAGAGTTGCGTAAAGTAAAGTCAGAGTTGCGTAAAGTAAAGTCAGGGTTGCGTGATGTAATGTTCAATTGTGGAGGGAAAAAAGACTGACATTTTGAGTTTAAATCTCGCAATTCTGACTTTATAACATGCAATTGCGACTTTATTTCACAGTCAGAATTGCATGATAACTCGGAATTGCTAGAAAAAAAATGTCTGAATTGTTGGATTAAAAAGTTGCAATTACCTTTAAAAAACAACAACAACAACAAAAAAAAATGTAGTGGCGGAAACAAGCTTCCATACTTTTTCTTTTGATTTTGGGGTTGAATTCATTCATTCTTGACAGGCTTTGTGAGATTGACCCAGTTAGTTACTAATGAAACCAAGCAGTTTAGTTCCTGTATATTGTCAGAAAAGTTTTACCCAATAATTTCTTCTTGTTATCTCCCAGTGAAAATGTTGTTTGAATGAATGAATGAATGATGTGATTGGATGATTTTAAGGTTGACTTAGGCGCTAGTTACAGACTAGAGGAAATAGAAATGTTCAGTCACCATCAGTGAACTCAAGTTTGTGGAGCTTTCAGAGCCGAACAGAGCTGCGGTTTATCATCTCTGACTGCCATCCTGACAGACTTTGTCCCGAGGGCCAAATTACAGGCAGAGACAAAGGAGAAAGAGAGAACAAAGACGTGCTGTCCACGCTTTAGCAGCAAGACATGACCTAAATGTGCAGTTTACCGACTGAGCACGAAAAGAGTAGCAGCGCCAAAACATTTATACTAGCTGTGCATCTTTATATTCAAGTGACCATGTGAATTTTCATCTATGCAAGAAATAATCATAAATAATCTACAAAATAGAACCATTATCAGTGAGAGCATGCGGTTTGAGCCTCAGGGGCTGCCGTAGTCTCGACTGGCGTTTGTCCTTTATCTGCTGATTTGAGGTCAGATTCTTTGATGTTTTAATGAATCTGGTTTGGATTTAATGAGTTTGAGATGCTGCTCTGTTTAAGCAGTTTGTGACTGTTCATGCATATCCACGTTTGTACGGTCTGGATTTTCAAACCTTAAACTAGTCAAATTACCCAATTAATTGAGATTAACAACTATTTTAGTACTGTTTATGTTAGTGTTTAATGTATATAAACACTTTTGACCAATGGATTTCTGCTCAAGCCAGTTTTTTCTCCTCTAAAATGTTTTTATTTACAAATATTATGTGAATTTCTGAACTATTGCATCAGAAATATTCCCTAACTCCGAAAGACTCATGATGTGGCATGTTTATATTTGTGGGTAAGTTATGCAGGATAGTGAAATAGTCAGCTGTTGGGCTCAAGTCAGTGGAAACGTCTGTATTGAGTGAAATTTGTGGTTAAAAAAGCACGAAAATCAGCCTGGAAATCACAATATTCAATGATACTAGATTAGATTGTATTTATTTCATGACTCTGTGTTAATTTCTGTGGCCAACTGCTTAAACACAGTCATTATGCATGTCTTAAGAACTAGTTGTTATCCAAGGGATAATCAGTTGTAATTTTTTAATGCAACTTCCGTTTGTTTTGGCTGAATCTTTCTGATCCACCACATTTACCTTCAGTCTGGGAAAGAAAACATCTTAAGATTCATTCACAATCTTAATCCAATTCCAAGAGTTCCTGGCCTTCTGTGGAACAGATTTGGCGTCATTTCGTAGAATCGGGCTGTTTGATTGGCTGGTGTTTTTGTCCGTAGAGCCAGACTGAAGACTGGGGAGGTTTGGCCAATGAGGAGATCTTATAAGGGGCCGGAGCCCCGCCCACCCTGTCAGCCTATTGGTAAATGGTGTGATTTGCCTGAGCCGATTACTGATTGGGCATGATGAAGCTCTCGCTCGCTCTGATTGGAGGAGACGTGATGATGTCGGGGGGGGGAGATTTTGAACTTCTTAACTCTTGCCCTTTGACCTGGTCAAAATGTGGTCCAAGCAGACTAAGAGCAATTTTATATATTTAAGATATAGTGTCAGTCTTAAAGTAATTCATGTCACGCCTTCAGTTATACATTTAATCATCATAATGGCATATTCAGCAAATGACTGAACATTTTCTACGAATACCGTATATACATGTAATGCAAATGTGTTGCATTTAAAGACACGCACCCCGTCTCCACAATCAGACGCTCTGGATGTGTGTGTGTCGGCCTCTGACATGATGCCTGATGGGAACTAACTCGCATTGGATGACAACAAATGTTTTAACTGCATTTTTATGCTTTCCATAAATTGTGCCTGCATAAAGATGTGCATTACTCCCTCAGCTCAGGACGGGCGTCTCGGTGGGGAGGGAATGTGATTATTTGTGTGTGTGTGTGTGTGTGTGTGTGTGTGTGTGTGTGTGTGTGTGTGTGTGTGTGTGTGAGCTGAGGATGAGAGATGAGTGCGTCCCTTTTCATGTTGGGGCTTTGCCACTGCATAAATATCCCACTGCATCAGAATAAATCACATTATGTGGCAAGGGGTTTGTGTTTTATTATGTTATGATCTCTCTCTCTCTCTCTCTCTCTCTGTCTGCTTTTTGCTGTTTAACTTTAAGTTTTTATTGAATTTAGTTTATTAGCTGGGCAAATTCTATTTAGATTAAAAATGAAGCATTTTCGTACCTGTGTGTAATAAATTATATAAGGAGAGATATAATATATATATTTTTTTTGTGTTAATTTCTTCAAAATAAAAAATCTTTCAGGAATGTTTTGGAGTTACTTTTCCGGGTGCATAGTTGACAAAACACTGCAAAAATGTTTATAATATATTAAATATATATAATATATTTCAATTCAAAATTGCTTTATTGGCATGACTGTAAATCATACTATATTGCCAATTCATACATAAAATACTAATAAAAAACATCTGAATAATAGAAGAAAATAATATAAAATATTATAACGCTATCAAATATTATAACTTAAACTTAATAGTGTAACACAATAGAACACACATAATATTTATATTTATATATAATATGGGTTCTGGATAGTTAGTTTTGTCAGCTTTTTTATTATTATTTTTCATTTAGTCTTAATCCTGTGTCAAATGTACTTTTTAGTGTTTATCATATTTAGTCAACCTTGTCATGTTTTTGTTTAGTCAAGTTTTAATCAACTAAATGTTTGAGTATTTTAGTCTAGTTTTAGTCACTGAAGACGGTTAAATTGATAATCACAATTATTTGACTCAAAATTATAAATCACAATGTCATTTGAGTTTTTTTTTTTTTTTTGTACTTTCACCTAAAAGCACATTTGACCTCATCTAGTGTACTGGGTTATTATTGGCTGTTTATCATATAAATGAACTCTCTCTACATTATGAAAACTGGTATAACAAGAAACTTGTTAAAATTACAATAATGTTTTTCTATTAAAACAACAGCAAATTCAACAAGCATAATCACAAACACTATAGTTGAGATTCATGTTTGTATTTATTACAGTTCATCACTGAGAAGGTTTGATGGCAGATTTAGTCACAGCAAACAGCGCAAGCGACTCGTGAACAAACAGACTGACTGAATGACACTTTAATTTAAGCAGAATATGGAGATTGCTGAATTCCGGTTGTCAGATCATCCGCACTTCTTCCACAGTGTAGAGAGATGGTTGCCAGATTGCAAATATTAAATAAACCACCAGGAAGAAAATGATAAACCGAAATAAATCCAAATCGTAGCATAATTGCCCGAGTCATTTTTTGGCCAAATTGTGATATCTGCCTATGAAATATGATCTGGGCAATTATGCTATGAGGCTAACGAAATGCTGAAAATAAGACCGAAATATCGCGACTCATGTCTGCTCACTTTGATAACTCCATAAACCCATTCGCTTTATGAGATGAGCTTAAACAACAAGCTCAAAAAGGCTTTTAATGAGTGATCATGGCAACACAGTGATCTGTCAACTGTGCTTTATTTAAATTGTTGAAAATAACGAGCGTTTTGTCATTGTAACATTTGGTGACAATACTTTGGTGCCAATAATGGATAACAAACATGAGAGATGACAGAACGTTGCCGTGGTTTCGAAGCTGTCAATCATGCAGTTTCGAAAGTGAGTCGTGTTCCGGACACACACGTGATAATTTAGGGGATTCTTTCCCACATTTCAGTGCAGTTGTCAACTTGGTGTGTAGAAGTTCATTAAAAACTCTCTTTTTGTCAGAAAAATATATTAAAGACTTTTTTTTTTAAATTACATTTTAGTCTCTTCTTTTTTTCGCCAATGATATTGCATGTTAATATAGTCGCAGATATCGTTTAATGACTATATTGTCATCATCTCGTCTTTTGTCATAAAAAAAAACAATTTTCCTCATGGTTTTCGTTGCTAGTCCTGGGCATGTTTTTGTGTCCCAGACTGATTTCATATTACTTAGTTTTAATAATCGGATTAGCATTCTTTACATTCTTATTGGTATTATTTGAGTTTAATTTTGTGTGGCTTTACTTTTTTTAATAATTTAATAATAAAGCAATTTCAAGCTTTGGTGTTAAACTTTAAATGCCTGAAGCACCTGCTTGTTTTCTGAGGTGTTGTTAACTGAACCGTCAGCTAATGAAAGCACTCGACCTGGGAAAGTCATTCCAGAACATTCCTGAAAGAACAGAAGAAATTCCACACAAAAGCTTCGACTCAAAAGCCCTGCGGCACGCCGGCTGATCCGGATTAATTATAGAGGACAGACCCTGGAAATCTAGACCGGAGCTCATTTGAATTAGTCTTTGATGAGAAGCCTGCGGGAGCCGCTGTAGATCTGGCTGTGAGACAGGAGTGTGTGTCTGTGGATCGATGAGATGCTGCGGTGGCTAGAAGCTGACCACAGGTGTCATGTGTGTGTCTGTGAATGTCCTGCAGGTGTTCTGAGTCCGAACATGTCCTCCGAGTCCTCTGGACTCTTCCAGAGTTAGACCGGCTCGAGTCGACGCTCTTCAGGTGTGGTTTACCTTCCCTGTGTAGAATGGTTTCTCTGTTAGTGTAGCTGTAGCGGTCAGTGGCTCTAGATGAGCAGTTTAACACCGATGTAACGAGTGTTCGTGTTTGTGTGTGTTTGTTTGTGCGACGGGTTAGTAATGCCGTCCAGTCATTGTGTCTGTCTCATTGACCTCTTTCCCTCCCAGAGTTTATGGTTTATATTGTTGTTTTCCATCCTGTCTGTTAATAGAGAGCCTTACAGCAGCACTTCAGCTGGCTTTGCTTTAGGACCAACTGTTATATATTTAGATTTAATGGACAAATCGAGTGATTGGGTTGTTTTAACCCAGCTGTTGGGTTACTGTAAAATAAAAAATAAAAAATACTGTATTGCTTACTTAAAATGAACCCAAAATATGTTGGAAATTAACATTTATTAATATGTTTAATAAATGAACATGTATTAATAAGTTTTATGAATAATAATTAAACAATAAACATTTATTAAATTGCTTATTAATGTTTTTAATGATTTATTAAATGATTTTTAATTTCGGGTTCATTTTAAGCCAGCCATATAATAATTTTTAAACAATAGTTGAGTTGAAAAAAACTACCCAGCACGTTGTGCAAACATTTAACCCAACTGCTGGGTTAAAACAACCCAATCGCTGGGTTTGTCTATTTTCAACTCAACTTAGGTTAATTTTAACCCAGCATTTTTAGTGTATAATTATATTGTGCAAAATTTCATTCAGAAAGATGAGTCTCTTCTGCTCACCAATGCATTTATTTGATTAAAAAATACAGTAAAAATTGTGAAATATTTTTACAATTTAAAATAACTGTTTTCTATGTGAATATATAGTAAAGTGTAATTTATTCCTGTGATCAAAGCTGAATTTTCAGCTGCACAAGAAACATTTGATACATTTTTATTCAGAATTCTTTGATTCTTTAATGAATAGAAAGTTAAAAAGAACAGCACTTACTTGAAATGGAATCTTTTGTAACATTTATAAATTGATCAATTTATTGTGGCCTTGCTGAATAAAAGTATTAATTTCTTTAAAGGAAAAATCCCTCTGACTGCAAACTTTGGAATAATAGAATATATTCCATTCAGAATTTGAGATTAATTACACTGTATAAAAACTAAACAAATTTACACAGTAAAATACAGTTTTCCATTGAAACAGTAACATACCATAAAAGCAATGCATTCTGGGTAATATTTGTTATTTTAAGAAAAGAGGCTTATAGGCTACTTTCTTGAAAATGACTAATGATATTACCCACAATGCATTGTAATATACAGAAGTAATATAGCGTAAAACAATGCATTCTGGGTAATATTTGTAATTTTCAACAAATAATATTACCCAGAATGCATTGTTTTTACGATATCAATTGTTTTTTCAGTGAAAAAACGATATTTTACTGTGTAAATTTTTATTTTTTATTTTTTTATTTTTTAGTGTAGTTAAAACAATCCTATTGTAGAAGGTCTGAGCAGAAGGTGTATTGAGTGCATTTACATGTACAGTAAAATGCTGATAACTAATACAAAATATTATCAAAGTATAAATACATGCACTGCATTTACATGCAAAATAGAAACAAGGTAATGCTCAAAAACCTGTTGATTTTGCTAAAACCTTTTTTACGGTTCGAGACTGTGCATGTAAACACACTCGAGTTTAATGTGTCGTGTGGATGCTTCGTCCACTGCATGTCGTCCTGCACGTCTGTCTGCATCTCACAGGTGTGTGTTTGTCTGCACCATTTTCAGTGTTTGTTTGTGTGTGTGTGTCTCTCCTTCAGCCCCGACATGAGTACTTTAACGTGCCCGTGTACTGATTGGCTGCTGCATGCTGAGCCACTCCCCCTGCACGCCTGACTCCGCCTCTATCTCAGCACCATCCAATCAGAGAGCTGCATCTTGGACCCAGTGTCTCCTGCACACAGTCAGATAGTGTTTCATTGTGTTTATCTGTGTGCTGGTCCTTCATCTCAACTGACTTTATTCCTCTATCTTACTCGTTCATGTAGCTTCAGGAAATCAAATCTTCGTCCAGCTTAAATGCCTGAAAGACTCTCATTGGTGGACGTCACCGGTTCTTCACTCTTACGAATGGACATTATTTAAAATTCAGTGAATTAATCATGAGGTCATCTGTGTAATCATAAAGACTTGTTTCAGAGCAAAAATCATATTCTTAATCTTCATCTTGTTTTCCAGTTAAAAACTTTAGATGACGTTCACATGATTTGTAGAAAATGAGTCATAATATTTCATGCCGTTTTGATTCTCAAGCAAATTATTCTTGTTTTAAGGATGTTTTAAGAAAATTATTTTTGCTCAAATGGTTGCTACACTGAAAAAAAATATACATTATATATTTTCTTCCTCAGTATTTCTGTCTTGTTTTCTGGTATAAACATCTAAAGATCCTTTAAATCAAGATACATTTACTGAATTTTTCTGTTTTCAGAAAAATTGGTCAAAATTAAGTGAGATGCTTAACATAAGAAAAATATCTGCAAATGGGGTCAGAAAAATATATAATATAATATAATAAATTATATTATTTCTCTTTAAATTCAGTTTCTGTTTTGACCCCACTGACAGGTATTTTTCTTATGTTAAGCATTAAACTCACTTAATTCTGATGATTTTTCTCAACAAAAAAGTAATTTTGCTTCTCCAGTAAATGTATCCTGATTTAAGAATCTTTATATATTTGTGTTGGAAAACAAGACAAACACTGAGAAGCACATCATTTTACAGTGTAAAGTGTTCAGTTTGTTTTAGACGAAGCAGCCGTCACAATAACAGCTGTACAAGTTTACCCGCGGTTGGTAAATGTAGTCATTTATAAATTATGAGTTTGTATGCGCTGTAGCAACTTTAGTTTCTTTCTTGATTTATTTAGTAGAAAGTTTTATTAAATGATCAGTTAGTTTGTAATGTGTCCACACACACACACACACACACACACACACACACACACACACACACACACACACACACACACACACACACACACACACACACACACACACACACAGATCTACAGCGGCCTCAAAAGTATTTGGACACTTATATAACATGTAGAAATGTCTGCATTAAATAATAATAAAGTCATTTATTAACCCTGTAAAGCCTGACATGAAATAATTAGAAAAGTCTAATATTTTGAAATGGAAGAGTTTATTGAAGGTTTAAACAAAATATATTTAAAAAAAATTTTAAAAGTTTTAATTTTGAGTATCATTTTTGAAACAGACTTTTATGGCTCATATAGTGAGAAAAACAGCTCAGTTTTATTGAGCAAAAATATGCAATTTTGGTGCAGATGCTGGACAAAAAGTAAAATGGCTTCAAAAATGAGCTGAATTGTTGCTTTGAGCCGCTGTATTTCTGCCGTCACTATAAACGATTTACACGTAGACACACTTTTGCACTTCAGTGTTCGATGATGTCTTTTGTTCATTATTTATAGAGTTGATTTGAAAACAGATTCATGTTTAGAGTGTTTTGAATCCATAAGAATATGATTGAGTCGATCTGTAGGCTGAATGGATGTAAATTCATGTGCGTTTTGTAACGCGGTAGAAATAAACAAATGAAATGTGAGAAATTTAAAGAAGTGTGTGCTTGTGTTTATATCTTCAGTGTGGATTGTAAGATGAACCCTGGGTAATATTTCACAGAAATCAAAAAGAAGTTATTAACTGTGCATTGCATGGTTAATTTTATGACAATTAATTTACATAAATATATAAATTAATCAATTTGCATATGTAATGCGACGTATTTTTGAGTCAAACAGGATAAAATGTATAGCATGATTTGACATACAGAATAAATGAAAAGTTGCTAAAACAATGTCTAAGGGCTGTTTACAGGACACCGTTTACAACTAAAAACTTTTAATGCATGTTGGCTGTTCATTTTCGTTTTTTGGGGGGCCTGAAAACGCAAAATTTTGAAAACGGGTTTCAAAGTTCAAGTTTTTAAAAACGCACATGCATATTACGTGTTTAGTCTATAGAAGCGTAGTGTTTCTTTACAAAGTGACATCGCCATCTACTGGCCTGGCAGCAGAATACAGCATTTTAGACGTTTTCGCAGATCTGTATGCAAAAAACTTTTCAGTGTTTAGTACATCGTTGACATGTAAACTTACCCTAAATATGTTTTTCTGTTAGTTAAAATGATCTAGTACGGCCAGAATGTCATTTCAAAAGTGGAGCAGGTTATTATAAATTTGATAAAAGATATCTTGAATTATGAAAGTAAATAGTCAATTTTGATTTCATGTTGTCTTTGAGGAAACTGAAGTGTGAGTGAGATTTCCTCTCTGGTTTGGTCTGGTCTGTGATATATATATAATGTCAAGTTCATCTGCTGGCCGTCAGCAGTGGAAACCTCCTCCTGGACCGTCACCGCAGGGCTGAGCGATAATTGGGTTTTAATTCCGATGGGAATCTTTGCATCTCAGTAATCATGAATGATTCAAGACTCCAGAAGAGAAGCGAATGTTAAAGATCCGCTCATGCAGCGCTGGGATGCTTCGGTCTTTACCCGATGTTAAAGAACAGAGTACTGAGCCAGAATCACATTTAATCACATTTAATCTGATAAACTGAATCAATACAACTTGCCTTGACAGCAAAAGTGCTTTCTGCAAATATGTGTTGAATTTACACTGTAAATTGTGGTAACCTGCAGTTGTTACACTGTAAAGACTTATATGACAACATGTTTTTACATTTACTTTAACTCATCAAAATAATTTAAGCAATTTTAACTTATTTTATAAGTTATAGGAGATTGAACTCTATTTTAAGTCAGTTTAATATAATTTAGGTTGAAATGCCTTGCATGGCTAATTTGATTACTCTTAAATATATAAGATGTATAAACTGAAGTTTAAGTTAAAATAGGTAGACATTTTTTTACAGTGTACAAAAAAGGCGTACAATGTGTAAAAAAAGAATTGTTGGTTTAACTTAAAGTAAGTTACCTGGTTGCCTTAAAATTGAGTTAATTGGAATTAAAAATTTGAGTTAATACAATGGAGGCGATTGGTTTAATCAACAGAAACTTAAAATATTGTTATAGGAACCACATTAATTATCTAAATGGTATTTTCTTGCAAAACGTACTCCAAAAAATCTTTTACAAATTTGAAAAATGTATTTCTACCTGATTTAACTCATAAAGAATAGTTTTGTTGGTGTAATTCAATGCATTTAAGTTGATTCAGTGATTTTTATATTTATTTTAATTCAAATATTCGAACTCAAAATTTCAAAAGGTTTTGTTGGTGTAATTTAATGTATTTAGGTTGATTCAATCAGTATTTTTGATTTGAATTCAAAATCTTCAGTTTTCAAAATTTTCAATGTACCCTTTAAAAATCAACGCTATCTGTAATCGTTTATTTCAGTGCACATTATTTCAAAGATGACCATAATCTTTCATCAGTTTGCTCCACCTCTGAAGCATCTTTGTTGTGTAGGTTAATTAATAACCTGTTAATAATACAACTAGTCATTGTATTAATCGACTCTTTGATGTTTTACCAGCTCCTTTTAGTACTTAAATATGTTTTAGTGTGACATAAAACTTTAAAAACATTTTTGGAAACTTTTAAGATGCCAAATAACAGGCTGAATTCAGTAATGCAAATTTTAAATCTTGATTTTCCTCTCTTTTTTTGGCCGACTGATGTTCAGGATGCCAAAGTAAGTTTAGCTCGTTCTTGTGCGTGTGTCTGGTTTGCCTCCGTGTCTTGTAAATGTATTTGTGTCATCAGTGAGTCATTCTACATGGCAGCCCACATGCTGATTATTTTCAGATCCCGGAGGATAAATTTAGCTCGGCTCATCTCCATGTGCTTCATACATATAAAATAAACCTGCTGAGCCCAGAGGGGTGGCACCGAACAACACGCCAGTGCAAAATCTTTAAAATAATTGCAAATATATGTTTTGTACCCAGTATTCACATGATCAAGAGTGATATTTAGTTTTGGGGAAAGTTACTTTTAAAAGTAATGTGTTACAATATTGTGTTACTCCCTGAAAAAGTAACTAATTGCATTACTTAGTTACTTTTTGTTGTTTTTGCAGCTTTTTTTGCTCTCCTAGGTTGGGCTTGCTTGTTTGTTTTTGTAAAAGTAAAATAATTACTGTAAAAGTAATATTTTGTTGTATATTTAAAAGTAATGCATTACTTTACTTATAACTTGAAAAAGTAATTTGATTGTCACTCGTGATACTTGTAATGCATTACCTTCAACACTGTTGATATTTAATACAAGACATTTACATCATGATGTTTGCGTGGGCAAAAGTTGTTCTCGATGTCACCTCTTGGCCAGAACACAAGTCCATAAAACACAAAATTCATTGTCTGTCGACAGTTTGTGTATGTGATATCAGTGGTGCTCTGATTTTCAAAAGTTTTGTTAAACTGTTGGCTGTGTTCATGAAAATAAAATGGTTGTTTTTGAGTGAATCATTCATAGTTGTGCATTACATTCAGACATACTGGAAAGAAAAACAAATATTGGAAAATTAAAAAAAATAAAATCTAAAATTTTAAAATCAAAGTAAATTCTGATTCTCTTCAAAATGTTGCTCATCTTAGTTCAGAACAAAGCCAACATTTGAATTATTTAGTGTTTGTTTCATCTGATTCCTTGGCTCAATACCATTCGAATGCATCCTACGACACCATTTTCCATCATTAAACTTTTCCCGCCAAATTTTCCCGCCAAAAAACTACTTTTTCGAACTCAAAAATCAAATTAGATCATCTCATGCTGGCAAAAAGTTATCAAAAGCTTTTTGATAAACCCAACCATTCTTGAATAACGCACAAACAAATTGGTAGAAAAGCATGCCAAATTGGATCTGAGGATATATAACGCTCTGCAACATGTATTCTGACCTAAATTGGTACATGTCATCACAAGCATGACCTGAGGCTACATTCTGTGTTTCGTCACAGAAATATACCCCGACGAATATTTATATGCTTATATCTTTTGATGTGGTTTACTTTATTTTCATGGGATTCATCTACTTAGATTCCTGAATCCATGACAAGTCCAACGATACCTAACATACTATGTTTCGCCTTATGGTTTGTGCAAAGTTGCAATTTAGCATTAAAAAAAAAATTCGCAAATATCTTCGAAACAGTTTGAGGCGATATCTTCGAAGTCCAATCGAGACAAAACCACAGTAGGAAATTCGGAAACAAGCCCAAATGTCAAAATTTTGATAGCAAGTGGCAGAAAAATGCAAAGTCGTGCATGGTTCATTTTTAATGTACTCCTACATGTATATCTATAACTCCTAAACAAAATGAGATATTTGCACCAAATTTGGCACACTCTGAGGACACACAAAAAAGTGGTGGGATTGCGCCACTATAACTGAAACAAAAATATAAATAAATATTTTACTGATGATTGTACCTGCTTGCTGCTTTGTGCTTGGCCCCTTAATCGCTGCTTGCAGCTATATTTACCTTTGTTATAAAAATAAAAAATGTACCAAATAAACACTTAAAATTTCAAATGTTGACACTTTTTATTATTAAAAACAAATATTTACCCAGAAAACATTAAATAATTCAAATGTTAGTTTTGTTTTTGTTATAAAAGCCAAATATTTTCTAAACAAACACAAATTCAAATGTTGACACTTTTTGTTATAAAAACCAAATATTTACCAAACCAACACTAGTAATTTTAAATGTTGACTCTTTATTATTAAATGCAAATATTAAATCAATATCAAATATAATATAAATATTACATGCAAATATTTACCAAAACATAAAATAATCCAAATGTTAGCTTTTAAAATATTTACAAAACAAACAATAATATTTTATTTTTTTGTGTGTTTTTGGTAAATGTTTGTTTTTATAATAAAAACAAAGCCAACATTTGGATTGTTAAAGTGTATTGGAGCATCTTTGGTCTTGATAGTAGACTTTCAGGGTTTGCATGTGTTGCCTGTTTTGTCTCAAAGTAATGTTGGCGGATTTATCTGTGAGCGTGTGATCAGGAAAAGTGTCGATCTTCCTCCCACAGGAAGCAGAGACTCCCCGCAGCGTCCTAGAAGAGATCGGACTCACATAAACCCCTCAGAGACGACTGTCCCAAACCCCACACACACACACACTGAGAGCCTGACCACCTAAAGATGTAGCAAACACACACACACTTCACTGTTTCCGTGTTGGTCGCCTTTCCTACTCATGTGCTTGGTTTGTGAGCTCAGAAAAGCTGTTGTCAGCGCAGGACAACACATCCTACTTTACATCTGCTGTGAAGAACACCGTCCCACACGCGCCATCAAATATATGTGATTCTCTCATCGTTTGGAGTGCAGACACATTACATCTACTAGCTTTACAGAATAAATCAGTATTATGTGACGTAAGGCCATTAAATATTTTAGAAAATAGAGAAAAAGTCAAAAAAGGGATTCTTTTACAAAACCAAAGAGTGCTTTCTTGTGTGTTAGATTGAAGTTAACATCAGCACAAAGACCCGAGACGTACTCTACACAAGTGTGTGAATGCAAACACTTCTACACTCAAATATGTAGGCCTAAATTTAAGATTTATGTTGAATTTCTGCACGTGTATTTGAGTAAAGTATGTTTCGTTTCACTAACCTGAACAACCTCACTGATACTTCACTGTGTTCACGCTTGACCACTGTTAACTTCACTGTATTTGTGGTATTTATTGAGATTAGGAGTTACACTTGAGTAGAAGCTTGTTGAACACATTTTCAGTTGGATTTATACTGACGTTTCACCATGCGCTCTTCTGTAAATGACTTCAGCATGTGGCAGGTTGTTACATGCGTGATGTTTAACAGCGCCTGTGTTTACAGGTGTACAGACGTCACTCATCCACACGTCAAGCTCTCGTTCATGTTTAACGTGTCCGTCTCGCTCTGGAGGCGCTGTGTGTTGTTGTCAGAGTGAAATCAACTGTGTTTATTGTTGAAAATTGAATAAATTTGTCTACAGACGTTTATAAGTGCTTCGTCTGTCTGTTTGTTCTAGTGTTGAGTGTGCATATTTTTCTGCTTAACACAGTTTTACACGTAAAGAAATGCATGTCAGATATATTTAAATGACGTGCAGTCGAATGTTATAAAGATTAGAAAAAGCTCTTTTACTCTTTCTACTCATCATTTTCTGCAGTCTTTCTGCTGCAAATATTGATAACATCAAATGTAAATGTTGGCATGTTATTTATTTATTTTTTTACATATATTTACAAACACTCTATATATTTATCTATTTATTTGTCAGTATTTGATATTTTAGGCAATATTTATATATTTAATTAATTTTGAACAATATTGGCAGATGTTTCATATTTTGGGTTATATTATTATCAGTACTGAGATTTCAAATTTTGTGCACTTTTTATTAATCGTATTAGCAGATATTTTATATTTCAGGCAATATTTATTTACTCATTTTTATTTACTGTAATCTGCATATTTCATGTTTTGGGCAATATTTATTTATATTTTATCAGTGATGGCAGATATTTGCTATTTTATTTATTTATTTAGGTATTTATTTATTTAATTTTAATCAATATTAGCAATTATTCATGTTTTGGGCAATAGTTATTTATATTTATTTTTATTGTTGTCGGCAGATATTTACTATTTGGGCAATATTTATTTATTTAGGTAAGTATTTTTTATTTAATTTTAAACAGTATTGGCATATTTAATATTTTGGGATTTTTTTTAATTAATTGTATTGGCAGATATTTTATATTTCAGTCAATAGGCCTATATATAGACGCAGCCTGTGTCTGTATATATTAGGTTATTTTTTACCCTTTTATTTTGCTCCTTATATTACCCAGTGTCTCAGAGGCTTGACTCTGTGAATGTCTTGTAAACACTGCCCTCTGGTGGACAGAAAGCTGATCTGCAGCGGTCTGTGTTAGACGAGGCCTCAAACGAGTCCCAGAGGGCCGATTCTGCCACAGATTCTCCTTAGAAACCTTCAGCTTCATTATTCTTCTGAAATGAGGAAAGAAAGTTCTTCCTGTCAGACACGAGGATATTTTGGCAGAGGAGTAGTGCTGAACTCCAGAAAACCACAGGCTTCATCAGTAGCTGTCTTCCTTTAAAGCAGGATGAACAAACTATCTATCTGTCTGTCATGTACATGAGTCTAATACAACCCGCATTACGGAAATGTTGGGACTTATCTTTATTTTGAATAAAATGAAAAACTAAAAGACTTTGCTTGGCTTTTGAACTGAATGCTGATAACACGCTGGAAGGTCTCCTCCTCTTCAGCCCAAGAATGTCAAATTTGGACTCGTCTGACCATAGAACAATTTTCCACTTTGAAACAGTCAATTTTAAATGAGCCTTCGCCTACAGGACACGACAGTGCTTCTGGACCATGTTCACATATGGCTTCCTTTTTCTGCATGATAGAGCTTTAGTTGGCATCTGCAGATGGCACGGCGGATTGTGTTTACCGACAGCGGTTTCAATTTGACATTGAGGAACATTGTTTTCCACAATCTGCCCATCTTCTGAGAGACTCTGCCTCTCTAAGACATCCCTTTTATAGCTAATCATGTTACAGACCTGATATAAATTAACTTAGTTAGTTACTAGATGTTCTCCCAGCTGAATCTTTTCAACATATTTTGCTTTTTCAGCCATTTGTTGCCCCCGTCCCAACTTTTTTGAGACCTGTAGCAGGCATCAAATTTGAAATGAGCTCTTTTAGTGGTTAAAAGTGTAAAATTTCTCAGTTTTAACATTTATGTTATCTATACTGTAGTCTATTGTGAATAAAATATTGGCTCATGTATTTTGAAAGTCTTTGTTTTCAATATATTCAAATAATTAAAAAAAAAAATCCCAACTTTTCTGGAATGTGGGTTATATCTGAAAATGCTGTAATCCAGCTATTTCATAATTGTGCAAATGTGCTGAGAAAAGCACCTGTCATACTGTACATGATGACACACTTCACCTGCAGCGCTGTCAATCTGATTCTGGCATGATGATGGAGGAGGAAATATCTGTAAAATTAACACATTTTCTGTCACACTGTGATGAAGAACTTTTACTCTTTCGTCAGAATTGAGGAAGTTACTATATTGTGCAACATAATAGCTGAACCCTATCATTTCTCAATCTAAACCATTATCGGATTCACACTGTTTTGAAAAGAAGAGGAGATGCTGGTAAATATGCCCCTGTCCCAACTCTTTTGAGACCTGTAGCAGGCATCAAACTTGAAATGAGCTAATTTTGTGCATAAAATTGTAAAATATATCTGTTTAAACATTTATGTTATCTATGTTCTGTTGTGAATAAAATATTGGCTCATGCGTTATGAAAGTCTTTTAAGTTTCATTTCATTCAAATAAAAAAAAAAAAAACGTACCAACATTTCTGTAATTCGGGTTGTATTAGACACATGCACATGACAGACAGATAGATAGATAGATAGAAGAACTTTCTTTCCTCATTTCAGAAGAATAATGAATCCGACAGTCAATTTTAAATGAGCCTTGGCCCACAGGACACGACGGCACTTCTGGACCATGTTCACATATGACTTCCTTTCTGCATGATAGAGCTTTAGTTGGCATCTGCAGATGGCACGGCGGATTGTATTTACCGACAGCGGTTTCAATTGGATGTTGAGGAACAGTGTTTTCCACAATCTTTTTATGCACTCTTTTACAGCTCTGCCCATCTTCTGAGAGACTCTGCCTCTCTAAGACATCCCTTTTATAGCTAATCATGTTACAGACCTGATATCAATTAACTTAATTAGTTGCTAGATGTTTTCCCAGCTGAATCTTTTCAACATTTCTTGCTTTTTCAGCCATTTTTTTTTGCCCCAGTCCCAACTTTTTTGAGACCTGTAGCAGGCATCAAATTTGAAATGAACTCATTTAGTGCATAAAAGTGTACAATTTCTCAGTTTTAACATTTATGTTATCTAGGTTCTATTGTGAAAAAAATATTGACTATTGGCTTATTTGAAAATCTTTGTTTTCATTTTATTCAAATAATAAAAAAACAAAATCCCAACTTTTCTGGAATGTGGGTTATATCTGAAAATGCTGTAATCCAGCTATTTCATAATTGTGCAAATGTGCTGAGAAAAGCACCTGTCATACTGTACATGATGACACACTTCACCTGCAGCGCTGTCAATCTGATTCTGGCATGATGATGGAGGAGGAAATATCTGTAAAATTAACACATTTTCTGTCACACTGTGATGACGTAAGAACTTTTACTCTTTCGTCAGAATTGAGGAAGTTACTATATTGTGCAACATAATAGCTGAACCCTATCATTTCTCAATCTAAACCATTATCGGATTTGTTTAGTTTGACTTCACATACAGTAGCAGCAGGTTAAACCACACCGTTACTGAATGAAATGAAATTAAAAAGTTAATTGCTCTTTATCACACAATAATGACTTTAAATCTCACAGTTCCTAGTTCATATCTCACAATTCGGACATTTTTTTCCCCTCAGAATTCTTACATCATTTTTTCTTGCAAGTCCGAATGATCATCTCACAATTCAGACTTTATGTCTCACAATTATCAGTTGATATATCTTATACTTTGAAGTTTATATCTCACAATTCTGACTTCCCTCTGAATTCTCATGCCTATTTCATTGACAAAAGTTTAGAGAAAAACTGTCAGAATGTTATTTTTTTATAAAATTTTCTGTGGTGGAAAAAAACCCCCTCTAGTTTAATGTGTTTAGTGGGTCATTTAAATTTTTCTAGTGTAATTTTTCTAGTGTTTACGAGCTGTTTAATTGATACAATTTAATTAAAATAATAAACCAACTAAAAAAAAAATAATAATAATTAAGACTAAATCCATAAAATGATCCCATGATGGAACTTCTGAAAGGTTCTATATATGAATCACCTGACGGAACACTTGAAGATTCCATTTAGAACCTTTTCTTCCAGAAGTGTTCTTGATCGTTGGCCTTTTTTAATCAAACTTTGAGTTTTAGTGTGTTTTCTGACCTCACACGCCCCTGTTATTATGATGGTTATTAGTGTATATTATAAAGTAGCAAACAGATATTAATTTTTGTAGATCAGGCAGGTTGGAATGTGTTCGTTCAGCAACCGTCAGCAAATAAAATTAAATAAAATCTTAAATTGCACAACATGTTTCTGACATTATTTGGGAGTTTCTTGTTTAATTCTATAGGGTCATACTGATGTTGGACAGGTAATTCTGCTCAGGTGTGTGTGAGACTCCAGAAGAAGTGTAATTGCTGATTCAAGGAAGTTCAGTCTAATAATTATCCATATCCACAGTTTTTCTGTGATGGGCCGTTGGGGAAACGCTCCTGAATGTCTCATCAGACTGTCATGTAATTATCCTCACTCTAATTAAAGAATATATGATGTTTTTTAGGATATTAAATATCAGTTTTTCTTTTTAATCATTAAACGTGACTTTTGATCTTCTGTACAGTTAATATCATCATATTTCAGATTATGCCCCTAATCTTTTCACTAGTTTTTGTTTGTTTGTTATAAAGCTGTTGTTTCACATCTGTGTAAATCAATGACATTTACATTTACATTTACATTTATGCATTTGGCAGACGCTTTTATCCAAAGCGACTTACATTGCATTATACTATACATTTGTATCTGAGTATGTGACAATGACAGTGTTTGTTCCTTCACATGAATTCAGATTTCATTCCGTTATTGTACAAATATTAAAAATTAGGCCTAATAGTGTTATTTTGTTTTGTTCTGTTATTATGACACTTTTAAATGGCAATCAAACTAAAACTTTAGTTTTTAAATATTAAAATCATATTTTTGCTCAACACCCTGTGCTTCAGTCATTAACAAATGTAAATTTTTAAATATTTTTTTATAAATTTATTTATTTATTAAATGTATTATAAATGTGTTTATTGAGTCTAATAATAATAATAAACTTCAATGTGTATTGCTTTTAGCCATTTATTAATTTTTTAAAGCACACAACTTGATATTTTACATCTCAGTTTATAAAGATTGCCTTATAAAACAAATAAATTATATTGAATTTATTTTTCAAACAAGGAAATAGTAAAACAAAAAGTGTCTTTTTGCTCATTTGGGATACAGTGCTTTATACAGTATATTTATTGTTTGTTAAATTTATTATAAATATATTTATTTATTTTATAATTACTATGAGTCTATACTACTACTAATGATAATAAAAATAAACTTGCATGTATTTATCAGACACTAATATATCTTTAAAATGTATTATAAATGTATATATTTTATGATTATTAGTCTATAATATTATTATAATTTATTATACCAATTAAATCTATTATTTATTTTTTATTTTAATTGTATTTATTTTTAGAATAATGTTTATTTATTTGAATTTTATTTATTATTAGAACGTTTATTATTTTTATTAATCTTTTTATTTTGTTCATTTGAATTTTATTATTTATTATAAATCTATTTTTGTAATTATGAGTATATAATTTATTATTATTACACTTGTATCAGACACTTTTATTAAATGTATTGTGCTTTATAAATTGTATTTATTTGTGTTTTTACCATTTTTACATTTAATATGTCTATAATAATAAAAATAGCTTCATTTTTATCCATTTTGTTATTATTAGTGATCCAGTGTAATTATGAATTATGAATCTGAGATGGTCCCTCCCTTCACTCACGCTCGGCTCTTATCATTCCAGACCGATGACAATAATGACACTTCTGAACATTAGAGGACACACACCTCGTGACTGTTTCTTCATCTAATCTCATCCCTCGCTCCCTTCCTTTCACTCGTCAAACCGGTTCCTCTTCTTCTGTCTCACCTTATGGAAAACATAAGAGGGCTTTATGGAAGTATTAATTTGCGCATGTGTGTGTATGAGTGTGTATATTAGTTATCTGGGTGTGAAGGTACAAAAGGTCAGATATGCACAATATAGATATAAAACTAAGAAAACCTTTTCCAGGCTGATTTGCACATATAAAGATCTGCAGTTCATGTTGAACGAGCGCATCGTCCGCATTCCTGTCGATCAATCTTGTGGTTTTCAGTGTTTATTCAAACTGCAGAATAGTAAAGAATGCTGAAGTATGGGTGAAATGGGACACACCTATTTTATTTTTTTTGAAAGTGCCACAGTTTTTACACTTCATGAAACATTTCAAAACCAATTTGAATCAAGCACATCAAACGTTTCCCCGTGAGTGTGTGTGAAGTCTCTGATGACTCAAGATCAAAATCTGATGCAAACCTGGAAATAAACAGAAAGATGTGGAATTTAAATATATATATATATATATATTTTTATTCATTGATTCAAAATCTATTTAATGTTTATTATTTATTTCAATAATGGGTTTATTAATACAAATTATTGTAATAAATATTTAAAAATTATTTAATGTTTATATTTTATTTATTTGAATTTTATTTTTTAAAAACATTTAGTATTTATTTATATTTAATTGAATATTTATTATTAAAATTATATATTTTTTAATTTTATTTAATACTTATTTAAATTTTATTTATTAGAATAATTTGTTTATTAATTTATTTATATTTTATTAGTTTATTTGAATTTTATTAAAATTATTTAGTATTATTTATATTTTTTTTATTTGAATTTTATTTCTTAGTTGTATTATTTATTTATTTAATACTTATTTATATTTTATTTATTTATCTGAATTTTATTTATTAAAAACAATTCTATTTAATTAAATTTGTATTATTATAATTATATATTTTTATTTTATTTAATACTTATTTAAATTTGATTTATTAGAGTAATGTTTATTAATTTTACTTAATATTTCTTCATCTATTTGTATTTTTTATTAGCATTGTATTTATTTGATAATTTTATTTAATACTTAATTTATATTTTTTATGTATTTATTTTAGTTTATTAAATTGGTATTTATTTATATGTTATTTACTTGAATTTATTTATTATCATATTTATTTATTATTTTATTTTTATTTATGCATTTGTAAGCTTTCAGAAATGTTAATAATAATAAATAATGATTAAAGTTGTTCTCATTTAGAAAACACTTTTATTAAATGTATTGCTCTTTATAAGGCTTTTATTCATGTTCAACAGGCGTTTAATTGCTCTTGGGCTGCAGAAATGTATTAATTTTCATGACCTTTGTATGAATTAATTGCCTTTAATGATTCACAGATTTTAAGTTTCTGATTTCGTGATTCAGGATGATTTGTTTTCCTGGAATATTTCCAGTTCCCTAAGAGGAGGAAGAATTCCACTTTATTTCACCTCTCTCTGACAGTAAGTGTGCTGAATATTAACTGGTGTGTCGCCGCCTCTGTAGTGAAGGAGGAGTGGTGACAGGATTTAAATAAGAGCCGAACATTCCCTGAATTCATCAACACAAACACAGACGTCCGTCAGAGACAGAGCTGAACTTCACTCAGAGACTCAGGTAACAACACTGCTGCACTTCATGATCACTTCATGTTAACAGTTCATGCTTACATGGATTGAAAATACATTAATGCATTAAATTATATTTGTTAATGTAACAAATTAAAGCCTTTATAACATGCTTTATACAAAACAGCTTAGTTGAACTTTATTATTAAATTAGAAATATCATTAAACTTATATGCATTACATTTTCATGTATGCATTATATTTAAATATGCATGAGTTTGAGACCTAAGAATGTAAGTTATTGTAAAACATGTTTTTGCACATTAGCATGATCAATATGATCAGTCGTTGGTTTAGACATGATGATGTCGAGTCAGTTACTGCAGCTGGATGATGATGATGATGATGATGATGATGATGATGATGATCAGGGTTGGGGAGAAACGAATACAAAATTTACAATACAAAATTTGAGTAACTGTGTTTCAATACTGTTGCATTTTAAATGGGTGGTAATCAAATTACAGTTACATCTGAAAAATATTTATGTATTAATGTCATTTATTTAATAAATGTAATAAATGTAAACTCTAACTGGCAGTTAATGTAAACAGCAGTTGGTGATTCTCCAAATCTGATGGTCTACAAAAGCATCCTCAGCTACAATTCTGCTCATAAGATTCATATTCAATATTAATAATGTGAAAAATTAATAAAATTAGGGATCTGGGATCATAAAAATTGCAAAGATTGCTTCTTTTTTATGTAGTACTGTACTGAATTTCACAATTTCTTTTTTCATTGCAACTCAATTTCTGCACACTAACGAATGCTCTCATCATAACTAACAGTGCAAACACGATGTAACTAAGAGATTCAGTGAATAAAAAGAGAGTTTTGGTGTGAGTCCAGAATAATAAACTCAGGCTGTTTGATTGACAGCTCCAGCGATTGTAAAGGGAGCGTTCTTTGATCGCTTTCTATGTATAATTTAATCACCATTTAAATAACAGATTATTTTCATCCTATTAAGAGAAACAGGTTATAATGCAGGTTATGATGTCCAATTATGAGGGGGAGAAAGACTGACATTTTTTCTCAGAATATCAAGTTTAAAAGTCAGAATTGCGTGATAAAAACTTGTGAATGTGAGAAAAGAGTCAGTATTATGACTTTATATCTCAGAATTCTGACTTTATAACACAATTATGAGTTTAAATTTCGCAATTCTGAGAAAAAAAGTCAGAAGATTGCCTTTTTTTTTTCTTTAGTGACAAAAAAACTTTATTAAAAATTACTTTTTAAAGCATGTATTTTGTAATCTGTAGTGAAATCGATCTTAAAAGTAACCTTCCCAGCCCTGGATGTCATCACAGGGAGTTAATGGTGTGTGTGTGTGTGTAAGTGTGGGAGTGTGTAAGTGACGCGTCTTTGTTGAAGTCTTTTGTGAAGAGCTGTGATAATGACTCTTGGGTGTCAGACAAGCAAGAAACTGCATAATGATTTTATAATTTGCACAATTAAAATAGTCACTGAGAACCTGTCATTAATCTCTGTATGAATTTAATAGAGAAACATGATGACAAAATATGTCAGTAGGTCGTGACATGACATTTCGGTGCGGAAAACTGACAGGAGACAAAATATTGATCTGTTTTAGTAATTGAACAGTGTCACACACACACACACAAGTTTAGATGCACTGCTTTCTTATGATGATTTTCCATTTGTCAGAATAATAGTGAAGTGACTCAAAACATTCATATTGGTATTTGATTCACGATTGATATTTGTCTACAAAATTATACAGACTGACATAGAAAAGATTTTAAAAATAAATAAATAAATAAATTGTATTTATTTATTTAATTTGTATTTAATTATATTATTTAATATTTATTTATTTTAACTATTTATTATCATGTTATTTCATATTTATTTATATTTAATTGAACTCATCTGAAGTTTTATTATAATTTACTTATTACAATTTTAATGTTTTTTAATTGTATTGATTTATTTAATTTTTATTGACATTGTATTTTATTTTTATTGATTTATTTATATTGTACTTATTTATTTATTCTATATTTTATTGAATATTTATTTCTATTTTATTTGTTTTATTGTTATTTGTTCATGAATTTATTTATTTATTTGTCTATTTATTCATCTATGTATTTATTAGAATTTATTTATATTTATATTTTATTTATTTATTTTTGATAAAGCATTTACCATTTTAAGGTGTTTTTCTCTTGATTTTTCAACCTACTTGCAGAAATGTCTAGATTTGACCCCACCAGCACACATGCATCCACGACCTCCTCTGCGTCTGCAGCAGCTGCTGCTCCAGGTGAGCAGAAGGACGATTTCAGATATCAGTTCATTCCTTTGATTTCATTGTATCCGTATGTCCAACCCTTTCCTCCCTCTTCCCCAGACTCTCTTCTGATGGTGCGCTCCGTCGACCTCCTGAAGTCCAAGGACGGGCCGAATCGACGTGAACATCGCACAGACGCTTACTTCAGCGACAAGCTGATCGTCCGCAGAGGACAGACCTTCCAGATGTGGATCGAGCTCTCCAGACCTTTCAACCGCAAATCAGACAACCTGCAACTGCAGCTGAGTGAGTTCCACAACAGTTCTTATTTTTCAGTTTAATCTCACAAGGCGCTCGCTTGACTTCATCCTGTGCTTACAAACATCTCAGCAGATGACAGACTCAGGCCCAGACATGTCTGGATTCCCTCTTACCGTTTGTTTTGAGTTTGTTTAGTTCATTTTTTCTACATTACTGCAGTATCTCCTCCTTACTTAGTAGCACCTCTGACTTCGCATAATCAGATCAAGCGAGGTGTTGAGCGACATTTCTCTCAGACCTAGAATCAGAAACACCATTAAAACCAGCAGCAGCAGAAGAACCTGAATCAGAATGAAATCAGCACTGGGCTAAAAACAACAAAATTTGGGTTGTTTTCAACCCAAAGGCGTAGTAAATATAGGACAGAACACATGTTGGGTTAATTTTACCCAGCATAATGGCTTGTTTAATTTTAACCATAATACTGGCTTCTTTTTTTACTTCATACATGAATTAATGTTTACAGATTCACTTAAATCCTCTAAACTTTTTAAATACTCCACACAACCACTGGTTTGCATGATAATTCCTTTATTTTCAATCAAATTTTATAGTATAGCATATTTTACATCGTTAGATTTTTTATTTATATTGCCTACATTTAAGCTGCCCATAAATAATCAGTGTACAATTCTGAAAAAATATATTTTAACATCCTAAGTATTTATATTCTGTATTTTTTTAATAAAATCATAAAATTTTCATAAATCATAAAATCATAATATTATATGCATAACCAGAATCAGCTAATTAGCTGGATTTAAAACTGTTTTGTTGTATATCTTGTGTGAAAGTCTTTGTGTACTCAACCGTCACTCATACAACATAAACACACAGCGGCTACAGAAATGAAAGCATGTTTTTCATCCGGAGTCTAATTGTTTGACTGCTAAATCAGTGTGTGACAAAGAGAGAAACATGTCCAGACACTCTGACAGTTAGATCAATTATCTTTCTCTTTACTCAGAAGAGAAAAACTGACAGATGAATGTGTTTCTGAAGGATGTGAGTCATGAAGTGGTTGGTTTTGGGCCAGGACTAGTTATTATGTGATCTAATCCTGCTGCTCCTTCATTCTCTTTTCTTAATCGATCTTCAGCTGAGTCACTGACAGATGGTTTGATTAAAGCTAAACCATTAACATTTCCATGTCTCTCTACCGCAGATTCCTTCGTTACTACTGGGATCCGCATCTCCGTTCCATTAGTGGACGAACTGGAAGACAATCGCTGGGAGATGAAGATAGTTGAGCAGAAGGACAACCGGATCCGACTGTCGGTCAACACCCTGCCGACCGCCTCCATCGGCCGCTACATGATCACCGTCGAGTCCTTCTCTCCGAAGGGGAAGCTTTTGTTCCCCTGCGCCCCGAACGACCTGTACCTGCTCTTCAACCCCTGGTGTGAAGGTACGGACCGAACCCAACATTAACATTATTTACATTATTACATATTACATTCACTTCAGTGACGTAACACTGCCTTGATCTGTCTTCCTCAGCTGATCCTGTGTTTTTGGATAATGAGGCGGAAAGAAAAGAGTATGTTCTGAACAGCATGGGCAGAATTTATTACGGAACCGAAAGACAAATTGGAGCCAGAACATGGAATTATGCCCAGGTGCGAAAACACACACTTCCATTATAGAGAGTGACGATTATTATTATTATTATTATTATTATTATTATTATATATTTTTATTATTCCCCATTATTATTATTATTATTATTATTATTATTATTATATTTTTATTATTCCCCATTATTATTATTATTATTATTATTATTATTATTGTTATATTTTATTTTTATTTACATTATTATTTTTATTAGTAGTAATAATGCTATTATTATTATATTATTTTTTAAATTATTTTTTATTATTTTCCCATTGCTATTATTTGTATTGTCATTATTATTTATATTCTTAGTAATAGTAGTAGTAGTGTTGCTATTAATAATGTTATTACTGTTGCTATTAGTAGTGGTAGTTGTTGTATTTCTGTTATTATTGTTATTATTGCTATTGTTATTATTTTTCCATTGTTGTTATTATTTTTATTGCTATTATTATTATTTATTTATTTTTATTAAATATATAATTTTTTATTATTATTAATATTGCAATTGTTTTGCCATTATTAGCATTTTTACATTATTACTATTATTAATAGTCGTATATACATTATTATTATTATTATTATTATTATTATTATTATTATTATCTATTTTTTTATTATTCCTCATTACTATTATTATTATTATTATTATTATTTACATTATTATTTTTATTAGTAGTAATATTGCTATTATTACATTTTTTTATTATTATTATTATTATTATTTTCCATTACTATTATTTGTTTTGACATTATTATTATTATTATTATTATTATTATTATTAGTCATAGTATTTGTATTAACAATATTATTGTTGCTATTAGTAGTAGTAGTTGTATTTCTGTTATTATTTGTTATTATTACTATTCTTATTAGTATTTCCGTTGTTGTTATTGTTATTATTATTATTATTATTATTGCTATAATTATTCACTTTGTTTTTATTAATTATATTATTTTTAAATTATTTTTATTAATATTATTATTGCAATTTTTATTGCTATTATGATCATTTACATTATTATTATTTGCATAATTTGTATTATTATTATTATTATTATTATTATTATTATGTATATTATTATTTACAGTAGTTACGTTATTATTTCTATTACTATTATTGACATTATTTCTCTTATTATTGTAATTATTATCATCATTTTTATTATTTTGCAATGTTTGTCATCAGTTTGAGCAGGATATCTTGGAAGCGTGTCTGTTCCTGTTGGAAAGGGGTCGGGTCGCCATGACCGAATGGAGAGATCCGGTGATCGTGTCCAGGATGATCTCTGCTCTGGTGAGTCTCATTCACAAGACATGGACATGGATGGTTTGAACAAATGTATTACTGACAAGTCTTTGCTCTCAGAAGTATTTGCTCTTTTATAAGCAGTAATCTCATAATAATGGTAATTACGACATGACGTGAACGCGCCTTAAAGGTGCAGTAAGCAATTTATAAAAAATACTTTTGATATTTGAATCACCTAAACAAACACGCTCCGATCTTGATAGCTCTGCCCCAAATTCACTAACACGCTATGCAGCACAGGCACCTCCCCCCTTATGAGTAGACACGCCCCATTACGCCTGATTGGCTACAAGTGTGTTTTGGTGCTCGGTCCGATTCACTTTCAACAGCGTTTCTCAGAAATCACTTACTGTACCTTTAAGATGCCCGATTCGAGAACTGAGACGCACTTGTTTTGAAAAGGTTTCCTCCTCTTCTCTGTGACAGGTGAACTCTAATGATGACCGAGGTGTGCTGATGGGTAATTGGTCGGACAGCTATGTAGGCGGGACATCGCCCACCGCCTGGAGTGGGAGCGGAGACATCCTGAGACAGTTTTTCAAGAGTGCAGGAAATCCGGTAAAATTCGCCCAGTGCTGGGTCTACGCTGGAGTCATGACATCCGGTACGTGCATAACTCCGGTTTGTGTACACTATTTGTGTCATAAATTGTTTGAATTTTAATAAAAACATATTATGCTAATTGTAGCGTATGCCAAAAACCAACGCTGTGTGTGTATGCAAATCAGACGAGAATGATTGGCCAGCACAATGCACACGTGTTTGTTGTAATAACTGTCAGTCCTCAAGGGGGCGCTAGTTTCCTTCAGCTGTCTGTGTCATTGTATCTAATGTGGTGTTATTTCTCATGTGCTTCTCTTTCCGTTTCTCTCTCAGTGTTGAGATGTCTGGGTATTCCGACTCGTTGTGTGAGCAACTTCAGCTCCGCCCACGACACAGATCTTTCCTTGACCACAGACATTTATATTGATGAAAAGCTGGAAATAATTAAAGACTTGACCAACGATTCTGTCTGGTACGATAAAAACAACCATCCATCAATCAATTTCTGTCACATGTTCCTTTGATTACTGGCATTAATGTCATTAGTGTCATTTTATAATTACTATATGTCATTTTTTCAAACATCATATTAAATGAACAGAAATTAAAACTTCATAACACTTTCATAAAATATTTAGTGTGACATCCCGTGGATGATGATCATTATTTTTCAAAGGTTAAGCTGACATGACCAAATGTGACTGTTTTATTCTACTTTTTTGATGTAAATTGCCGACTGCCAGTAAACTCTCTCACGGTCGCTCTCTTTCTGTGCAGGAACTTCCACGTGTGGAACGAGTCGTGGATGACCCGTCCAGACCTGCCGTCAGGTTACGGTGGGTGGCAGGTGGTGGACGCGACCCCTCAGGAGCCCAGCCAGGGTTCGTACCGCTGCGGTCCCACACCCGTATCTGCAGTCCGCAATGGACAAGTCGACCTGAAATTCGACACTCCGTTCGTCTTTGCAGAGGTGAGAAACATTTTTTACCCTCATTTGCTGATCTGATGATGATTCATTTTGAGCATTAAATTTTTTCTCTGAGTCAAATCATCTACTGAATCTCTGAAATCGTTTCACTGTGTGTTTCAGGTGAACAGTGATAGAATCTATTGGCAGAAGAAACCCGATGGAAGTTTCAGTCAGATCAGCGTGGAGAAGAACTCCATCGGTCAGCGCATCAGTACCAAAGCTGTGGGATCAGAAGAGCGCATGGACATCACACACCTCTACAAATACCCAGAGGGTAACAAAACTAATGCACCTGTGCCCAAAACCTCAAGCAGCCTTCCTGTAAAGCATTTTAAGGAATAATAAACCGATTTTCCTTATTATCATGTATCTTTAATTGTAATTTAATTTGTAATTTTGGCCAGGACTCCCTGGTAGAAGAGATTTATATCTCAATGGGATTGTTCCTGTTAAAATAAAGGATAAATAAAATAAATAAATAAACAATAAACAGTAACCCATTTCCATACATGTTTGTATTTAATATTCATACATATGCATATTAAATTATTGTAATAATTATAATCTTAATTGTAGCACCTTTCATACAAGAAATGCAGCTCAAAATACTTTTATTTTTAAGATGGAAGAATGGCGTTTTACAGATGCTAAAAATGTGGCTTTCGAATAAAAGATTGGTGTCAAAGAGTAAACCCAGGTTCCTAACTGACGAGGAAGACTTGACAGAGCAGCCAAAGAAATATAGAGCTGAGTATCATCAGCATAACAGTGAAAATTTACGCCATGCTTCCACGGGTAGCATTTACAGGGTAAAAAGCAACGGTCCTAGTACTGAGCCTTGCGGTACTCCATATTGAACTTGTGATCAATATGACATCTCTTCGTTTACTACTACAAACTGATAACGGTCAGATAAGTATGATTTGAACCATGCCAATGCAATTCCACTAATGCCAACATAAAGTCTACTCAAAAGAATATTGTGGTCGATAGTGTCAAAAGCAGCACTGAGATCCAGTAACAGAGATACAACCACGATCTGATGATAAGAGCAAATCATTAGTAACTCTAATGAGAGCAGTCTCAGTACTATGGTACGGTCTAAATTCTGACTGTAAATCCTCAGATATGATTTCTTTCTAAAAAGCGAACACAGTTGTGTGATGGTACTGCCTTTTCTAGTATATCTAGAAAAGGTAGATTCGAGATTGGCCTGTAATTGACTAATTCTTTAGGATCGAGTTGCATTTTTTTAATAAGAGGTTTAAAAACAGCCAGCTTAAAATTTTTTGGTATGCATCCTAATAAAGAGAATCTATAACATCTGGAAGCATCTCTTTCAATAGCTTAGTCGGTATAGGGTCTAACATACATACAGTACATGTTGTTGATTTTGATGATTTAACAAGTTTAGACAATTCTTCCTCTCCAATAGCAAAGAATGAATGGAATTGTTCCTCAGGGGGTTTATAGCTTGACATCTGATGTGATACTGTAGTAAACAGTTGCATGGCTATAATTTTCTCTCTATGAGTATCAATATTGCAAGAAAAGAAATTCGTAAAGTCATTATTGCTGTGTTGTTGAAGTTGAAGCTCTATTTCTCGTTAATTTAGCCACAGTTTGTAATTTTAGCAGTTTGTAAGGCCTTTCTGTATGCAATAACACTTTCCTTCCACGAAATGTGAAATACAATTAGTTTTCCTTTGCTCCAGCTGCGCTCCATTTTTCGGGCTGCTTTCTTAAGGGTGCGAGTGTGCTCATTATACCACATCTCCAATTCTTGAATAAAATGCAGCAACTGACATTCTTCATATATATTATATTCATATCCATCAGGTTCGGAGGAGGAACGCATCGCTGTGGAAACAGCCAGTCGCTTCGGCTCCAAGCCAACTCTGTACCCATCGTCCACTGACAACGATGTGAGCATTGAGATTGTCATAGATGGGGCAGGACCTCGTATCGGTGAAGACGCCAAACTCTCCATCGTCCTGAAGAACAAGAGCTCAAAGCAGCGCACGGCCAGTCTGCTGTATGAGGTTCTGGTCATGTACTACACTGGAGTGCTGAAAACCACTGTGAAGAAGGACCAGATTCCTGTCAACCTCAAACCGCAAGAGAGTTAGTGAAGTTTGACTGTTAAACCCCTTAAATTTAAGGAAATTGAATGCAACATTAGCTAATCAAGATGCATAAATCTCAGGTTAATCAAAATTAAGATGCTGTTCACATACAGAAATATCTATTTAAATTCTATTTGAATGTAAGCATTATATGGTCTGCCTTAACACCACTGAACATTTTTGGATGCATTTGAAAACGGACTGCAAATCAGGCCTCAAGTGATTTTTAACAAATCCAACTATGTTGGATTAATTACTGGAATATGAGAGCAAAGACTTTGCATGAAATCTCTTCAACACAGCTGCTGTTTTAAATCATAACACAGACAGTCTGCTCCAAAACTACAATGCAAAATGGCACACAGTTGTTTTATCGTTGTCATTAATGAAATGTTCTCTTGTCTCCCTTCAGCCAAGACTATTCCCTGGACTCTGCAGTATAAGGAGTACATGAATCATCTTGTGGATCAGGGCGCTCTGATGCTCACAGTCACCGGACGGGTCAATCAGACCAAACAGATTCTGGCCACACGGTTCAACTTCAGACTGCGCACACCAGACCTCATTATCACTGTACGCCAATGTCACTAGTCTTTATTTGTCACAACATGTTTATGTTTCATGATGTTGCATTTTGGTTGCAGTTAGATTATGTAACCATAAAGAGTAGTACACTATATACCAAGTCTTCTGAAGTTATGTGATGCTTAGAGTGAGGAACTGCAACCTGATGAAACACCTGAAGGCGTCATATTTGGTTCAGTTCATCACAAAAAGAAACATCCATTGATTGTGTTTGTACTGTTTTCAGCCTGTAGATGGCGCTGTGGTGGGTAAAGAGTTGACAGTCAAGATCACGTTCCAGAACCCGCTGTCACAAGTGTTGAAGAACGTTTTGTTCCGGATAGAGGGATTGGGAATGCAGAGTGTCAGAAAGATCGCATATGGGTAAGACTTTCAGTGTTTAACAGCAGTTTAATTTCAGCTGTGACGTGTTCATGCACTTTAGATTTGTTTAGAAACATAAACATTGTACTACATTAATATGATATTTGAAGAGTGAAAATCTTCCAGAGAGTTGATATTGTGTTTCTGTCTGTCAGTGATGTGGAGAAGCTTGCGACGGTTACACTGATGGAGAAGTTTGTTCCCACCGTCTCCGGCTCTCAGAAGCTCCTGGCATCGATGGACTGCCGTCAGCTCACTCAGGTTCACGGATTCACCGATATTGTGGTCAAAACAAAGTGAAAAACTCTTTCATTGTGAAGCTTTCTAATGCTCTCACTTCTCTTGAAGAATATTTACTATATTTAATGATCATCTACACTAAATAATAATTCAGTATTTTCATTCACAACTGATGAAAGTCAATAATAAAGACCCTGTTTTATTCATATCCTGTCTGTTGTTTATTGTGTGTGAACAGATATTCATCATTCTTCAATGTGTATTTGCATAATAATTAGCAATCTGTTTAGATTATTAGCAATAACAGTTATAGAATTGAACACTTGTCTTTATTCAGATGCTGCAGTTATTACAATATAAACCAAAAATCACAATATTTCACAAGTAATTCAGTGTTAACAGCTGGAGAGGAGAGAGAAAATGGCTTCAGAGATTTCCTTACAAAATAACATAATAGAAACACTGGAAATGTAGCATATTAAAAAGAAACTCAACATATAATATTAAATCATGTTAAATTTTATTGTAGATTTGAAAAGTATTAATGATAGACAAAAGCAAGTAAGTCACTGTGTTAATTAGAAAACATAGACTGTAAAAAATGGCCACTCAAAAATGTATATACTTCTCACAAATATTTTATTATAGTTCATGTTTTATTTTGCACTTGTACACATTTTGTCTATCGTATATTAATTTTCTTTATAATTGTAAGTGAAATATACTTTGTTGTTAATGATTTTTTTTTTTTTAATTTCCATCTTCTAAAAACAACACATCCATAGTTAATCTTTTCAGATTTCATTTTATCTCTTCTCATTTAAACTGACAGGTGTGATGATCAGCGGGTTTGAGTTTTTGCCTTCATCATTTTCGCATGGGCTTAAATATGGATAGAGTTTGTCAGTGAAAGTCTGACCAATGAAAGAGTAGATATGAGATCTGGAGTCCACGTCATAAAAAGAGACCAGACCCTCCTCATAATCCACAAACACTCCCACCTTCTCAAGTGTCTCTCTGTAAGGGAACATAACCAATGGATTATCACTAACTGCATACTGATTCTCATCAACCAGACTCAGAATCCAGTATCCATTCTCAGGAATCGGGATAATGTCCTCCTTCCTGTTAATGGATTCTCTGGCCACTCCTAAAGTCCACTCAGTATTTCCCTTCACCTGCACCTCATAGTAAAATCTCCCTGAACTGAATCCCTGCTTTGAAAGAACACAAATGTCATCAAATCTCTTTGGGTTTTGAGGGACATACTGCCTGATGTCTCCTTCACCGACTTGTTTTCCATCATCAGACAGGATGAGATATGGATTAGTTGTATCAGGATCCAGAGTCACATCCGCTGAAAGAGATCAGACATTACCAATCAACTTTTTTAGATGCACAGTATATAATACAGGTTAACAAAGTATTGTATGTGTATTGAAGAAAATGGTGTCAATGTACCTGCATATTTTTGCACAAACTTTAACCCTGTGAACACAAATGACAATATAACAATGAATTATTATAGGAATAATTTCAGGTTAACAGTGAGTTTATCTATGAACAGCATCAGTAGAATGTAAATGTTGCTCGTCTCTTCATTTGTAAAAAGTGCAGAATGTGTTTACAGTCAATATACTTACAATGGAGGTCTATGGGACAAACATAATGAGGATTTAAGAGAAGAAATTTGAAGTTTGTATTTTTAATAATTCAGTATAATGTGTCATTTGAGCTTTTAAGTGACTAAATTGTCCTTGAGGTGGGAACACTTTTTTTAGACAGATTATAATTTTTTTTTTTTTTTATAATCTGTACACAGATATACACACGTTTCTATTATTTTAAGTAATACTGCTTTAAATGGTTATGAAATGTGTTAAAGTTTTGATATGACAGTGTGATCCCTTACAAACTGAGACTACATATAGTTTCTGCTGCATGCAGCATGACACAATGGTTAAAATGGACTTAACCCAGAATATTCCTTGAAAAAAATATTTCCTTAGTTACTGACAAAAAAAACAACAACTATACACTGTTATGGTGATGGGGGAGTTTTGTTTTTGTTTCATTTGTGGAAATAATTAAAAGCACGAGCCTCAGTAAGCCGGCCCAGCCTTCCTTTCTCACTCTGAACTTTATCACACTTGTGCTTAAACCTGGGAAGGAAGAAAAAATGCATCCACCGTCATGCAAACCCTATCTAGTTCACCATTTGCGGATGTCATCCAATCCCTTGCGGGACTCCACCAAGAACATCATCAGGCACTGATAGATATGAGGGATGATCAGGATCGTGGGTTCCCAGCCCTCATCCATGCACAACAGGAGGACCGCAAGCTGTTCCAGAACTGGATGGACCAAGAGGTTCAGGTTGTGGGGACTCCATCTGCCCCCATCACTCCCACTCAAGTGCCATTATCTAAGATAGGTCCTCAGGACATCCCTGAGGCGTTCATCTGTCTTTTTGAAAAGACCGCAGAGGCATGCATGTGGCCACGAGCTGAATTTGCAGAGGTGTTCTCGCCCCAGCTTGGCTGAACAAACCTGATTTAGCACCATACTGAGACCATGTGTGGTGGTTCGCAGCCAACCATATCGTCTACCTGAACACAAAAAAAAAACAGACTGAATTAGAGACGATGCTGAACATGGATTTAATAGAAGAATCCCACAGTAAATTGGTGAGCCTGATATTTTAAGTGCCTAAAACTGATGGCTCGATGAGATTCTGTGTGGATTATCAAAAGCTAAATGTTGTCGACACATGTAATGCTGTGGGTTGACGAATTGCTTGATTGGCTGGGTACAGCTTGTTTTTATTCAACACTAGATTTAACTAAAGGGTATTGGTAGATCCCCTTATTGCCTATATCCAAAAAAGAAAAAAAAAACATAGTTCACACTTTTACAAAACTTGTGGCGAGGGGAGAGTGGTTCAGTGAGGTCTTCAGCAGGAGAGAGAGTCAGGAGATGAGCGGTGAGTAAGTAGGTCAAGTGCAAAATGACAAACAACTGTGTTTTGTTGCATTAACTGGCATGGAGAGACCAGATAAGAGCCACTGGGAAACAGAATGAAACTGAGAAAGACTGGACATAGGACTCATGCTGTGGCTGCCTGTTTGAACCTGTGATAATGCTGAATGAGAAACCGTGTACATAATAAATAAAACACATTTACTATTTGATTACTCTTTTCTCAGTATTCACACACAGGGTAAGGTCGGGTATGGCATAAAAGATTCAGATGGAGATGCGCATTAAAGTGCAGCTGGTGATCCTGATTTAAAGGGATTTAAATTTAGATCTGATCTTTCAACAGCTTGGTTTGTCATCTCTTCAGGTTCAACACATTCACTATCTGCACCATCATCATTATCCATGGCAAGATCTGATCCAGTGTTGGTTCTGTTCTCTGAACTCCTGGTTCCTCTCTGACTGGTGCTGATGAAGTTTGTTCCCACCGTCTCCGGCTCTCAGAAGCTCCTGGCATCGATGGACTGCCGTCAGCTCACTCAGGTGCACGGATTCACCAATATTGTGCTCAAACCAAAGTGAAAAACTCTTTCATTATGAAGCTCAGTATTTTCATTGATGAAAGTCAACAATAAAGATCCTGTTTTATTCATATTCTGTGTGTTGTAATATTTATGTGAGCAGATGTTCATGAACTCAAATCATTCTCCAATGTGTATTTACATATTTATTAGCAAACAATTTAGTTTACAAGCAATATCAGTTATAGAATTGAACTCTTGACTTTATTCAGATAGCTTCATAAATGTCCTTACAAAATAACATGAAACAATCTGGAAAGTCTGGAACTTTATATATTTCTTTTGTGTTTCATTAATACTTTGCTTTTCAAATCTACTATGAAATTGTTTCTAATATAATAGAGATGTGTAACAAATTGGCCATGTACATTTAACTCACAAATATTTCATTATAGTGCATGTTTTGTCAGTGACTGTTTTTTCTAAAGGCCTACTATCTAAAATCTACTTGATTGTGCAAATTATTTTTTTGTTTTTATTTACATATTCTAAAATCATCACATCCATATTGAATCTTTTCAGATTTGATGTTTTTAGTTTGTTTCAGCTGACAGGTGTGATGATCAGTGGGTTTGAGTTTTTAGCTTTATCAATAAGGTATGGGCTGAAATATGGATAGAGTTTCTCAGTGAAAGTCTGACCAGTGAAAGAGTAGATATGAGATCTGGAGTCCACGTCATAAAAAGAGACCAGACCCTCCTCATAATCCACAAACACTCCCACCTTCTCAGGTTTCACTCTCAGAGATAAAGAGACAAATTTGCTGTCATAAGCTGCATAATTATTCTCAGTCCACTGAGTCACTGTCCAGTATCCATTCACAGGACTCTTGTCCGTGTTCTCCTTCCTGTTAATGGATTCTCTGGCAACTCCTAATTCCCACTGAGTCTTTCGCTTCACCTGCACCTCATAGTAAAATCTCCCTGAACTGAATCCCTCTTTTGCCAGAACACAAAACCAGGCACCAAATCTCTTTGGGTTTTCTGGGACGTTCTGGTTAATGCCTCCATCACTGACTTGTTTTCCATCATCAGACAGGATGAGACGTGGATGTGCTGTATCAGGATCCAGAGTCACATCCACTGAGAGAGATCAGACATTATCAATCAACTTCAGAACAAACATTTTCATATGTATAAAACACATTATGATCAAAAGTATTGTGAGTGTATTGGTGTCAATCTCACTGTACCTGCAAACTTCTGCACAAACTTCAACTCTGTGAACACAGATGACAATATAATGATGAATTAGTAACAGGAATATTTCAGTGAGTTTCTCTCTATTAACAGCATCAGGCGAATGTAAATGTTGATCGTTCATCAGTTTGTAAAACAGAATGTGTTTAACATTAATGCACTTACAATGAAGGTCTGTGAGACGATCATAACAGAGGGTTTAAAAGCAGAAATGTCAAGTCTGTGTTTTTATTAAAGCTGTAATAATTATTCACTGTAAAAAAAAAATGCATTATTTTTTGCTGTTAAGTGTCTAAATTGTCCTTGAGAGGAGGGAAAACTTTTTAAACAGTTTATTTAGTAGTCAGATTCAGGTTGTGTGTCAGTGACATGATCCTGTGATAGAGTTTGTACAGGGATAGTTACGTCATGTGACTTACATGTCACTAAAGTTACCATAATACTTCTGTAACTGGTTATGACGTGAGTTGTAGTTAAAAGATTTTAATGATGTGGTAATCACCAGCACATCACAGATGCTTAAAATTAATTTTCAAATGTATTTCTTTGTTACTGACAAGAACCCTGTGTTTGATATTCACATACCAGTGAGTTTTTCATTTAGCAGTTTCTTCAGTTCAGTCAGAACTCTTTTCAGAGAGTTCACATCCACATCAGAGACACTACTGATCTCAGTCCAGTCCTTGGTATGTGAAAGGGTGTTCAGGTACATCTACAGCAGAAGAGAGAAGACTAAGATGCATTTGACCTTATTCTCTTTTAAACCACAAGATGGGTCCCTTATTTCATGTAGCACTTAATAAAGATTAATGGGATAGTTTTTACACTGTGCTTAAACTCCGAAATGTCATAAGAGTCCCATGAAAACTGGAGGGAGACACCATGCCTTATGTTCTTTCCTTTGGATTTATTAACATAATAGTCAGATATCGGCTAGATGCACAGAATGCGGGAAAACAATTAAAGACGCTGGAAAGAAAACATCAAATTTTATGAGACATCGCATCCACAGAGGTTAGTCACATTAACTCACACAGCTAATTATTATACTGTGGTGTAGCTGCAAGGCTCATTTGGATTGCCAGCCTGTTAAAATACGAAAAAAAAAAAAAAAAAAAAAATCTAGACTTTAAACCTAGCACTAGGTTTTATCAATCTTTTCGTAGTATAAGATAATGATACTGTCGTCAATAACAACGAAGCTGTATAACAAACTGCTGTATAGCAAACAGTGACTCACTGGCGCCATCTTGCGTCCGCTTAGCTACTGTATTGAAAATGACTACTCGTGTTGCCAAGATGATTGTTTTGTACATTATAATGGATTATAAAGTAACAAGCTGGATGTACATTATCCCTTACACCATAGTACCTTAATTTCAAACAAAACAGATGATACAAGGATCATATTATTTTGTCTATATAATACAACTAGGAAAAAAAATAGGATTTGTGTATGAGAATTTTTATTTATTTATTTATTTTTTTTCTCCAGACTTGACTCAGACTCCAGCTTAAAGACTTCAGACTTGACTCAGACTCCAGCTTAAAGACTTCAGACTTGACTCGGACTCCAGATAAAAGATTTGTAAACATCAATGCCGCTGGATGCAGCTAAAATTTAGACACTGCACCTTTAATTATTTAATGACTTTATTACGGTTTCATTCTGTTCAGTTACAGTGGCAGCTAGGATTGAAAACAGTGTTTGTCCTGTAATATTGTACATGATGACAGATGTTCACATACCTGTATGAGGTGGAGATGATCGTCAGTGTGTGAGAGCTCAGAGTTTCTCTTCTCCAGCTCAGTGTTTCTCTTCTCCAGCTCAGTGTTTCTCTTCTCCTGCTCAATATTTCTCTTCTCTTGCTCAATGTTTCTCTTCTCCAGCTCAGTGTTTTTCTTCTTCAGCTCAGTAATTTCCTGCTGCAGCTCTTTTATGAGATCTTCACCCTGTTTCTTCGCTTCTTTTTGCTGTTCCTTCATCTTCAGCTGCTCAGACTGACATCTCTAAATGGATTGGATCAGATCAGTGAAGAGCTCAACAGTGGAAGATTTCTCGTTATCTGTGCTATGTTACATTAAAAGTTATATTTTAAGTTTTAAGGTGGTTTGCCTCTGCATTCTAACAGTGGACTGAGATGGGCAATCAAATCAAAGAAGATGGGCTTTACTGTACTGTCAACATTTGTCGTTAAAAGAACGGCATAGAAACGGCCTCAAATAAACTATAAAAAAGAGACTGAAGTTGTGTGTAAAAGCTGCAATCATTATTTTTACTGGTTAAAATTAATGGAGAATATGTCTCGGTTACGTGTGTAACCATCATTCCCTGAAGGACGGAACGGAGACGTTACGTTAGATCATTCAGACGAATGGGGTCTCGCCCGAGAGCCCAATTACCTTTGAGTGGTAACAAAACTAGCCAATGGTAGGCTGAGTACCTTGGTCTGCGTAAACAACCTTTGCTTGGAAACAGTCTTTCCCTTCTGCTGGTGTCCGTAACAAACAAAGAGCTGGTCTGAGGTCAAAGTCGTCATTTTAAAAGAAACTTCAGCTCGACTGAGAACAAAGGCTTGAAGGGAGCTCTCTGCAGTGCTAATAGAACCACAGTGAGGTCCCAAGAGCTAGCCACCCAGGAACCTGATGACATCAACCAGGTCCGGCCGGGCCAATAGGGCATAACCATGAGGACCTGCTCCTTGTCCTCCCTGATCTTGTCTGTGCAAGAAGGCTCACTGGGGGAAATGCATACTTGAGTAGACCTTGCGGCCAGCTGTGTGCCAGCGCATCCATGCCGAGGATGCCCTCGGTCAGGAGTAAAACAACTGGCTGTGGGAAGTGTCTAGAGAGGCAAACAGGTCTACCTGGGCATCTTCCTGCAGCCATCTCCTCACTGCGGCTTGGGTGGAGGCTGCTGTTGTGGCTGGGTGGGAGTGGAGAGGCAGCAGGGGGGCCCCCTCTATGCTGGGGCAGAATATATTTGATGGCCTCAGACTGCTTCTGGGCAGCCGAGAATTGCTGGGTGAAACTCTCTACTGTGTTGCCCAAGAGGCCAGCCTGGGAGACCGGGGAGTTGAGAAGTTGAGTTCAATCAGACTTCCTCATGTCTGCCAGGTTTAGCCATAGGTGGCACTCCTGGACCACCAAAATGGACATCACCTGACCAAGAGACCGCGCAGTTACCTTTATCTCCTGTAGAGCGAGGTCGGTAGCAGTGTGCGCCTCCTGCATGAGTCATTGGTCAGCACAGCCCTTGTGCAACTGTTTAAGCACCTTTGTCTGATGTACAGGATAGCCATGGCATGCAAGGCAGAACCTGCCTGACCTGCAGCTCTGTAAGCCTTTCCCACAAGCGTGGACGAGAACTTAACACCTTGGATAGGTGCTTGGGATCGCCACGCCAGGTGGAGGCACGCTGAGTTGACAGCTGCATCACAACAGAGCGCTCAACAGGGGGGATCCCTGCATACCCCTTGGCCTATCGAGGGCAGTGAAGACAGAGGCAGCCCCAGAAAGGTTTTGGGCAGTTAAAGGTAAATTTCACAAACTGGTGAATTCCTGAGGCACCTTCGGGAAGAAAGGAACCGGTGGGGAGCTCTTGCAATCAGCATGTGCAGCCCCCAGGAACCATTCGTCCAGCCTCGAGTGCTTGGGACACTGATGTGGAGCCTGATGCTCTCAGCTACCCGGGAAAGCTACCCATGGCCGTCAGCTCAGGATCAGACTCGGGCAACGCTGGCATCCCAGAATGAGGCAAAGCAGCCGAAATCCTCATCTCCCGAGGACTCAAGCCCGCCTAGTGATGCAGTGATTGATATCTGGTCATCCGCCGGACCCCTGAATTAGATGCTGGGACCCTGATGAGAGGGACCAACAAACTCAGTTGGAAGCTCTATAGCTTGCAATGTTTGTAAGGGGGTGTGGCCTGAAGAGGCTGTCTCGTCGGGGAAGCCCCAACAGTCACCCTCAGATCTCCCTGGCCACCAGCCAGATTAGCCCTCTCATGAGAAGATGAACTAGATTTGGGTGTGGCAGAGGGGATTCTACCTTGTTTGAGGTAATCGAGTCTTGATCTTAACACTGCGATGGTCATGTTCATGAGTCATTCACGAACATAGCCTAAGCGTTCTGAAAGCCCAGACACGTGAGACAGCCCTTGCGACAGTCCGACAGTGCCATATATCGACCGCACCCAGAACCACACGGGCGGAATGACGTCTTTACAAAGATGCAAACTCAACCCGTGTATGCTCTTTTTGGAACAGAAGCAGGAAGCTCTTTAAACAATCTCCACCGAACCACTGAAGACTCATAGTTACAAACACTCTGGTAAAAGTGCAGCAAAAATGAAGTGCTCGGCTCCGAAGCGAAAGCTTGAATGCGATAATTCTCATGCTGCTCCTTATATAATCACAAAGCGGGGCAGAGATCGCTGTAGGAACTGTGGACGAACCAGACAAATGAATCATTCAGATGATTCTTTCAAAACATAATTGTAATTCAGAATTGAGGTTCCGGCTCCGGCCCGTCTGCAGATAAAGCCAGGCTGATTACTTTTACGACACATGCTTCCTGATAGCAGAAGCGACATACCAAAGGGTCACCCAAGAAGACAGAGAGACAATCCAGACCCTTTTGTTTCCTTACTTCACAGGAAAGCCAAAGAGACTGTTGAACAAATAAAACTGCTTCAAAATTGTTCCAACAATTTTAACGGACTTATCAAACATCTTTTAACTACATACATTTTGCATTATGTGTCCACAAGTACTACCTGTAAACAGTTAGGCTTTAGAACACTCATAATTCATGTAAATGTGTTAACTCTTGACTGAATGACTGAAAGTATGCCTTATTTGGACTTAATTTGATTCTTTCCCCCTTTCCTATATCCTGACTTGAATGAAATCTGTTTAAAATGTATTGTATTCCATTTAATAGAAATTATGTTAAAATGGCACTCTCTGCTGAAGCAGAAACAGGATGTAACACTTATGTTTTATTGGGGGCAGAGGAAGGCCCTCTTGAAACAGGACAATGTCTGATTGGCCAGGACTCCTCAGAGGGGTGACAAACAACTAAGTTCAAATGATCATATTGCAAGATAGTGAACGGGAGAAGTTGGTTAGTAAACGAACAGGGAGTTGGTTCTGTTCTGAGAAAAGAAGCCAAGACAAGTACCAAGAACAATGGAGTGACAAGAAGAACAGACAAGCCGCTCATTCAAGCCATCCAACCTTCACTCACTTTTCTTTTCTTTACTTAATTTTCCTTTACCGCTGAAAGTCTTGTGTCCTAAGTGTCGCCGCAAAGTTCAACCAACGACTTTTGCCGCTTCAACTCCAGCGACAAAGAGACTTTGTTTCATTGTCCCACACGGACCTGATCTGGACCAATCATCGACTTGGGAAACCCCCCTCTGCACGACGAGGAAAATTCACCTTTAAGTCAACGCAAGCAAGTACCTCCAGACCAAAACTGAACTGGTGCATTTAAATGAATGATTCATGGTTCGTTCTGGTCTTTGAAATGCATTGATAGGAATTCTGTTAATCAGATCTCTCTCTCTCTCTCTCTCTCTTTCAAAACTCTTTCTCTCTCATTTCCTTCTTACTGCAACGCGTATGAATGTATGTATGTGTGTGTGCGTATGTGCGTGCCTTTGTGTTAGATTAGTTTGTGTTAGAATAAATAAAATCTCTTGTAGATTTTAAAAGGAAAGTGTCTTGTATTATGTGCTTTGTGATTTAATGTCTTAAACTGTCGATTTCAAGTTACCGTGCTCTAATCAGTGTTTTCACGATTGTTGGATATTTATATCCGCTACAAGAGCTTATTACGGTTCGAGCAAATGAACGCTGGATGACTCAGTTGCTCGGTCGTAATCTAAACAACTCTTTATAATTCCCTATAAATATTTCATTTGAGCTAATTTTACTTCCTAGGGTGTTTTCCCTACATCGCGATGCAAATTCCGCAGACCAAGATACTCAGCATTCCATTGGCTTGTTTTGTTACCACTCTAAGGTAATTGGGCTCTCTGGGGCAAGACCTCATTCATCAGAATGATCTGACGTAATGTTAAACACGTGACCGACTGAAAGGGAACTCGAGTTTTTACGTGGGTGCCTGACCATTCGGTGCCTGTGGCTGAGACCATTGCATCATTCAAAAAGCAGCTATACTACACTCCTAAACCAATGCAACACACTCACTCACTCCCACTCACAGTATATTGTTTAGGCAGGATGATCAACGCTGCTACCAACAGGACACCCAGACCAATAACCATCCAGTTTGAAATATGGACAGTTCGAGATGAAGTAAGGAAACAGTCATTGGAGATGAGAGTCTGCAAAAAAGAGTAAAATTCAGTTCAAGTAACACTTCTCGAAAAAAGATAGTAAAACTTGTACAAAGTTGTGGCCCAAAGTGCAAGAGGCCAGAAAACATGTTCTAAGGGAGGCTATTTACTCAGTAATGCAGTGTTTCTCAACTGGTGGGCTTTAACCGTTTTGGGTGAGTTGCGGAGTGTGTCGTCAAAGAAACAACAACAACAAAAAAGCCTTAATTCTAAAGGCTGATCTATACTAGTGTGTCAGACCTACGCTGTAGCCTCTGTGCCTTAGGTTTTCATTTATACTTCTGCATTGTTGTCCACATCGATGTGCAATTACACATGCAGGGAGAGGTTCTAGCAGACCAATAATAACGCTTGTGGTCTGCGTAGAATTGACGCTGTGTTACATTTTTGGAGAGGTGGAGTCAGTATTTGCGGTCAGGTTAGATGTTAGGCTATATGTCAGTGTTATTATTCTGCTGTTGTTTCATAACTTGTTACAAAATAAAAACTCATAGCGCTCTGAACTCATAGCGCGACCTCTTCAATTGCACATACTGTATGTCACTTAATACATAACGAGCAAATTATTACGAGCATGCAACAGCATAGTTACATTGTTAATTAGTAAATCATGAAATTATCAAAAAGTACCAATAAATTACATAACTGGTACATTGTGTGTTAGCTGGGAAGGATTTGCATGCAGGTATGATGTTCATTCTATTCATCAGGATCATTTTCAAATGTTTTATTAACAGTTCATGTTAGTATTGTGTTTTCAACATGGTAACTAAATACCACTTTATTTTCCCTTTGAGCTATTTTCTATATTTTTGATGACTGTGGTGGCTCTTTATTGTGTTATGAAAAACTAATTTGGGACTGCTATATTATAGCCTTACCTTAATACTGTTTATTCATCTGTGTTAGTGGTATGCTTACAATTTATGTTAATTAAGTGGAACGGTAATTTTAAGTGTGTGTCAACCATTTTTGGGAAATAAATTAGTTTAGTTTAAATTCCTGTTGTGGAATTTTAGTTGTGGCTTAATGACCGTGAGAAAATGGGGGTCCCACAGACAAACCAGAGAAGCACTGCAGTAACGGACTCAAAAGGTACTTTGTTAAAGAATACTAGGTTTAGGTTTGTGTATCAAATGGAAATAATCTGATAAATCTGTTTAATAAAAGGAAATGAAAATTCTCTCTTCATCTATTGGCCTCATGTCACTTGAAACTTTTTAAAAAATATTATGATGTTTAACTGTTACAATAGGCTCAAAATTGCAAATTGAACAAGAGGCAACAAAGCAATTTATTTAAGAAAGTGTTATTATGATTAATTTGAATAATTTCTACGCACTTTTCTTGGCTTTACTGAGTGTTTGATCTCTTGAATTTTCTTCATTCTCTTCTGGATCATCTGCTGCTCATCTGTCTGTGTCTATACATACATGATGATACATAGAGAAAAAAACACACACATTTATCACTGAAATCTTAGCTTATTTGATCTAAAAACTCAATGAATTCAAAAGTGTCCTGTGCTTTTAGTCCATGTCTGTCAGCTTTGAAAGTGACATATGGTAACATTCTCAAAAACTAACAAAATGAACTTTTAGCTGATTTATATTAAAAAAGTGACAAGCCCTTCAATGTGACCTGCACCAACATCAACACACATGAAAACTGCATTTCATGGGGTGTTTAAAGTGTTTTGTCTGTAACTCTTTACCTTCTTCTCTTGACTCTCCTCCACTATAGGAACAGTGTTGTGAGTCCTGTGTTCTCCTTCAGTGCAGAACAGACAAACACACGTCTGATCATCTCTGCAGAACATCTCCAGAGGTCTCTCATGTTTCTGGCATATATAATCCTCCAGATTTTCCACAGCGTTGATCAGTGTGTGTTTCTTTAGACGTGGGACTCTGAGATGAAGCTCCAGATGAGAGACACAGTAAGAGCTTTGACACGTCAGGCAGGACTTCACAGCTTTCTGCTTTCTTTCATCACAGAAGTCACAGAACACTTTAGATTCTTGATTAAGCTTATTAAAGTGTTGCACAAGCTTTACAAGTGTTGAATTAATCTTGAGATCAAGTCTTTTGCTGAATTCTTCTTTACAGAATGGACAGAAGCCGATCTTTCTGTTTGTCCAGCACTTGCTCAGGCAGGTTCTGCAGAAGTTGTGTCCACATGGAGTGGTGACTGGATCAGTGAACACTTCCAGACAGATGGAGCACTGGAGCTCCTGATTTAGTGCTGGAACACTGGAGGATGCCATGACTGAAAAGAAAAGTAATGACAGTTTATCATCTACATTGCTGAAGAGAGCAACTTTTATGAAAAGGTATGTACACTGAGTAATTTAGTTTATGTTCTAAAATGGATGTTGCATTATTTGAAGTGCCATTTTCAAAAGGTGATAACGTCTAGGGTTACGTGTGTAACCCTCATTCCCTGAAGGAGGGAACGGAGACGTTATATCAGAACAGACTGACGAATGGGGGGTCTCGCCATGAGAGCCCAATCACCTTCAAGTGTTAACAAAACAAGCCAATGGTACGCTGAATACCTTGGTCTGCGATATTTGCATCGCAAACTCCACCAACACAGAACAGACTGAAGAATGGGGTCCCTTACCAAACGCCACAATAGCTGTCTTCCAGTGACCTGTAAAAGTGATAGCACCCTGTCGTGAGACTCAGCACGAGCGAAGGACTACACTAAATACAGAATACACTGGGAAGCATACCCCAACAGGAATATGCTAACAAACTGCCTGCTCAAGGAGGTCTTACAAGGAATCAACCAGCATAATGGTGATAGGGAGAACTCTGAGGTATCCAGCCCGCAGGGTGGGATTACACATCAGAGATGACAAGTGGCTTGCCAAGGGAAGACACACGCACCTGAAGAAGACTTACTGTGGAACACATGTAGGATTACCCAGGGAAGGGAATCAACACATGGTGGCACCTAGTCCAACACAGGGGCTGACTGAAGGGGCATGCAAGTGTAGACATCAACAGTGCTGGAGGAGCCCAGGGTTCTAGCTGTGGAACTCACCTGAGGAAAAAAGCGCTTGCATCCAGTGATCCATAGAGTGGAATGGCGCAGCAAGCTATAACAGAGCAGGTCCTACTACAGGCCCGAAGAGGTGAGTACCTGAGAGGACACAGGCTCTACATGAAGATTATAGAATCTTGCATATGTGTTAGGTGTCGCCCAGCCCGCAGCTCTACAGATGTCTGTCAGCCATGCGCCAGTGCCCAGGAGGAAGCCACACACTGAGAAGAATGGGCTCTCATCCCTAGGGGGCATGGCAAGTCTTGAGTCTGATAAGCCCAGACAATAGCATCCACTATCCAGTGGGATAGCCTCTGTTTGGAGACAGCCTTCCCTTTCTGCTGGCCTCCAAAACAAACAAAGAGCTGATCTGAGGTCCTGAAGCACTGAGTTCTGTCAACAGAAGTGCAAAGAGCATGTACAGTACAGAGCAGTGCCAGGGCTGGGTCTGCCTCCTCCAGGGGCAGACCACCTGGAGTTCACCACCTGGTTCCTGAAGGGAGTGGTGGGAACTTTGGGCACATATCCAGGCCGGGGTCTCAAGATAACGTGAGAGTTACCCAGCCCGAATTCCAGGCACGCTTTGTCAACTGAGAAAGCCTGCAGGTCCCCAACCCTCTTAACTGAAGCCAAAGCCGTCAGGAGTGCAGTTTTCAATGACAAAAACTTGAGCTCTACTGAAAGCAAGGGTTTGAAGGGAGCCCTTTGAAATGCAGAAACCACTGCGAGGTCCCAAGAGGGAACTTGTTGAGGGCGAGGTGGATTAAGCCTCCTAGCTCCTCTCAGGAACCTGATGATCAGGTCGTGCTTCCCTAATGGCTTACCGTTAAAGGTGGAAGGAGACAGCCTTCGTTCCAATCCTTCATGAAGGAGAACACTGACCCAAATGGGCAGGAGCAGGGGTCTTCTTGATGAGAAGAAGAGTGACGAAGAGGTCCCACATCAGGATATAGGCCTAGTAGACAAGGCTCTAGCCGAAGTGATGGTAGCAACCACCTGAGGTGGCAAGGTACCTAACCTTTCCATGACCTGTCCAGTACCCACTCATGCAGGTTCCAAAGATCGGGACGTGGGTGCCACAGGGTGCGAAGGTCCTTCCTCAGAGAGATAGGCCAGGGAGGGGCTGTCACGAGGAGAACTTGTTCGGAGAACCAGGTCCGGCCGGACCAAAACGGCGCAACCAAAAGAACCTGCTCCTTGTCCTCCCTGATCCTGCACAACGTTTGTGCCACAACGCTCACTGGGGGAAATGCATACTTGCACATGGCCCGCGGACAGCTGTGTGCCAGAGCATCTGTGCTGAGAGTGCCCTCAATCAGGGAGTAAATCAACTGGCAATGGGAATTGACTGGGGAGGCAAACAGGTGTGTTCCCAAGTGTTCCCAAATCAGCTGACTGGGGATGGAGTCTCCACTCACCAGGGCGAGACTGTTGCCTAGAAAGCTTGCCGCAAAATTGAGTCTGCCCGGGATATGAATGACACGAAGTGACCTAGATGCTTCTGACTCCACAAAAGGTGATGGCAGGCGAGTTGCGACATGCGACGAGAGTGTAGACCTTCCTGACGGTTGATGTACGCTACAGTTGCAGTGTTGTCCATACAGACCAGGACGTGCTTGTCTCTTAGCTGGACCCTGAAGTGGTGCAAATCAAGCTGAACTGCTAGCAACTCAAGGCAATGACATGCCACTGAATTTGGGGTCCTGTCCAGGAGCCTGACGCAGCATGTCCATTGCACATGGTGCCCCACCCCGTGGCAGAGGCATCTGGTGACACAACAACATGCCTGGACACCAGAGCTAGAGGAATACCTGCCCGTAGAAACGAAAGGACCAACCACAGGTTAATGGTCTGATGGCATGGAGCAATCCCAGCGGAATAACTGCCGCTGCAGATGCCATATGCCCCAGGAGCCTCTGAAATAACTTCAGTGGAACTGCTCTCTTGCCTCTGAACTGAGTCAGGCAGTTCAGCAGAGACTGTGCGTGCTCACTCATAAGCTGCGCGAACATGGCGACCGAGTCTATTTCCATACCGAGAAAAGAGATCCTCTGCACAGGGGAGAGTTTGCTCTTTTCCTAGTTGACCCAAAGGCCCAAACGGGTGAGGTGTCTGAGCACAAGATCCTTGTGCTCGCAAAACTGATCTCGAGAATGAGCCAGAATCAGTCAGTCATCGGAGTAGTTGAGAATACGAACACCTTGCTCCCTCCATGACCACTTACACAAGGTTTTCCTTTGGACAGCGACTTCCTTTTTCTCTTTGTTTCTCTGTTTGATTTTTCCATCATCTTCATGATCAAAATCTCCCTCTTCTTCTGCTGTGACTGAACCTCCAGATCTCCTCTTCTCTCCATCTTCTGGTGTTTCTTCTCCTGCTTCCTCATACAAGTCAGAGATAAGAAATTGGACCTGGTTTTCTTTGAGTATCTTCTCCACTCTTTCAAGTATCTCAGAGTGTAAACCTGATTTTCTTTCATCAAACTGAAGATGTTCACCTCCACAATCCTTTATTAATTGATGAATACAGCTACTGTTTATCTGTCTCTCATCAGTCATCACTAAAGTGTGTATAGGAGCCTCCTTACTGAATTCATTCAGCACATATTTCACTCTATGTCTGTTATTGTCACTGAAGTCGTTCTGCTGCAGTACAAGTATGATCACATGAGGTCCAGGAGCAGACAGATTCACACACTCTTTCACTCCCTGTGTGATCTGAGTGATTGACAGATTTGGCCTCAGCAGGTGAGGAGTGTTGATGACTGTGACGTCTCTGTCCTTCAGTTTTCCTCTGTGTTTCTCAATGTTCAGCTCTACATCAGCAGGTGCTTCACTCTCAAACGCTGCTCTTCCTAAGATGAAGTTTCCCACTCTGTTGTTTTCTGTTATATTCTTCCCCAGCAGAACAATCCTCAAATCACTCACTGGAACACAGAACACAAATAACAGTAAAACTCGACCCGTGATCCATGAACAGAGATGTCAGATTTCAGATTGAAGGTACTGGACCAGATCAACAACTGCCATTGAGATGAGTGGAGATGTGAACACAATCTTACACTATTTTACACAGATTTTTAAAATGTTTTTAAAAGAAGTCTCTTCTGCTCACCAAGGCTTCATTTATTTGATTCAAAATAAAATAAATAAATAAAACAGTAATATTGTGAAATATTTTTACAATTTAAAATATCTGTTTTCTATGTGAATATATAGCAAAATGTAATTTATTCCTGTGATCAAAGCTGAATTTTCAGCATCATTACTCCAGTCTTCAGTGTCACATGATCCTTCAGAAATCATTCTGATATGATGATTTGCTGCTCAAGAAACATTTATTATTACTATCAATGTTGAAAACAGTTGTGTACAATTTTTTTCAGGATTATTTGATGAATATAAAGTTCAAAAGAACAGCATTTATCAGAAATATAAAGCTTTTCCAGCATTATAAATGTCTACTGTCACTTTTGATAAATTTAAAGCATCCTTGCTTTCTTTAATTCCTCTCCAAAAAAAAAAAACAAAAAAAACCCTTTGAGCTGTAGTGTATAATTATACAAAAGCTTTTGTTGTGGAAATTTTACATTTTCATATGCTTTTTGTGAAATATGATGCTTATGGAACATGATATGATGTTGGCTTAAGTGGTAATGTTTAACATAGATGTTGGAAATAGAAAGAGCAAGATATGGTATGGGGAAATGCAAGATGTATGTTAAAAACATGTCTGTGCTAACAATGTGTGGAAAGTTACAGCCACTAAGAGATGTTCCAAATATGGTAAAAGGACAGAGGCTTCGGCCTTGGAAGTTAGAGATTTAAAAGTGAGGGGAAGCTTTCGTTCTTGGTCTTACACTCTGCAGCTACTTGTGTTTCTGTATGACTGTCTGACCTTTCTTGCAAGAAATAAAACCTTTAAAGACAATTGGATGTGTTTGTCTCTTATGCAGTAGAGTCGGAGTTGATATTTTTGCCACAACACTTTCATCTTCAGATAAATGCTGTTCTTTTTAACTTCTATTCATCAAAGAATCCTGAAAAAAAAAAAAATTCTACACAACTGTTTTCAACATTGATAATAATCATAAATGTTTCTTGAGCATCAAATCATCATATCAGAATGATTTCTGAAGGATCATGTGACACTAAAGACTGGAGTAATGATGCTGAAAATTCAGCTTTGATCACAGGAATAAATTACACTTTACTATATATTCACATAGAAAAGAAATATTTTAAATAGAAAAAATATTTCACAATATTACTGATTTTACTATATGTTTGATAAAATAAATGAAGCCTTGGTGAGCAGAAGAGTCTTCTTTCAAAAATTAATTAAAAAATCTTAGTTGAAAAACTATTAACCAGTAGTGTATATATAAACCTCCCTTTAGACACACAGTTTCTCAAGGATTTTGATATTTGCAGCACTGAATGTTATGAATTATCATATTTGTTGACTTACTATTAGGTCGCTCAAGAGATAGACTTCCACATCCTCTTTGAACTGCAAATAAAATAACTTGGAATTTAAAACATTTACCAAATTCTGTTATCATCTTTATTTATTAAAGAAATAATTCACACAAAAAGAACAATTTACCAACATTTATTTTTCCACCTCAGTATTATATTCTTTCTTTCAGAATGCACAAAAGTTTATTGCCTGCATGCGGATAATAATGAATTTTTAATTTTTTCAATACTATTTACATCTGCACAATCTTTGTTTGTTTGTTTTGTTTTGTTTTGTTTACCAGCAGTCATGTTATTACCTTCCTTGTCAGGGAGATCTTTGTGTTGTCTTTGCTGACTTCTGTTTCCTGCAGATAAAAGAAAGTTAAATTAAATACAATATTGACAAGTGAAAAAAAAGAATTTTTATTTTTATATACCCTCTCATTGCATCAGATTTATTTAGGCTACTGAATGGCTGCAGTATATGACCATATCTATCTTCTGAAGGCAATGTGTGTTGAAGATTACTCACATATCGATCATTAAATATGCTTTTATTGCTTTTTTTTTTTTTTTGCAGCACATGGGTAGAGCTTCATAATCTTTTTTTCTTCTTACAAACATATTCAAAAGCTTTTAAAAATGAATCTGCAAAAGTGAATAAAATAATAGGCCCTCCACCATTTGAGGAAGTGGTTAATATAGTCATAATCTGGTGCACTCTGGAAACTCAAAATTAAGAGCTTCAACACATGTACAGTGTGCAAATTGAACAAAGAAACAGCATTGACTTGTACCTGGACATTAAAAAGGGTTCAAACATCTTTTTTTACAATACTTTTGTACTCATTTCTTTTTAAAAGATAAATCCTTGAGCTTTTATTTTGATCATCACCAGCTGATCGTGTGCGCAAATGTGCGAGAGAGAGAAAGCGCTGCTGTATGGTCGGATACTGTAGAAAAGCGGTATTGAACTGCTTAACGTATTTTAATAGAGAGATGTGTTAAGAAAAATTATATTTTGAGAGCACTGTTAAAGGGTCATGAAACCCTAAACCAAAATTTCTGAGATTTTAACAGAGGTATGTGTGTTGAACACCATTGAAGACAATGTTAGCATCTGTTAGATTTAATAGTGGGGGGGAAATGGTTACATTTTAGTTTTTATACGCTATTTTCGTCTTCCGGGTTTAAAATCTTCATCCTGTCCACGTCACAGGCTGTGACGTGGCAGAGCACGATAGTGCTTTGATGACTCATCGGTGTTTCATAATTATTAACGAGACTGAGTTTTTTATCCAATGAGAAGACACTCTCTTAATTATTCATGACACCACGTGGATCTTTCCAATGACGAGGACGGTTAACGGCACTAAACAGTGAGAGAGACTGACTGACTGACGGTGCGTGTCCGTTGGCACGGAGCGAGCGGGTAAGCGCGAGTGTTTTCGGTTCATTCCTATGGAAGTTGAGCCGCGCGTAAGTTAAATGTGACTGATCGCTTGCTCTGCTCCAGTCGACACGCAGCCTGACTGACTGAGCGTGTTGCAGGTTCGGCACGTAGATATATGCTATGTACGCAAGGTTTTTTTTTAAGCGTTATTTTTTTTTTTTCAAATATATGCATGTATAGTGTGTATATAAACAACTATATATTTTATAATGACTGTAATTACACATGTACATTAATATGTTTTAAATAGAATTACGATTACTGTAGGATATATGTAGCAGGGCATTCAGTAACTCTTGAAAAGACAAAAATAAAGTGTCAGTGTATTTCATTAGATTTTAACTTTTCTTTTTTTTCTTTTTTTTATGTAGTATTTCCTCATGTTTTACCACTGATTTTTAGTGACAGTCGATATGCATGGGCTACTGGCGATGAGAGTTTCCCCCCTCTCCTCTCCTCTCCTCTCCTCTCCCCTCCCCTCTTCTCACAGCCACCACGCCCATTTAAGTTGCATTTTTCAAAAAGATTGTGAGCTAGACTTGAGCGGAAAGAGGGGGGTTTCATGACCCTTTTTTAGAAACCTCTAACCTGAAATTCCTGCTTGCTGACTGTCTCGCACTCTTGCGGTTGACTGTGCTAGCTCCTCCCCTACCTGCTGCATATTCAACAGACAGGAAGAAACGGTGTAGCCCATAGGCTACCGACAGCAAAGAAATGTATTTGTAAGGTCTATTTTTACAGGCTGTATGCAGTATATACAAAGCCAAAGCGCAATGAAATAAAGCAACTTATGATTTCGGGGGTTTACATAGGCTATTGTCCAGTTTCATATTTTCTCAGTGACAGTCATAACATTCGGGGCTGAAGCCCCGGCAAAATCGGCTGGCGCCGCCCCTGCTGAAAACTGTGCTGCTTTATGATTAAACATGGTGACAAACTTTGCCTTATTATTATTCATTAAGATAGGATCACATTTATATGCCTCTCTGTCTTATTCTGCCTTGCTAAAAAGGAAAACGTTTTCGATCAAACTGGATTACGGTGATATTCTTTCATTGTAATCCAGTGCGCAGTTTGACCAAAAACGTTTTCTTTTTCTTTTCCGTTATCCCACTGTACCGAGATATATTTCCAGCATGTATTATACATCTACTGTAGGCTATTACTTAATAAATAAAATAAAAGTATACATGCTGTTACAATTTCAGTAAATGCGGTATTTTAGCTTGTTAAACACATTTATTTGGTCTGATTTGATTCCTACCTGAACTAGACGCCATTCCACAAGCTCGTGACAGAAACTGAAAGCGAAAGTCTGTTCGGGAGACGGAAGATGAGAGGAGAACACGACTGACTTTCACTCAGAAGGGATGAAGGGTGCAGGGGACAAAACTTCTGCGTCATCTTAACGAGACAATAAAGGAGGCGCCTTTGTCGCACATTTTGGATGAACTCCCCAAAAACACTCTCTGAAGGAGGAGGAGATTGTGCAAACTGCGCCTTTGTTTAACGATAGTTTATTTATTTATTTTTGGTTTATCGCACCATATTGTATATTGTGTCTATGTATTTGAAACATTTGAATGGACTGATAAAGGGAGCTGTAAAGTATTTTTGTTGAAGTACAATGTCGTTTTGACCATAATAATGTACCAAATCTAACTCGTATTTAAATATTACAGTAGAAAAATACTATACGTGCTCAAAATTATTCATACCCTTGGTAAATATGACCAAAGAAGCCTGTGAAAATAAATCTGCATCGTTAATACTTTTGATCTTTTATTTAAAAAATCTACAAAAATCCAACCTTTCATTGGAGAATAATAATTTATTTGGGGGGAAAATCTCATTATGAGAGAAATGTTTTTCTCTAATACACACTGCTCACAATTAATCATACGCTTTTATTCAATAGTTTTTGCAAACTCCTTTTCCCAAGATAACAGCTCTGAGTCTTCACCTATAATGCCTGATGAGTTTGGAGAACACCTGACAAGAGATCAGAGATCATTCCTTCATGCAGAATCTCTCCAGATCCTTCAGATTCCAGCTCCATGTTGGTGCTTCTTCTCTTCAGTTCACTCCACTCATTTTCTTTAGAGTTCAGGTCAGGGGACTGAGATGGTCATGGCAGAAGCTTTGAGTTCAGTGACACATTTTTGTGTTGGTTTTGATGTTTGTTTTGGATCATTGTCCTGATGGAAGATCCAACCACAGCCCATTATATGACTTCTAACAGGGACAGTCAGGTTTTGATTTATTATCTGTTGGTATTTGATAGAATCCATGATGCCATGAATCTGAACAAGGTCCAGGATCTCCAGCAGAAAAATAAGCCCACAACATTAAAGATACAGCAGTATATTTCATTGTACACATGGTGTACTTTTTACCACTGTGTGCACCAAACCCATCTTAAGTGTTTGCTTATAAAAAGCTCTTTTTTTGTTTCATCTGACCATAGAACATTTGAAAAGTAACTGACACTACTGGAACTTCAAACGGGATGTGTTATATGGTCAGATGAACCAAAAAAAAAAGAGCTTTTTTGGCAGCAAACACAATGTACAGAAATACTGAGGTGCGAATAGTATCTGCCAATATAAAGTAAAGATATCATCTAATTACTATTTACATTTATTGCAAAGAACTGATACTTTTACATGGTGTAAATATATATATCACTAATATATGTATCATATCATAGATCAATATATATGTATATATCACTATTTTCATGTAGTGTAAATAACATATCTCTAAGAAAATGCTGCTATTGTCACTTAATGTAAATAGAATATCAATATATTTTCACTCGTACTGTAAATCGCTGCTGCCGTTAAAAAAGGAGTGGGTGGATTTTTATCATTATAGGGTGGTTGTGTTCACACACTGCCAACACATCTATGTTCAAACACCATGTAAAAGTGAATTTTGCATAATAGGTGCCCTTTAATGTATTCTCTCATTCACTGACATAAAAACTACTGTAAACTTTTGAGGTTTTTGTACAGTTTTGTACAGTAATTCCTTCTGATGTATTTGGTAACACTTCAGTAATTTCTAGTGTGTTCCCATGATCTTCACTTTTGAATACTGATCCAAATAAGCTGTAGTTCCTTTAGAATAATATAGTAACTCTTGAGTAATTACTATCCTTTACTATCATATTTTCCAAGTGACATTTAAATCACACATATTTCACTGTATCTGCTGTTTTTGACATCCATCAGCTCCTGCAGCAATAGTTAGAAAAGTTTTTGGGACTGTGTGACTCTTGTGCTGCTTTCCAGTTCAGTTCCAGTTACATTTGGAGTTGTTTTACTTCATCTCCAAACATAAAATGATCTTATTGTGTTGGCTTTATGGGTGTTTGCATGACCGATAACATACTGCGGTCAAGCCAGCCGCCACCCAGAAATGAGCGGTCAATCTAGCCGCCCCTATATTTCGCGGTCCGCGCATACACTTGGTATTACGGTAAGACTATCTGTGAACCGATCTGAACGTGATTTCACATTCATTCATTTATTCAATCAGTCAGTCAATAAAAATAACTAAAAAAAAAAAATATTTCACAGCTCAATTTCACCTGAAAATGATAGTAAACCTCAAAGCCTGACATTGTATGCTGCTGAATTCCAAAATTAAAGCCCTCCAACACTCATACGCTGTTTTGTCCATACATTGTGAAACTGAATACATTTCACAGAACTATTTTACCTCGTGTGGAGAGGACACCTTATCACAGTGTTAACGGCACCGTTTCAGCAGGATATTCTGATGTTGGATTCCAAAATAAGAGCCCCCCCAAAACTCATGTTTGTGCTGTTTTGTTCATATTTTCAGAAATTCATAAAAAATAAAATCCTAGTTTCCACAGACTAATTTCACCTCAGCTGGAGACGACACATTCTCACAGTGTCAACTGCACCATTTCAAGACATTCTGATGTTGCATTCCAAAATAAGAGCCCCTCAAAACTCATGTTTCTGCTGTTTTGCTCAAATTTTCAGAAATTCATAAAAAATAAAATCCTAGTTTCCACAGAATAATTTCACCTCAGGTGGAGATGACACATTCTCACAGTGTCAACTGCACCGTTTCAGGACATTCTGATGTGGCATTCCAAAATAAGAGCCCCCCAAAACTCCTGTTTCTGCAGTTTTCAAGACATTCTGATGTTGCATTCCAAAATAAGAGCCCCTCAAAAATCATGTTTCTGCTGTTTTGCTCATATTTTCAGAAATTCATAAAAAATAAAATCCTAGTTTCCACAGACCAATTTCACCTCAGGTGGAGAGGACACATTCTCACAGTGTCAACTGCACCGTTTCAGGACATTCTGATGTGGCATTCCAAAATAAGAGCCCCCCAAAACTCCTGTTTCTGCAGTTTTCAAGACATTCTGATGTTGCATTCCAAAATAAGAGCCCCTCAAAAATCATGTTTCTGCTGTTTTGCTCATATTTTCAGAAATTCATAAAAAATAAAATCCTAGTTTCCACAGAATAATTTCACCTCAGGTGGAGAGGACACATTCTCACAGTGTCAACTGCACCGTTTCAAGACATTCTGATGTTGCATTCCAAAATAAGAGCCCCCCAAAACTCATGTTTCTGCTGTTTTGCTCAAATTTTCAGAAATTCATAAAAAATAAAATCCTAGTTTCCACAGACTAATTTCACCTCAGTTGGAGAGGACACATTCTCACAGTGTCAACTGCACCGTTTCAGGACATTCTGATGTGGCATTCCAAAATAAGAGCCCCCCAAAACTCATGTTTCTGCAGTTTTGCTCATATTTTCAGAAATTCATAAAAAATAAAATCCTAGTTTCCACAGACCAATTTCACCTCAGCTGGAGAGGACAACTTGTCACAGTGTCAACTGCACCATTTCAAGACATTCTGATGTTGTATTCCAAAATAAGAGCCCCCCAAAACTCATGTTTCTGCTGTTTTGCTCATATTTTCAGAAATTCATAAAAAATAAAATCCTAGTTTCCACAGACCAATTTCACCTCAGCTGGAGAGGACAACTTTTCACAGTGTCAACTGCACCATTTCAAGACATTCTGATGTTGCATTCCAAAATAAGAGCCCCCCAAAACTCATGTTTCTGCTGTTTTGCTCATATTTTCAGAAATTCATAAAAAATAAAATCCTAGTTTCCACAGACTAATTTCACCTCAGCTGGAGAGGACACATTCTCACAGTGTCAACTGCACCGTTTCAGGACATTCTGATGTGACATTCCAAAATAAGAGCCCCCCAAATCTCCTGTTTCTGCAGTTTTGCTCATATTTTCAGAAATTCATAAAAAATAAAATCCTAGTTTCCACAGACCAATTTCAACTCAGCTGGAGAGGACACCTTCTCACAGTGTCAACTGCACCGTTTCAAGACATTCTGATGTTTCATTCCAAAATAAGAGCCCCCCAAAACTCATGTTTCTGCTGTTTTGCTCAAATTTTCAGAAATTCATAAAACATAAAATCCTAGTTTCCACAGACTAATTTCACCTCAGCTGGAGAGGACAACTTTTCACAGTGTCAACTGCACCATTTCAAGACATTCTGATGTTGCATTCCAAAATAAGAGCCCCCCAAAACTCCTGTTTCTGCTGTTTTGCTCATATTTTCAGAAATTCATAAAAAATAAAATCCTAGTTTCCACAGACTAATTTCACCTCAGCTGGAGAGGACACATTCTCACAGTGTCAACTGCACCGTTTCAGGACATTCTGATGTGACATTCCAAAATAAGAGCCCCCAAATCTCCTGTTTCTGCAGTTTTGCTCATATTTTCAGAAATTCATAAAAAATAAAATCCTAGTTTCCACAGACTAATTTCACCTCAGCTGGAGAGGACACATTCTCACAGTGTCAACTGCACCGTTTCAGGACATTCTGATGTGACATTCCAAAATAAGAGCCCCCCAAATCTCCTGTTTCTGCAGTTTTGCTCATATTTTCAGAAATTCATAAAAAATAAAATCCTAGTTTCCACAGACCAATTTCAACTCAGCTGGAGAGGACACCTTCTCACAGTGTCAACTGCACCGTTTCAAGACATTCTGATGTTTCATTCCAAAATAAGAGCCCCCCAAAACTCATGTTTCTGCTGTTTTGCTCAAATTTTCAGAAATTCATAAAACATAAAATCCTAGTTTCCACAGACTAATTTCACCTCAGCTGGAGAGGAAACATTCTCACAGTGTCAACAGCACCGTTTCAAGACATTCTGATGTTGCATTCCAAAATAAGAGCCCCCCAAAACTCATGTTTCTGCTGTTTTGCTCAAATTTTCAGAAATTCATAAAAAATAAAATCCTAGTTTCCACAGACTAATTTCACCTCAGTTGGAGAGGACACATTCTCACAGTGTCAACTGCACCGTTTCAGGACATTCTGATGTGGCATTCCAAAATAAGAGCCCCCCAAAACTCATGTTTCTGCAGTTTTGCTCATATTTTCAGAAATTCATAAAAAATAAAATCCTAGTTTCCACAGACCAATTTCACCTCAGCTGGAGAGGACAACTTGTCACAGTGTCAACTGCACCATTTCAAGACATTCTGATGTTGCATTCCAAAATAAGAGCCCCCCAAAACTCATGTTTCTGCTGTTTTGCTCATATTTTCAGAAATTCATAAAAAATAAAATCCTAGTTTCCACAGACCAATTTCACCTCAGCTGGAGAGGACACATTCTCACAGTGTCAACTGCACCGTTTCAAGACATTCTGATGTTGCATTCCAAAATAAGAGCCCCCCAAAACTCATGTTTCTGCTGTTTTGCTCAAATTTTCAGAAATTCATAAAAAATAAAATCCTAGTTTCCACAGACTAATTTCACCTCAGTTGGAGAGGACACATTCTCACAGTGTCAACTGCACCGTTTCAGGACATTCTGATGTGGCATTCCAAAATAAGAGCCCCCCAAAACTCATGTTTCTGCAGTTTTGCTCATATTTTCAGAAATTCATAAAAAATAAAATCCTAGTTTCCACAGACCAATTTCACCTCAGCTGGAGAGGACAACTTGTCACAGTGTCAACTGCACCATTTCAAGACATTCTGATGTTGCATTCCAAAATAAGAGCCCCCCAAAACTCATGTTTCTGCTGTTTTGCTCATATTTTCAGAAATTCATAAAAAATAAAATCCTAGTTTCCACAGACCAATTTCACCTCAGCTGGAGAGGACAACTTTTCACAGTGTCAACTGCACCATTTCAAGACATTCTGATGTTGCATTCCAAAATAAGAGCCCACCAAAACTCATTTTTCTGCTGTTTTGCTCATATTTTCAGAAATTCATAAAAAATAAAATCCTAGTTTCCACAGACTAATTTCACCTCAGCTGGAGAGGACACATTCTCACAGTGTCAACTGCACCGTTTCAGGACATTCTGATGTGACATTCCAAAATAAGAGCCCCCCAAAACTCATGTTTCTGCTGTTTTGCTCATATTTTCAGAAATTCATAAAAAATAAAATCCTAGTTTCCACAGACCAATTTCAACTCAGCTGGAGAGGACACCTTCTCACAGTGTCAACTGCACCGTTTCAAGACATTCTGATGTTTCATTCCAAAATAAGAGCCCCCCAAAACTCATGTTTCTGCTGTTTTGCTCAAATTTTCAGAAATTCATAAAACATAAAATCCTAGTTTCCACAGACTAATTTCACCTCAGCTGGAGAGGAAACATTCTCACAGTGTCAACAGCACCGTTTTAAGACATTCTGATGTTGCATTCCAAAATAAGAGCCCCCCAAAACTCCTGTTTCTGCTGTTTTGCTCATATTTTCAGAAATTCATAAAAAATAAAATCCTAGTTTCCACAGACTAATTTCACCTCAGCTGGAGAGGACACATTCTCACAGTGTCAACTGCACCGTTTCAGGACATTCTGATGTGACATTCCAAAATAAGAGCCCCCCAAATCTCCTGTTTCTGCAGTTTTGCTCATATTTTCAGAAATTCATAAAAAATAAAATCCTAGTTTCCACAGACCAATTTCACCTCAGCTGGAGAGGACAACTTGTCACAGTGTCAACTGCACCATTTCAAGACATTCTGATGTTGCATTCCAAAATAAGAGCCCCCCAAAACTCATGTTTCTGCTGTTTTGCTCATATTTTCAGAAATTCATAAAAAATAAAATCCTAGTTTCCACAGACCAATTTCACCTCAGCTGGAGAGGACAACTTTTCACAGTGTCAACTGCACCATTTCAAGACATTCTGATGTTGCATTCCAAAATAAGAGCCCCCCAAAACTCCTGTTTCTGCTGTTTTGCTCATATTTTCAGAAATTCATAAAAAATAAAATCCTAGTTTCCACAGACTAATTTCACCTCAGCTGGAGAGGACACATTCTCACAGTGTCAACTGCACCGTTTCAGGACATTCTGATGTGACATTCCAAAATAAGAGCCCCCCAAATCTCCTGTTTCTGCAGTTTTGCTCATATTTTCAGAAATTCATAAAAAATAAAATCCTAGTTTCCACAGACTAATTTCACCTCAGCTGGAGAGGACACCTTCTCACAGTGTCAACTGCACCGTTTCAAGACATTCTGATGTTTCATTCCAAAATAAGAGCCCCCCAAAACTCATGTTTCTGCTGTTTTGCTCAAATTTTCAGAAATTCATAAAACATAAAATCCTAGTTTCCACAGACTAATTTCACCTCAGCTGGAGAGGAAATATTCTCACAGTGTCAACAGCACCGTTTCAAGACATTCTGATGTTGCATTCCAAAATAAGAGCCCCCCAAAACTCATGTTTCTGCTGTTTTGCTCAAATTTTCAGAAATTCATAAAAAATAAAATCCTAGTTTCCACAGACTAATTTCACCTCAGTTGGAGAGGACACATTCTCACAGTGTCAACTGCACCGTTTCAGGACATTCTGATGTGGCATTCCAAAATAAGAGCCCCCCAAAACTCATGTTTCTGCAGTTTTGCTCATATTTTCAGAAATTCATAAAAAATAAAATCCTAGTTTCCACAGACCAATTTCACCTCAGCTGGAGAGGACAACTTGTCACAGTGTCAACTGCACCATTTCAAGACATTCTGATGTTGCATTCCAAAATAAGAGCCCCCCAAAACTCATGTTTCTGCTGTTTTGCTCATATTTTCAGAAATTCATAAAAAATAAAATCCTATTTTCCACAGACCAATTTCACCTCAGCTGGAGAGGACAACTTTTCACAGTGTCAACTGCACCATTTCAAGACATTCTGATGTTGCATTCCAAAATAAGAGCCCCCCAAAACTCATGTTTCTGCTGTTTTGCTCATATTTTCAGAAATTCATAAAAAATAAAATCCTAGTTTCCACAGACTAATTTCACCTCAGCTGGAGAGGACACATTCTCACAGTGTCAACTGCACCGTTTCAGGACATTCTGATGTGACATTCCAAAATAAGAGCCCCCCAATCTCCTGTTTCTGCAGTTTTGCTCATATTTTCAGAAATTCATAAAAAATAAAATCCTAGTTTCCACAGACCAATTTCAACTCAGCTGGAGAGGACACCTTCTCACAGTGTCAACTGCACCGTTTCAAGACATTCTGATGTTTCATTCCAAAATAAGAGCCCCCCAAAACTCATGTTTCTGCTGTTTTGCTCAAATTTTCAGAAATTCATAAAACATAAAATCCTAGTTTCCACAGACTAATTTCACCTCAGCTGGAGAGGAAACATTCTCACAGTGTCAACAGCACCGTTTCAAGACATTCTGATGTTGCATTCCAAAATAAGAGCCCCCCAAAACTCCTGTTTCTGCTGTTTTGCTCATATTTTCAGAAATTCATAAAAAATAAAATCCTAGTTTCCACAGACTAATTTCACCTCAGCTGGAGAGGACACATTCTCACAGTGTCAACTGCACCGTTTCAGGACATTCTGATGTGACATTCCAAAATAAGAGCCCCCCAAATCTCCTGTTTCTGCAGTTTTGCTCATATTTTCAGAAATTCATAAAAAATAAAATCCTAGTTTCCACAGACCAATTTCACCTCAGCTGGAGAGGACAACTTGTCACAGTGTCAACTGCACCATTTCAAGACATTCTGATGTTGCATTCCAAAATAAGAGCCCCCCAAAACTCATGTTTCTGCTGTTTTGCTCATATTTTCAGAAATTCATAAAAAATAAAATCCTAGTTTCCACAGACCAATTTCACCTCAGCTGGAGAGGACAACTTTTCACAGTGTCAACTGCACCATTTCAAGACATTCTGATGTTGCATTCCAAAATAAGAGCCCCCCAAAACTCCTGTTTCTGCTGTTTTGCTCATATTTTCAGAAATTCATAAAAAATAAAATCCTAGTTTCCACAGACTAATTTCACCTCAGCTGGAGAGGACACATTCTCACAGTGTCAACTGCACCGTTTCAGGACATTCTGATGTGACATTCCAAAATAAGAGCCCCCCAAATCTCCTGTTTCTGCAGTTTTGCTCATATTTTCAGAAATTCATAAAAAATAAAATCCTAGTTTCCACAGACCAATTTCAACTCAGCTGGAGAGGACACCTTCTCACAGTGTCAACTGCACCGTTTCAAGACATTCTGATGTTTCATTCCAAAATAAGAGCCCCCCAAAACTCATGTTTCTGCTGTTTTGCTCAAATTTTCAGAAATTCATAAAACATAAAATCCTAGTTTCCACAGACTAATTTCACCTCAGCTGGAGAGGAAACATTCTCACAGTGTCAACAGCACCGTTTTAAGACATTCTGATGTTGCATTCCAAAATAAGAGCCCCCCAAAACTCCTGTTTCTGCTGTTTTGCTCATATTTTCAGAAATTCATAAAAAAATAAAATCCTAGTTTCCACAGACCAATTTCACCTCAGCTGGAGAGGACACATTCTCACAGTGTCAACTGCACCGTTTCAAGACATTCTGATGTTGCATTCCAAAATAAGAGCCCCTCAAAACTCATGTTTCTGCTGTTTTGCTCATATTTTCATATTTTCAGAAATTCATAAAAAATAAAATCCTAGTTTCCACAGACTAATTTCACCTCAGCTGGAGAGGACACATTCTCACAGTGTCAATTGCACCGTTTCAGGACATTCTGATGTTGCATTCCAAAATAAGAGCCCCCCAAAACTCATGTTTCTGCTGTTTTGCTCATATTTTCAGAAATTCATAAAAATTAAAATCCTAGTTTCCACAGACCAATTTCACCTCAGCTGGAGAGGACACATTCTCAAGTAGTTTCACTATTTTAAACCAGGAAACCATCAGGACTCTTTCACACAAAAATAAATAACGTTACATGTTTTTTCTTGTTATGTACAATCATTATAAACTTGTCTTCTTCAAATTCAGTGTAAATCCTAAAACACTAGTGAACTTCTGCATGATTTACTCTAAAGTTACTAATGTTATAGATATCTAATTGAACAGCATTAATTGGACAGTAAACATTTGATGATTTTAATAACCTTTTCAGTAAATAAAGGAGAGTCTTCAGTCGAACAGTGTTTACTGGAGATGTGCTGCAGTCGTCATGGCAACTCTGTCCTCATCTGTCACTCAGTGTTCTAGAAAATGCAGCTCCATTCACTTTTATTAATATTCACTCATTATAATATATTAGAGTCATTAAAAAAACCTATATAAATACATAATAAAATATATGTAATTAATTTAATGTTTTTGTGACTTTAGCTCCATGAAGGGTCACGCTCTCCCAGACAAATCTCCCAATTTTCTTTTTTCTTATTTCTTATTTTCTTGTTTCCAACACATTTTCTCTTTTCACATTTTCTCTGTGCTCAAACCAAAGTGAAAAACTCTTTCATTGTGAAGCTTTCTAATGCTCTCACTTCTCTTGAAGAATATTTACTAGATTTACACTAAATGATAATGAACCCAAATCATTCTCCAATGTGTATTTACATATTTATTATCAAGCAATTTAGTTTACATACATGCAATATCAGTGATAGAATTAAACTCTTGACTTTATTCAGATATTACAATATAAACCAAGAATCACAATATTTCACAAGTAATTCAATGTTAACAGCTGGAGAGAGAAAATGACTTCAGAGATTTCTTTACAAAATATCATGTAGAAACAATTTCATAGTAGATTTCAAAATCACAGTATTAATGAAAGACAAAAGAAATATATAGATGTGTAACAAATTTGCCATTTACTTGTACATATAACTCTAAAATATTTTATTATAGTTCATGTTTTGTCAGTGACTGATTTTCTTTTTTGCACTTGTCACATTTTAATTTTCTAAAAAGTAAAGTCTACTTGATTGTGCAAATTCTTCTTTGGTTTTTATATTTACATATTCTAGAAACATCACATCCATATTTAATCTTTTCATATTTGATGTTTTTTGTTTGTTTCAGTTGACAGGTGTGATGATCAGTGGGTTTGAGTTTTTACCTTTATCATTATCGCATGGGTTAAAATATGGATAGAGTTTGTCAGTGAAAGTCTGACCAGTGAAAGAGTAGATATGAGATCTGGAGTCCACGTCATAAAAAGAGACCAGACCCTCCTCATAATCCACAAACACTCCCACCTTCTCAGGTTTCACTCTCAGAGATAAAGAGACACGTGTACTTTCACCAGCTTCGTACTGATTGTCATTCATCAGCCACACAGTCCAGTATCCATTCTCAGGAGTCAGTATAATCATCTCCTTCCTGTTAATGGATTCTCTGGCCACTCCTAATTCCCAATCAGTCTTTCCCTTCACCTGCACCTCATAGTAAAATCTCCCTGATCTGAATCCCTGCTTTGCCAGAACAGATGAACAAGTATCAAATCTCTTTGGGTTTTCTGGGACGTTCTGCTTAATGTCTCCATCACTGACTTGTTTTCCATCATCAGACAGGATGATAAATGGATAAGCCGTATCAGGATCCAGAGTCACATCCACTGAGAGAGATCAGACATTATCAATCAACTTCAGAACAAACATTTTCATGAGTATAAAACACATTATAATCAAAAGTATTGTGAGTGTATTGGTGTCAATCTCACTGTACCTGCAAACTTCTGCACAAACTTCAACTCTGTGAACACAGATGACAATATAATGATGAATTAGTAATAGGTATATTTCACTGAGTTTCTCTCTATTAACAGCATCAGGCGAATGTAAATGTTGATCGTTCATCAGTTTGTGAAACAGAATGTGTTTAACATTAATGCACTTACAATGAAGATCTATGAGACGATCATAACAGAGGGTTTAAAAGCAGAAATGTCAAGGTTTTTCTTGTTATTAAAGATGTATTAATAATTATACAGTCTAAAAAATGCATTATTTTTGCTGTTAAGTGCCTTAATTGTCCTTGTGAGGAGGGAAAATTTTTTAGACAGTTTATTTAGTAGTCAGATTCTGGTTGTGTGTCACATGATCCTGTGATAGAGTTTGTACAGAGATAGTTACGTCATGTGACTTGTATGTCGCCAAAGTTCCCATAATACTTCTGTAACTGGTTATGATGTGAGTTGTAGTTAAAAGATTTTAATAATGTGGTAATCACTAGCACATCACAGATGCTTAAAATTAATTTAACACTTTTTTAAAATGCATTTTCTTAGTTACTGACAAGAATCCTGTGTTTGATCTTCACATAACAATGAGTTCTTCTTTTAGCAGTTTCTTCAGTTCAGTCAGAACTCTTTTCAGAGAGTTCACATCAGAGTCACTATTGATCTCAGTCCAGTTCTTGTTGTGTGAAAGGGTGTTCATGAATGAGCACATCTACAGCAGGAGAGAGAGAAGACATTATAAAGGGTACAATGGGGTGAAAGACGGATTTGACTTAATTTAAACCACCATAGCAGCAGTGTTTTGAAATGGCCGACCACAAGATTTTGTTCAATAAAGTCGTTATTTTGATATTTTTGGTGCACAAAAAGTATTCTCGTCGCTATATAATATATATAGTCACATGATCTGTTTTAAATATGTCTTAAGTAGCTTTCTGGGCGTCTAAAAGTGTTGTTTTTTTGTTTTTTTTTCTCCCTATGGAGGCCTCACTGAGCCATCGGATTTCATCAAAAATATCTTAATTTGTGTTCTGAAGATGAATGAAGGTCTTACAGGTGTGGAACGGCATGAGGGTGAGTAATTACAGAATTTTCATTTTTAAGTTAAATATAATGATATATAGTCTAATACAGATCATATATTAAGTAAAAGAGTTCATTTCTCTGCCGAACCAACAAGCTGTGGACATGATCGCGTTTAGGGCTGCAACAAACAATTATGTTTATAATCGATTCATCTACCAGTTATTGGAACAATTAATCGACTCATCGATTATTATACAGGTTATTCCACTAGAAATTACTGAGTTATACTTTAAAGCTGCAGTCCATACATTTTTTTGGTTAAACATGATCCAAAATCAATTTTTGAGCAAGTACATAACCAGCCAGTGTTAGAAACTATCTCATTATCTTAGCTCGATTCACAACGCTAAGCTTGTAATAATGTTTTATAATATCAGCGACCTGGTGGATTTCTGCAGGAAATTCGACCATGCAGCAGTTCATCTGTGCATCATTACATCACATCCGTAAACAGAAAGGAAGGAGTCCACGCCAGTCGGGGCCGATCATTTAAAAGATCAGAAATGTTAATATCAATAAAACACACAGTGACGCAGCGACATCTCTGCATCCCCCTTAGGTGACCCCTCTCTCGTTACGAGATGATTGACTCAAGGATATTAATAACTAACAGTTCTTTTACAAAATCGTTTCACAATATTTTTTTTCTTTTCAAAGCAACTTTACAGAATATGCACGTGTCTAAATTACAATTTAGCAGTTATTTGTTATTAACAGCACACATCAGTGTTTCGTGAACAATTCTGCAGCTTTGAACAAATCGTGAGAGTCATTCATTTAATGATTCATTCATAAATACAGCTTTCTCAATATACGTACTTGTCTGTACTTGTGTTCTTGTGGACTTATGAAACGTCATCAGTCGCTGTCCAAGTACTCACACAAGCAGGGGACAACTGCGCCTGCATCGTGGTGGAATCCCAGATTACACCTAAGTAGTTTGCAACCTGACTCGGGACCAGCACACTCTTTTTGGCGTTGAGCCTCAGCCCAAGCCTCTTCATGTGCGACAGAACAACATTTTGATGTTGAACTGCCAGTTGTTCTGTTTGAGCTAGTATCAACCAATCGTCGATATAGTTCAGCATGCGGATGCCCTGGAGTCTCAGCAGAGCCAGCGCTGCATCCACGCACTTCGTGAACGTGCGGGGTGAGAGGGATAGGCCGAACGGAAGAACCCTGTATTGGTAAGCTTCGCCCCCGAAAGCAAACCTGAGGAACTTCCTGTGTGAAGGATGGATGGATACGTGAAAGTATGCGTCTTTCAGATCTATCGCTACAAACCAGTCCTCGGACCTGATCTGAGGGATGATCTGTCTGAGTGTAAGCATTTTGAACTTCAGCTTCTTTACAGATCGATTTAGCACACGTAAATCTATGATCAGACGCAACCCTCCATCCTTCTTCAGAACAATGAAGTAGCGGCTGTAAAAGCCCAACATTTTGCTCAGAGGGGAAACCCTTTCTATAGCCCCTTTTTGCAAAAGCGTCATTACTTCTTGCTCCATCACCAGAGACTGCTCTGGGGTTACCACCGTAGGAGCACCCATTGAACTTGGGCGGTCGTGAACCGAACTGAATTCTGTAGCCCTGTTCTATCATGAGCAGCACCCACTTCGAAACATTCGGGAGATTTTTCCACTCTTTCAAATATTCTACTAAGTCTCTGTCTCTGGTAAATTTTGAGCACTTGGCTCGTCCATCTGACGCGGCGCACCGGCAGACAGGCGAATCACGTGCTGGCCGACCCTCCTCGGAGGATCGGTGGAGACCGCTGCGCCCTGACTCACACTTGGTGGCAGGGTTGGCAGAACGGTCCCCTGAGGGCACCGAGGAGGACCCGATATCCGAATCCTCCCGGAGGGGGCTGTCCTCGAGAGATCCTACGCCACTAACATCAGGACCTCTTCTTTGAAGCCTTCCGAGAGATAATGACGGTCCTCAGATCCGCCCTACCTCCGGAAGGCTTCGCCTGTGCCGCCCGTCCCGGTCCCCAGGCACTGCGTGGGGGAGTACGGGAGGCGACACTGGCCGTTTGTTGCGTACTGTGCGCAGATGTTGCTGAGGAGCTGGCTGTCGGCCGAGGCTGCTCCCGCCCAGCAGCCTCGGGGGGATGCGAGCGGCGGGGAATGATTTTAGAAAACGCTGCCGTTTGTTTGCGTGACAGCGGCGCGTCCATGAGCATATTTTTGTCACGTTCTTTAATATCTGATAAATTTAACCATAGGTGCCTCTCCGTGGCCAACAGGGCTGCCATAGAACGGCCGTGTCCTTAGTGGCCCGGAGAGATAAATCTGTGGCTTTGCGTAGCTCATGAATCGCCTCGAAGGACGCCTCCCCGCTCTGATCAATTTCCCCCAGCAGGTCAGCTTGGTATGCCTGGAGGATAGACATGGTGTGAAGGCATGCCGCCGCCTGACCTGCCGCCAAATAAGCCTTGCCGGGGTCTTAAGGGACGACGCGGATAGCTCGCAAGCGTCTCTTCTACCCGAGGCATCGCCCCATAGCCATGATGTTTTAGACCAACAATATTGCTGTACAGCGATGTCTGGGGGCTGTACAGCTGATACTGCACGGGTATCGAGGTCGGGAAAGAACGGCAGACCCCGGCGCTGAGGCAGTGACCGAGGGGGAAGAAAGCGTTTGTCCAGTTTGCTCTTAACTCTGGACTCAGCTTTCTCCGCAGGCTATTCAATATTTAGTTTCTCAACAGTCTTTCTGCGGTTGAAATTCTGATTTCGAAGTGATTACATTAGAGCTGGATTCATTTCAGTAAATTGTACTGTATCTTTCAACATACTTTTTAATATTCATTCATGTTTATTTCGTGCTGTAGTAGCAGAAAAGAGGAAGAGATAATGATAATAGGTTCACATGCCGCTTGACTTGAGGTGCTACAGCGATCTGTCACTCCACATTAAAGAGCGCCAAAATCACATGTATGGTTTGAATCCCGTAGTAAAATTGACAGAATTTAAAAGTTAAAAGTAACCTTATCTGTCAGCGCGTTGTCTGTGTCCTCTATGCTCTGCGGTGTGTCTTTGTGGCGAACAGTGAGTTTGAATGAGAGTTGGTGGTCCTGCATGACAGCATTTTTTGTAGTTATGCTAAACGTTATGTTTTATGCTATGTTAAACTCCCACATTTACGGGTTCGATTTTGTTTGCACTAAGCACTCCAAAGCACCATTTCTTCTTCTATTGGATTCGATCCGGGAGGGCTGTATTACAGTATATGTACCTATAATATAGGAAAACGGCCAATTTTATATATGTCACATATATGCAAAACCTATATCAAAACCTATATTGAAACATATATGTTTATATAGGTTTTTTCCATGTGGGATAATAGGGAGATAAGAGGGTCTGTATCTCTCTCAGCCTATCATGCCTATCATGTAATGGCAGTGACGTCAGTCACAATATTAACTAGTCTGTCTTCTTTTAAAAAATAAATTTTTATCTAGCTAAAATCTACATAAAGTTCCCAATGAAAGTATTGTTTAGTGTGAAACATGCTGAAGATTGGCAAACAGGCTGTCGGTTAATTAAATGATTAGCTATTTCCCCACAAAAGCTGTTTAATCAGCATAGTGAAACCTCTCATCCATTGACTTCCATTCAAAAAACAGCCTCTGCTCTCCTTTCCTGCGTACCGCCAGTCACTGATTTTCCCTGATCACAGCCCGACCTGTCAGCGAGAACGTTAACTTGCAAATCGGGCTTAAATCCTGTAGTGTATACTTGGCATTACGTGACACAACTGACAAATGCATTAACTAGCACTGTCATGGGAGTGATGACAGCCTGATGTTAAAATGACAAAGACAATGTATGACATGGAGATGATTATCAGTGTGTGAGAGCTGCTTTACCTCAGTGATTTCCTGCTTCAGCTCTTTATTGAGATCTTCAGCCTGTTTCTCTGCTGCTTTCTGCTGTTCCTTCATCATCTTGAGCTCAGTGTTTCTCCTCTTCAGCTCTTTATTGAGATCTTCAGCCTGTTTCTCTGCTGCTTTCTGCTGTTTCTCCATCATCTGCAGCTCAGTGTTTTTCCTCTTCAGCTCAGTGATTTCCTGCTTCAGCTCTTTATTGAGATCTTCAGCCTGTTTCTCTGCTGCTTTATGCTGTTCTTCCATCATCTTGAACTCAGTGTTTCTCCTCTTCAGCTCTATATTGAGATCTTCAGCCTGTTTCTCTGCTGCTTTCTGCTGTTTCTCCATCATCTGCAGCTCAGTGTTTCTTCTCTTCAGCTCAGTGATTTCCTGCTTCAGCTCTTTATTGAGATCTTCAGCCTGTTTCTCTGCTGCTTTCTGCTGTTTCTCCATCATCTGCAGCTCAGTGTTTTTCCTCTTCAGCTCAGTGATTTCCTGCTTCAGCTCTTTATTGAGATCTTCAGCCTGTTTCTCTGCTGCTTTATGCTGTTCTTCCATCATCTTGAACTCAGTGTTTCTCCTCTTCAGCTCTTTATTGAGATCTTCAGCCTGTTTCTCTGCTGCTTTCTGCTGTTTCTCCATCATCTGCAGCTCAGTGTTTCTTCTCTTCAGCTCAGTGATTTCCTGCTTCAGCTCTTTATTGAGATCTTCAGCCTGTTTCTCTGCTGCTTTATGCTGTTCTTCCATCATCTTGAACTCAGTGTTTCTCCTCTTCAGCTCTTTATTGAGATCTTCAGCCTGTTTCTCTGCTGCTTTCTGCTGTTTCTCCATCATCTGCAGCTCAGTGTTTCTTCTCTTCAGCTCAGTGATTTCCTGCTTCAGCTCTTTATTGAGATCTTCAGCCTGTTTCTCTGCTGCTTTATGCTGTTCTTCCATCATCTTGAACTCAGTGTTTCTCCTCTTCAGCTCTTTATTGAGATCTTCAGCCTGTTTCTCTGCTGCTTTCTGCTGTTTCTCCATCATCTGCAGCTCAGTGTTTTTCCTCTTCAGCTCAGTGATTTCCTGCTTCAGCTCTTTATCGAGATCTTCAGCCTTTTTCTCTGCTGCTTTCTGCTTTTCCTCCATCATCTTCAGGTCATACTGACATCTCTAAATGGATTGGATCAGATCAGTGAAGATCTCAACACTGGAGGATTTCTCTTTATTCAAATTTCCTTGTCTTGAATTGTAACTTTAATTTTTTATTCTTCTAAATCTATTTAAATCCTTTATTTATTTAAACCTCTATCTGAACTGCTAAGACCATCATATAATTCAAGAAGCAGCAGTAGACACAAGCAACAAACCTCCATTAAACCAATACACACACACATACACACACACTCACAGTATATTGTTTAAGCAGGATGATCAACGCTACCATCAACAGGACACCCAGACCAATAACCATCCAGGTTGAAATGTGGACGGTTGGAGATGAAGTAAGGAAACTGTCATTGGAGATGAGAGTCTGCAAAAGGAGGAAGATTCAGTTCAAGTAACACTTCTCAAAGAAAGATCACAAAGCTTGTTGTGGCACAAAGTGCAAGAAGCCAGAAAACATGTTCTAAAGGAAGGCTATTCACTCTGTAATGCAGTGTTTCTCAACTGGTGGGTTGTAGTGATCGACCGATATTGATTTTTTATAACCGATACCGATTATTTGCATGTTTATGTACCCGATAACCGATATGCAGAACTGATATTTATTTACTGTTATACTTCTGTTTTTGACAATTATTACAACACAAATGAGCTGAACAAACCATTTTATTTATAAAAATCACTCCCTCCTTGCATACAAAAAAAAACAAAAAACTTAACTGAATAATATTAGCTGGAATATATAACATTGTCAGGAAAGTAACAAACAAAACAGCATACATCATTGCATTTTCCAACTAGTGTTATTAATTATTATGTTTTGTCGGTCTAGATCATGAAATGCTTTCTGACAAAGTGCTGTAACTTATCTATGCATTTACACAAAACTATAAATTGGGCTACTCAACCGCGATCGCGTGTGGAGATACTAAAAAATTTCCACAGAGCTGCATTTATTTAGATTTGTATTACCTAAATAATGGTTATGTAGTAAATCAAATGATTATATAATCTAATGAAGTTAAACAGCACTTGTCAGTTGGCATTTTATGATCTAAATGTAATCTAACGTTAAATCATGAAATGCCAACTGACAAAGTGCTGTTTGACTATAACTTAATCAACCGCGATCGCGCATGGAGATAATAAATAATTAATTTCCACAAAGCGGTAGGCTATAATTATATGTGTATTAGCGAAATAATTGTTATGTAGTAAATGATAATATAATCTAGGATGTTTAAACAAGATAATTTTGTCAAAAGTTTCATTCAGTGGCCGTGCTTAAGCCTCCTGATCATCCGTCAGTTGCTAAGCAATATGAAAAATAAATATGTTAAATAAAGTTGATCAATTAAAGCAAACCAAGTAGAACATATACTTTACCTGTGCACTGAGTTGTTGCTGACTGATCTCCTCAGACGGAGGAAGTCTCAAAACGGCCACAAGATGGGGCCGTAAATAGGCGAATCCGATATTACAAAACCGATACCCGATTATGGAAAAATGCTTAAATATCGGGAAAAATATCGGTAAACCGATACATCGGCCGATCACTAGTGGGTTGTAATTGTTTTGGGTGGGGAATTTGATATACTCCTCCTAGACGATTAATCCGATCGCCACCAAACTCAGTCAGCATGAAGTCAAGACATTGATGATGAAAAATTGCCAGCGGATTTTTGATATCTCGAAAGGTTTGGCCGTGGCGAGGCAACGAATTTATGGCGAGTAAAAGGAAAAAGGAAATGTGTTATAATGTCTGCATACACTGATCGATGTTTATGAAACTTCAGCGGTGTGTTCATTATAGGAGTCTGATCACATGGATGTGACTATTGTGAGTCAAAGTTATAGCGCCACCAACTGGCAGCAGGAAGTGTGTCACTTTCAAAATGCATTGAGTTCACTCTGTTATGTTTACCTGATTTGCTTCAAACTTCACCAGTGTAATATCAATACACAGCAGATGTAGACCTGTGACAGGATTCTTGATATTTTAAATACTGTTGCCATGACAACACATCAAACTTTAATAATATTCTTGAGTGTATTTGAGGCTCTTAACATGCTTCAAATTGCATGAAACTCGACACACACATCAATATTGTCAACCAGTAGACATGGACAAAGCCATAGAAATGGGCGTGGTGGAGGGGCTCATTAGCGCCACCTTTTGACAAAAGTGGGGGGGGTTCGTTTTTCCCACAGTCACCAAACTCGGTACACATATTATTCTCATCAAGCCGGACAATTTTCTAATTTACATTCATTAGCTCCGACCAACAGGAAGTCAGCTATTTTGGTTTGAATGTGGATTTTTTGAAAAAAAAAAACAGGCTATGAATTTTATACTACTACTCCTACAGGGTTTATCCAATTTACACCAAACTTTTTTAACTTGGTGCTAATACACTGAAGTTATTTAATTGCAAACGGATTTTGGATATCTCAAACGGTTTGGCCGTGGCGAGGCAACGAATTTATAGCAAGAAAAGGGAAACAAAGTGTTATAACTTCTGCATACATTACATGTAGTCCTTTGAAAACGGGCAGGGAGGAGGGGCTCTTTAGCGCCACCTTGTAGTGCAGTAAATGTGGAGTGAATTTGACATAGTCCTTTGATGTTTAACCATTTTAAATGCCTATTACCCGCGGTGCCACCGGACTTGGGCCCGCCATCGCTGCTCGCAGCTATATTTTATACTTATAAATATATTTCATAAGTATTATTTGCAAACAGTTACAAAAAAAATCTAAACTCCCACTTTATATTAGGTGGCCTTAACTATTATACTTAAATAAAAAAATACGTACAATGTACTTATTGTGTTCATATTGTATTGCAAAACACTATTGCTGCTCTTGGGTCAACAGTGGGATTATAAATACAGATGAAATTACTTGCAGGTATTTTTTTTAAAATATAAGTAATCCTACAATGTAAAAACATGTATGTACACAATAAGTGCATTGTATCAAATGATTAGCCGAATTTAAATAATAATAATAATAATACATTTATTTTGTATAGCACCTTTAAAAGTTGCTTTCTCGAGGCATAAAAGAAAAACACAACAATAAAAGACAATATATTTTACAGAACAACAAAAAATAAGTCACAAATCAATGTTTCGAGTTTTGAGAAAAGTTTTAAAAACAGTTAAAGAATTGACATCCTAATGTCAGTTGGGAGAGAGTTCCACAGTTTTGGAGCATATGATGAAAAGGCCCTGTCACCCCTGGATCGTAACCTTGTTTTGGGGACAGCTAAGAGACCGTGCTGAGAAGAGCGTAAAGTGCGAGTTGGCGTGTAAGATGTTAAAAGATCTGCCAAATACTGTGGCTGCAAATGTAAGTACATAGTAGTTAAGGCCACCTAATTTAAAGTGGGACCAAATCTTATTCCCTTACTGTTCTTTTTTTTCTTTTTACTTTCCTGTTAATCCATTTAAATCCTTTATTTGTTTATTTTAACTTCCAGCTGAACTGCTGAGACCTCCTAAACCAATGCACTTACACACACACACACACACACACACACACACACACACACACACACACACACACACACACACTCACAGTGTATTGTGTAGGTAAGATGATCAACACTGCTACCAACAGGACACCCAGACCAATAATCATCCCGTTTGAAATGTGGACGGTTGGAGATGAAGTAAGGAAACCGTCACTGGAGGTGAGAGTCTGCAAAAAGAGAAAGATTCAGTTCAAGATACACTTCTCGAAGAAAGATCACATAGCTTGTGCAAAGTTGTGGCCCAAAGTGCAAGAAGCCGAATGATTTTAATCATTTTTTCACTCTCTTTTATCTGCTTTACTGAGTGTTTGATCTCTAGAGTTTTTTTTTCTGCTGCACGTCTGTCTGTGTCTGAACCAGATGATGATACATACAGAGAAAAACATTTATCACTGAATTTATTGTTTGATTTTCTGACGAAAAAAAAAAAAAAAAAAAATCTTATTAGAATAATGAATGTAAAACAGAATTCAAAATTGTGTCTCCTGGCTTTTAGTCCATGTCTGTCAGCTTTGAAGGTAACATACATTCTCAAAATTAACTTTTAGCTGATTTATTAAAAAAAAAGTGACAAGCCTTTTAATATAACCTGAACCAACATCAACACACAGGAAAATTGCATTTCACAGTGAGTTTAAAGTGTTTTGTCTGTAACTCTTTACCTTCTTCTCTCGAATCTCCTCCTCTATAGGAACAGTGTTGTGAGTCCTGTGTTCTCCTTCAGCGCAGAACAGACAAACACACGTCTGATCATCTCTGCAGAACATCTCCAGAGGTCTCTCGTGTTTCTGGCATATATAATCCTCCAGATTTTCCACAGCGTTGATCAGTTTGTGTTTCTTTAGACGTGGGACTCTGAGATGAGGCTCCAGATGAGAGTCACAGTAAGAGCTTTGACACGTCAGGCAGGACTTCACAGCTTTCTGCTTTCTTTCAGCACAGATGTCACAGAACACCTCAGATTCTTGATTAAGCTTTTTAAAGTGTTGCACAAGCTTGTGTCCACATGGAGTGGTGACTGGATCAGTGAACACTCCCAGACCGATGGAGCACTGGAGCTCCTGATTTAGTGCTGGACCACTGGAGGATGCCATGACTGAAAAGATAAGAAATGACAATTTATCATCTACATTGCTGAAGAGAGGAAGGTTGATAAAACGAAGGTATTCCTCGACTGACGGCCCTTCAAATGTAGCTGTATATTCTGTATATTCAAAATATTTATTTTCCAAGTGACATGTAAATCACACAAATTTCATTAAATCTGTCAAAGAAAGTGCTCAAGAGAATACAATAGTAACTGGTTGTTTCTAGAGTTTGATCATCACTTTGGCACAGACCAAAATGTTTACCAAAGTACTGTAAAATTTCTATCTGTGGAAGTTTTTTCTTTCTTTCTACACAGCACCAAAACATTCAATTCAGATGACTTTGGGAGTCATATTTCTTTATTCTTTTATTATTATTATTATTATTATGTACTTCAAAAATCTTTTACTGATTATGACTAATTCAAGCCACAAATGATGCCAAATTAGAAGAGATAAGCAAGTATTATTTTAGCAGTTAACAAGCTAACATCTTTAAAATTAGATTCAATTAGATCTCTAATCAATTAGATTAAAGTCACTTAGATCTGGAAAAGGGATGTCCTTATTGAACTAAATAATAGTTCTCATTATCACAGAGATAAGCAGAAGCACAGTTGTTGGCTCTCCTCATCTACAACATCATATTATGAATAATCGTCTGACTGGTGGAGGATTTCACGGGAGGTGGAGCACAGCGAGGGGCGGGGCCGAGGACTGTGATTACGAGGATTGTTTAGCTGGTTTTACAGCATAATTCAAATTATGTAAATGACAGTGTTCAAGGAATATGAAAGCATATTGTCAGATATATCTAGCCTATAGCTGTACCTATCTACCTACCTCACCTTGTCAAGAAAATTTTACTGGGGCACAGCAAAACAAAAAGGCATCCGGCTAGTAACCACTGTTTATATAAAAATCAACATACTTCATATTAAAAAAACTCAATATAAATACATATCCCTTGAACACACCTGTCTTTGCATCAACTTGGTCAAAAAACAAGTTATTTTCTGTAAACACATCACAGCAAGTAAGCACATTTTTATTTTTCCCACAAAATATTTCTCACCTCAAAATATGCACTATAATGTGCAAAATAAATGTAGTCTATACAGGTGATTATTTACATGTGTGGTTTTTGCTTTCATTCGATCTGCAGTTCAAGTACATTCTCTTTCTGAAGTCTTATAGTTATGTAACATGACAGCACATATTGAACTTTACATTACAGCTAACTGAACGATAATTCAATAAAAATATTCAGATTCTATTTGTTTAAAACTATAGAACTTATACCTACCTTTGAGTAAATGTCAGATGTGATCCAAAGTTTCAGTGTGTCTCAATAGAGAGGTAATTGTTAGAAGTTTCCATATGGAAGTAAAATAATGCCAAATGTTTTTGAAATAAAAAGCTTGTTGAATTGCACTATTTGAAAAAAATATGCATTACATTAGCTGTACTTGCATTTAGATGCACTGTATTTTTAAGGCTTGCATTTTTATGGGATGAAATTCAACATGGTCGTATATTTAGGCTGTGAATATTTCAATTAAAAATATTTCACACACATTTTCATTATTAAAAATTCAATAATTCATATTCACCTTTTAGATTTCACTTCCAAAATATTCATTCATGTTTAAAAATACAACCTATAAAATTCAACTAGCAATTTTCAGTCCATTTTATTTCGCTTTACAAATTCGCTTCCACAAATTCAGTGGCTCAAATTCGGCAGAAAATTCAACATTTCACATCCGGGAACTGCAGGAAGAGCAGTAGAGTGCCGATGCATCATCTCTATCTGCTGTTGGTCTTCTTCACCAGCAGGTGCCGCTAGCGGCTGTTTAAGACGAGATCACGGCTAGTAAGTCATCATTCATTCATAAAAACAGATTTACAGAAATGGAGCAAGCGGTAAGTGAATGTGTGATGATTATCAGGGCCAGTATAAATGCAGAAAAGCTGATAAAGACACAAAAGCTGCATTTATGTTTAATTCAGTGTATTTACGCTTACTTTCCCAGTGTAGCTACAGCTTTCTCTACAGTGAACAAGATAACGTTATTGCCCGATGCTGGTGTACAGATCAAACGTTAAATCTGAGATATACATATATTTCTCTCTGTTGTTTAGTTTCCTTAACTTTGTATCGCAGCGCTGTGTTGTAATACTAGGGCTTCCCTCATCCGTCATAGGATTGCCCTGCCATCAGGACATATAAACTCTTAACACAGCTTAATGGACTCGTACAGTGATATAATAGACCAAACTCGCACCTCATTTGTGATGTAGGTTAGACTATATAGGCTCCAAGAAAGCAGATACTGGCATAAAGTTGATTTGACGCTGAACGTTTGATTATGATACTCGCAAATTTAGGGACTGTCTCTAAAGTTACAACATTATGTATTCACGTTTCTACCTTCAATAGCATTTAAAGAGAATGACTTAGTCACAAAACCAACTGTAAATTGTTCATCTAGGTGTCAGGTATAATGCAAACCTTTTAGATTTTTGATGTTTATTAAAATAAAAGGTAACACTTTATATTAAATAGTTGATATGAACGAACAATGAACTGCACTTCTACAGCACTTACTAATCTTTGTTAAAGTTAATTCCAGCATTTACTAATACATTATTAAAATCAAGAGTTGTATTTGTCAACTTTAGTTAATGCATAGTGAAGTAACATGAACAATGAACTGCTGTATTTTTATTAACGTTAACAAAGATGAACAAATACAACAACAAATGTGTTGCTCATGGATAGTTCACATTAGTTAATACATTATGAACCTTACTGTAAAGTGTTTCCAAATAAACTGTCAAGTAATATGTAAAGATTGCTATGTATTTCACTACTGTATTGGATCATACAAAAAAATGCCATAATTTAAAGCTCAATAGCATTTGATGAGAATGATTTACAATCACCAAAACTACCTGTGAAGTGTTCATCTATAGGTGCCAGGTCGAAGAGTGATGCACCCTTCTCTCTCTCTCTCTCTCTCTCACACACACACACACACACACACACACACACACACACACACACACACACACACACATATTCAAACACACTCAACTCAAAGTACATGCACATATACTTTTTCTTTTTTTTACACATTCATCACACAATTAGTTCTACTTAGTAAATTTTTTTTCTAAATTTAATTTAAAATTTGTATAAGCAGGATAATATATGATCAGGTAAAATAAAAAATGAACAAAGTAAAAAAAAAATTGTATGATGAACGTGTAAAAAAAAAAAAAAGAAATAGTATATATGCATGTACTTTGAGTGAGGTGTGTTTGAATATGTATATGTGCATGTGTGTCTACAAGAGTTTGGTAGAAGGTAGAAACGTGAATACAGAATGTCGTAACTTTAGAGACGGTCCTTAAATTTGCAAATATCATAATCAAACGTTCAGCGTCAAATCAACTTTATGCCAGTATCTGCTTTCTTGGAGCCTATATAGTCTAACCTACATCACAAATGAGGTGCGAGTTTGGTCTTTTATATCACTGTACGAGTCCATTAAGCTGTGTTAAGAGTTTATATGTCCTGATGGCAGGGCAATCCTATGACGGATGAGGGAAGCCCTAGTATTACAACACAGCGCTGCGATATAAAGTTAAGGAAACTAAACAACAGAGAGAAATATATGTCTATCTCAGATTTAACGTTTGATCTGTACACCAGCATCGGGCAATAACGTTATCTTGTTCACTGTAGAGAAAGCTGTAGCTACACTGGGAAAGTAAGCGTAAATACACTGAATTAAACATAAATGCAGCTTTTGTGTCTTTATCAGCTTTTCTGCATTTATACTGGCCCTGATAATCATCACACATTCACTTACCACTTGCTCTAATTCTGTAAATCCGTTTTTATGAATGAATGACTTACTAGCGTTGCTTTGGTCTTCCTAAACAGCCGCTAGCGGCACCTGCTGGTGAAGAAGACCAACAGCAGATAGAGATGATGCATCGGCACTCTACTGCTCTTCCTGCAGTTCCCGGATGTGAAATGTTGAATTTTCTGCCGAATTTGAGCCACTGAATTTGTGGAAGCGAATTTGTAAAGTGAAATAAAATGGACTGAAAATTGCTAGTCGAATTTTATAGGTTGTATTTTTAAACAGAATAAATATCTTGGAAGTGAAATTTGAAATGTGAATATGAATTATTTAATTTTTGATAATGAAAATGTGTGTGAAATATTTTTAATTGAAATATTCACAGCTTAAATATACGACTGTGTTGAATTTCATCCCATAAAAATGCAAGCCTTAAAAATACAGTGCATCTAAATGCAAGTACAGCTAATGTAATGCATATTTTTTTTCAGTTAGAGCAATTCAACAAGCTTTTTATTTCAAAAACATTTGGCATTAATTTACTTCCATATTTCCAGTTCTTCTTGTTTTATTCAGTTTCACTCACCTGCAGTGATGTCACCCAGTAGCTCCGCCCATATCTCATGAATATGAACTACACAAGTGTTTGTCCAGTGGACTATATGCACAAGGTTACTTCCTGGTTATCGTTAAGCCAGCTCGTGCATTTCCGGTGAACCGGTGATCTGTCCATTCTGTAGTCGCTGTACATCGAAACAAAACCATCAATGGTTGACTTTTTAATGTTGTATTCATATTTTAATGCAGTTATCACATTTGCCTAATTTGCCAGTAAATCAGTTTTATTGATTGCAATAAAGATGAAGCTATTAGAAACGTTTAAAAATGCTGTGTCTGCAATTAGACACACACACATTTACAACTACAACAAATAGGAAAGAAACTATATTTCACAGTGTGTTTAAAGTGTTTTGTCAGTAACTCTTTACCTTCTTCTCTCGACTCTCCTCCTCTATAGGAACAGTGTTGTGAGTCCTGTGTTCTCCTTCAGTGCAGAACAGACAAACATACGTCTGATCATCTCTGCAGAACATCTCCAGAGGTCTCTCGTGTTTCTGGCATATATAATCCTCCAGATTTTCCACAGCGTTGATCAGTTTGTGTTTCTTTAGACGTGGGACTCTGAGATGAAGCTCCAGATGATCATCACAGTAAGAGCTTTGACACGTCAGGCAGGACTTCACAGCTTTCTGCTTTCTTTCAGCACAGATGTCACAGAGGACTGGAGACCGCCATGACTGAAAAGACAAGGAAGAGCAATCCTTTTATGCTCCCGGAGCTCCTCCGTGAGGGACTCAAGGCCGGTGCGCCTCCCAGGTGAAGCTCATTAACACTCGCGCCACCGGCCTCGCGCCGTTCCCTCACGGCTCTCGCCCGCCCTGGTCGCCACATACCCCCATCGCCCCTCGCAGGCCGGGGGGTACTCCCGAGACTGCTCTCTACCCCCCCCCGGCGGCCGCAGCACCTGGGGGTAAGGACAGACGAGACAAGAGAAAGGAGATGGAAGCAAGGGGAGCGACAGGACGAGAGAGGGGAGAGAGGAAAAAGCTGGTACTTATCCTGACTGGACGCGTTTCCGTACCAGGACAGGATAGAGAAGGTCAGCACGCTTTCTATGACAGCTCGATAGAAATGAGTCATGCCTTCCTGGCTAACCCCAAATTTCCTCAACTGACGGAGGAAAAAGAGCTTTGCCTACAATGAAACTAATGTTCAGGTCCCATGAGAGGGACTGATGTATGGTAGTGCCCAAGAAGCAGAAGGAGGAGACCCTCTCAACAACCTGACCACTGATGGAGAGAATAAGATACTGGACTGTATTCTTCCTAAAGTCCACTATGATCTCTTTGGTCTTACATGTATTGAGGATTAAGTTATTGTCCTCACACAACCTGACCAGCTGTTCCACTTCGCCCCGGTAAATGGATTCATCCCCATCAGAAATAAGACCTACTACAGTGGTATCATCTGCAAATTTTAACAGTTTAACGGATGTTGAAAGGGACATACAGTTGTTGGTATAAAGAGAGTATAGAAGAAGAGACAGGTGGTGGTACACCAATGTTAAGAACCCTGGTTGATGACCTATGATTATGGATTTTGACATATTGTTTCCTACAGGACAAAAAGTTCAGGATCCATTGACACAGTACACAATTAACACGTATGGCTAAGAGAGAGTTATACAGCCTAATAGGAATAACAGTGTTAAATGCTGAGCTAAAATCAAGGAACAGAACACGGGCATATGTGTGCTTAGCCTCAAGCTGTTGGAGAATGAAATGTGTGCCTAATGATACCACATCATCCACTCCCCTATTTGCCCTGCAGGCGAACTGGTGAGGATCTAGTGTAATGTGCGCTAAGTTCCTGCAAAAAAAAAAATCAAGGCAGGTGATGTTATTCTTCTTAGGCACTGGAATAATCATGGCTAATTTAAAACAAGCAGGTACTATAGATGTGGTGATAAACCAATTGAGAATATAAGTGAGTATGAGAGTAAGCTGGTCTGCACAGCTCCTCAGTGTAGCTGGTGTGAAACCATCAGGCCCTGCTGCTTTACTGATGTTTTGATGCTGGAGCAGCCTCTGGACATCATGCTCTAATATTGAAAAGGGGGGGTGACTAATCAGCCCCGGTTGAGCAAAACTGTGAAAGCTTGTCTGAGCTTCACTGGACTCAAATCTACAGTAGAAATCATTAAGCCTCTCAGGGATGGAAGGGTCATCATCTAGAACATGTTTAGCATAGCCCTCTCTGTCAGCGATGAGGGATTTACATGTCATAAATGTAGGGAAATAGTCAGGCTGACAGAGAGAATCTCAGAATTAGAGACACGCATCCAAACTTTAATCGAGGATAGTAAGAATGCAGGGGCTTCAGATACTGTTTTGGATGTGACTAGCTTAGTGAACTCTGTACATTGTTCGGTTCCGGCTGTAGAGCCCGCGCAGCAGGGCACTTGGGTAACGGTGAGGTGACTATAGCCGCGGAAAACGCCACTCTTCCGTTCCATTAAGAACATCAAACAGGTTCTCCCCACTCAGTGACGCACCCACTGAGAATCCTGTTGAAAGTGCCCTAGTAATTGGCGATTCTATTACACGGAACGTGAAAATAGAGACACCAGCCACCATAGTCACATGTTTGCCAGGATCCAGAGCATCTGACATCAAAGCAAATTTAAAAGTGCTGGCTAATGCTAATCATAAATACTCTAAAATTATTATTCACGTCGGCACAAATGATGTTCGACTTCGCCAGTCGGAGATCACTAAAATTAACATTAAAGAGCTGTGTGAACTCGCAAGTACAATGTCAGGAGAAGTAATTTGCTCTGGTCCCCTTCCTGTTTGTCAGAGTGATGAGATAGTTAGCAGGTTATCATCACTCAATGGCTGGCTGTCTAAGTGGTGTCCGCAGAATAATATAGGTGTAGTAGATTTAAGTTCGTAGTGGGGAAGGAAGTGGTCAGGGACGACGAACAACTGCTGACTGAGTCTTTATTGAATATCAACTGAAGGACTGTGCAACGCACAACAACGAAAATAAACAATCCACAAAGGGCTTCACTCCAGGTTCGGCATACGCTATCCACAAGGGCTTCTCTCCAAGTTTGGTTTACACCATCCACAAGGGCTTCACTCCACGAACCTCGACTCGACTCAGTCAGCAGTCCCTCTCTCTCTCCCACGCTCCTGCTTCTCACGGCGTTTTAACCTGTCTCCGCGCCAATCACTGGAATGAGAAACAGGTGTTCGTGATTTGTATCCAACCCACTCACTTACCAAGCGTCTCCCGCTATTCTCTCCGGTTGCAAACCTCGCTGAACCACGCCCCCCTCGCCACATACCCCCACCGCCCGACTCAGGCCGGGGAGCCGTCCGGCCTGCGGCCCCCCCCCCCCATTTCTGGAGAGGAAATCGGCCACAGCCATTCGAACACCCGGCCTGTGGACCACCTTGAACTTAAAAGGCTGTAAAGCCAGATACCAACGAGTGATCCGCGCGTTGGTATCCTTCATGCGGTGGAGCCACTGCAGGGGAGCGTGGTCCGAACAGAGAGTGAATTCCCGTCCCAGGAGATAATAGCGGAGGGTGAGGATGGCCCACCTGATTGCCAAACACTCTTTTTCTACGGTACTGTACTTAGCTTCTCTCTTCGAGAGCTTACGGTTAATGTACAGTACCAGCCGCTCCTCACCCTCTATCTCCTGGGACAGGACAGCACCCAGCCCCCTGTCCGACGCGTCAGTCTGCAACAGAAAAGGGAGAGAAAAGTCAGGAGAGTGAAGCAATGGCCCGCCACATAGAGCAGCTTTTACCTGGGTGAAAGCCTGCTGGCACGGCTCCGTCCACTGGACCGTATCTGGAGCATCCTTTTTAGTTAGATCAGTCAACGAGCTGGTGAGGGCCGAATAATTAGGTACAAACCTTCTATAATATCCCGCCAGCCCGAGGAACTGTCTAACCTCCTTTTGGTCTTGGGGCGCGGACAGGTCGCAATCGCTGCCGTCTTGTCAATTTGGGGACGCACCTGCCCATGCCCCAAGTGGAAGCCCAGATACCTTACTTCCACGCGCCCAATTGCACACTTCTTCGGGTTGGCCGTGAGCCCAGCCGCTCTCAGCGATCTCAGGACGGCTCTCACATGCTGCATATGCCGCTGCCAATCATTACTATAGATAATAATATCATCTAGATAGGCAGCCGCATATGCAGCATGGGGCCGGAGAATTTTATCCATGAGTCGCTGAAAGGTGGCCGGTGCCCCGAACAGCCCGAACGGAAGCGTAACAAATTGGTGTAATCCGAACGGCGTCGTGAAAGCTGTCTTTTCTTTGGATAAAGGCGACAAGGGGATCTGCCAGTACCCTTTCGTTAAGTCCAGTGTCGAATAAAATCGAGTCGCACCTAGCCGGTCAAGCAATTCGTCCACCCGCGGCATTGGATACGCGTCGAATTTCGACACTGCATTCACCCTGCGATAGTCCACGCAGAAACGAACCAAGCCGTCGGTCTTAGGAACCAAAACTATCGGGCTCGCCCAGTTACTGCTGGACTCTTCTATTACTCCCATTTTCAGCATTGCCTCTAATTCGTCCTGAACTACCTTTTTTTTGTGTTCAGGTAACCTATACGGCCGGCTGCGAACAACCACGCCCGGCTCCGTCTCGACATGGTGCTGAATGAGGTTGGTACGTCCCGGCATGGGAGAGAACACGTCTGCAAATTCCTTTTGCAATTTGGATAAATCAGTGAGCTGGGAGGGCGAGAGGTGATCTCCCCCCGGGACCAGAGCGAGAGATTGAGTTTTTACATTCGCCTCTGGTCCGAGATCATCCTCCCCACTAATCACCGTCGCCAGCATCACTGATTCTGCCTCATTCCATTTTTTTAGGAGGTTGAGGTGATAGATTTGACGTGCCCCCCTCCTGTCGGACCGTACCACCTCGTAATCGAGCTCGCCGACTTGCCGTGTGACCTCAAAGGGTCCTTGCCACTTTGCAAGTAATTTCGAACTGGAAGTAGGGAGCAATACAAGCACTTTTTCCCCCGGTGCGAATTTACGTAGGTTAGACCGTCTGTTATACAGTTGGCTCTGTCTGTGCTGGGCCTGTAACAAATTCTCCATTGATAGCCGCCCCAAAGTGTGGAGTTTTGATCGCAAGTCCAGCACATACTGAATTTCATTTTTGGCCTGAGATGGTCCATCCTCCCAAGTTTCCCTGAGGACATCCAGCACCCCACGGGGCTGGCGCCCAAAGAGAAGCTCGAAGGGGGAAAACCCCGTGGAGGCTTGCGGGACCTCTCGCACTGCGAATAACAGAGGTTCTAACCACTTATCCCAATTTTTGGCGTCCTCTTGAACGAACTTACGAATCATGGATTTAAGCGTGCGATTAAAACGTTCGACCAGCCCGTCCATTTGTGGGTGAAAGACGCTGGTACGAACCGATTTAATGCCCAATAATTCGTACAGTTCGCGTAACGTGCGTGACATAAACGCCGTGCCTTGATCAATGAGGATTTCTTTTGGAATCCCCACTCGGGAGATTAAGCGAAACAGTGCATCCGCAACACTTTTAGCAGAAATGTTGCGGAGAGCCACTGCTTCAGGATATCGTGTTGCATAATCAACAATGACTAATGCAAAGCGATGTCCCCTTGCTGATCGTTCTAATGGCCCGATGAGGTCCATACCAATTCTCTCGAAGGGGACCTGCATTAATGGAAGTGGGCGCAATGGCGCTTTTGGGGTGGCCGGTGGGTTCACCAACTGGCATTCACGACAAGACGTGCACCACCTGCGTACATTCTCGTGAATGCCCGGCCAGAAAAACCGGGTCATGAGACGATTTAGTGTCGCTGCCTGTCCCAAATGCCCCGCCATTGGATTAAAATGAGCCGCGTGGAAAAGCATTTCCCTGCGGCTCTTTGGCACTAATAACTGGGTTGTATCTTCTTTTGTCTGAGTGTCTTGGGTCACTCGATACAACCTATCTTTTATAATCGCGAAATATGGGTAAGCAAGCGGACGTCCAGGCTGGAGAGGCTGACCATCAATCATCGAGACCCTATCAAATGCATTTTTTAATGTCTCATCCTGAGACTGCTCCAGGGGAAAATCATCGCGTTCCGGAAGAATTAGTCTTCCGGCTTCACTCAGATCCCCTGCAGCAGAACTCTCCGGTCTCTGATCAGTCTATCCCACCTGTACTCGCGCTTGCTCACCCCGCGTTCTTTTCCCCCAAGAGGCATCCGAGCAAAGACATCCCAATAATTGTTTAAACGCGGGCCAATCCGTCCCCAAAATTATCGGATGCCGGAGGTGCGGGTTAACTGCCACCTCAACACTATGCTTTTGTCCCCTAAATTTAATTATGACGGACATTACGGGATATTTTACCACATCCCCGTGCACGCACCGAACCCCAACCATGCGGCCTGTATCCAATGCCCCAGACGAAATCAGGCTTTGATGGAGAGAGGTTTGGTTACAGCCCGAGTCCACCAAAGCCTGATAGGTACCCCCCTTGATACTCACAGGTATTTGGTACCCGCCAGCCTGACCAGGGGCGGCCTGAGGATCGTCGGGGACCCGGATCACCGTCCCGACCTCCATAACCGGACATTTATCCACAAAATGATCCGGATCCCCGCACCGCCAACAGGCCGGCCCAGACCTGCCCGCCGCTCCAGTGGCAGAGAGTGGGCTGAATACATGGCGCGGAGAGAGGGGAGAAGCAGGAGCGGGGTCCGTCCCGGCAGCAGGGAGTCCCGCCCCCCTGGGAGAGAGAGAGGCAGCTGGAAGGGGTTCGCCGCCCCCTTGGCACGCCACCAGATGATCCTCCGCCAGTTGGATGGCTGAGTCCAGCGACGTGGGGCGGTGGCACTGGACCCACTCGGCCGTCTTCTTCGGGAGCCGAGTGATGAATTGCTCCAGCACCACGCGATCGACGACCAGGTCCACGTCGCTTCCCTCAGCCAGCAACCATTTGCGGCACGAGTCCCGGAGCTGCTGGGCCAACGTGAAGGGCCGGCCGGACTCACCCAGGTCGAGGGAGCGGAAGCGCTGTCGGTGCTGCTCCGGGGTCCGACCGACCCGCTGGACGATGGCCCGCCGTAGGTCTTCATAGACCAGGAGGTTCGGGACGGGGAGCTGCTGTGCCGCCACCTGTGCTTCTCCTGAGAGGAGCGGGACCAGCCTCATCGACCACTGGTCCCGCGGCCATTTACCCGCCTCCGCGGATCTCTCGAAGAGGTCTAAGAACAACTCTGGATCATCCAGTGGACCCATCTTATTTAAGGGCAGGTGGACAGGCACAGCGGGCGGTTCGGTGGGCTCCCGGGGAACCTCCCGGTCAATCCAGCTCCGGAACGCCTCGCGGTCCTCCTGCTGGGTCTGTAGAATGGCTTGGAAACACCGCTCCTGGTCGCCTCTTAACTCCAGCAGGGCCTGTTGTTTCGGCACCAGTGTAGTAGATTTAAGTTCGTAGTGGGGAAGGAAGTGGTCAGGGACGACGAACAACTGCTGACTGCGTCTTTATTGAATATCAACAGAAGGACTGTGCAACGCACAACAACGAAAATAAACAATCCACAAAGGGCTTCACTCCAGGTTCGGCATACGCTATCCACAAGGGCTTCTCTCCAAGTTTGGTTTACACCATCCACAAGGGCTTCACTCCACGAACCTCGACTCGACTCAGTCAACAGTTCCCCTCTCTCTCACACGCTCCTGCTTCTCACGGCGTTTTAACCTGTCTCCGCGCCAATCACTGGAATGAGAAACAGGTGTTCGTGATTTGTATCCAACCCACTCACTTACCAAGCGTCTCCCGCTATTCTCTCCGGTTGCAGACCTCGCTGAACCACGCCCCCCTCGCCACAATAGGTTTCATAGACAATTGGAAAAGTTTTTGGGGCAGACCTGACCTGTTGAAAAGAGATGGTATTCATCCCTCCCGGGATGGTGCTGCTCTTCTCTCTAGTAATATGGCACATAGTCTTAGAGCTGAAACATGACAAACTACAGCCCAGGTCAGGAAGCAGACAGACTGGCTAAACCAACCGTCTGCTAGCTGCCTCACGTTACAGAAGTCAGATAAATCCCAACACATAGAAACTCTTATACCTAGATATTATCACATAGAGACTGTGTCTGTACCCCGAATTAATAAAAACAAAAAACTTCCAAACCCATTTAATGGAAAAAATTTAATTGATGTTCAACAAATAAAAAATCGAGATAATAATGATAAACAAATGATAAAGCTTGGATTGTTAAATATTAGATCACTTTCTTCAAAAGCACTTATTGTAAATGATATTATCACATACAATAATCTAGATTTGCTGTGTTTGACAGAAACCTGGCTAAAACTGGACGATTACATTACTTTAAATGAGTCTAGTCCTCAAGGTTATGGTTATCGACACAATCCTCGACAGAAAGGCAAAGGGGGAGGTGTTGCTGTAATTTATAGTAATATTTACAGTATTAGTCAAAAGTCTTTCAAATATAATTCCTTCGAAGTGATGGTGCTTTACGTAACATTATGTAAGTTGACATTTATGTTGGCTACTGTATACAGGCCACCAGGACACCATACAGACTTTATCAAAGAATTTGCTGATTTTCTATCAGAGTTAGTACTAGCTGCAGATAAAGTCCTTGTTGTTGGTGATTTTAATATCCATGTAGATAATAAAAAAGACGGTAACACTTTAGATTACAGCCCGGAAAGTACTGCGTAATTACAACAAATTTACAGCATAACTTTCAATAATTATAATGTAACTATACAGTAAGTATGTGTAAGTACAACATGTGAAGTATTGGGAATAAAGGGGTAACAACCAGGAAAAATAACAAATTATTCATACTTTTAATATTTTATAATTAAGGGGTACGTATGACATAACTAAGGGGTAAATATGACATTACGGGCCGTAAATTAAAGTGGAGCTTGTTACCCTCTTATTTCATGTAGTTACAGAGTAAGTAATTAATAAAAATAAATAAATAAATAAAAACGCAAACAGTCATATCACTCGGAAAACTTTATTTGAAAAACAACTTATTTCAAAACATATTTAAAGTTACAACACTTCTTATTTGTTTCTCTTGCTTGGCTTCCTCCTCCTCTTGTTCCTCTTTTTATTTCTTTCCACTGATGAAACTTAAGAGGGAATCCCATTTGCTATTCTGTATTTAAAAAATACAGAACACCCGGAAATGTGCTCACCGTTTACTCATCTTTTACCCTCATGCCACCTGAGATGTATACGACTTTCCTTCTTAAGATGAACACAAAAAGGATTTTAGGAAAAAAATAAATCATCTGGGAACGCTTTATAATGCAAGCTCACGTGTTCCTAAAAGTCGAAGCATCAAACAGCACAAACAGCAATAACTACAGTAATCCATACGACCCTAATGGATGAATCGATGTCTTCTGAAGTGAAACGATACGTATTTGTAAGAAAAATACCAAATATTTGAATATTTTTAAAACTTTCGACCAGCTGTCTTCTGCGCGTGCATGCGAGGGTTGAGAGTTCATGCTTGCCTTAACTTGGAGCGTGATGTAGGCATGCCGAGAAACTCACGCAGATGTTGGGTGCCGTCAGTTTTTTTTTTTTTTTTTTTTTTTTTTAGTAATACTCACAACAAAATACATAATATTTTGTTAATACCTGATAATACCTAGAATATCGAAATCAACCGCAGGCGGTAGATCCTTCTCCTATTTGGCACCTAAACTCTGGAACAATCTTCCTAGCATTGTTCGGGATGCAGACACACTCTGTCAGTTTAAATCTAGACTAAAAAAGGATTATTAGGCTGCATAAATTAGGTCATCCGGAACCGGGAACACTTCCTATAACACCAGATGTACTCGTTACATCAGAAAAAGAATGGCATCTATGCTAATATTGGTCTTTCTGTTTATCCCGAGGTTTACTGTAGTCAACCGGATTCGAGGCCGTTTTCAGATGAGACCGAGGACCGGTGCCGTGACACGACCACAACGCAGCCCTGTATCAGCAGAGATCGAGTCGACTAGATCATCCATTGTGAAGACATCATCAACACGACAGCCAGTGCCACAGTTTCCTCGAAATTATAATCACGATTATTAATCATGTTTATTCTATCAAAAGAGTAATGAAACTATGGCTATTTTGCAAGTTCTTTACCATACTACACTTCACCCAAAAGGCCTGTAGGTGGCACAAAGACTTAAATTTAACTAACTATGATAACTTCGTTAGATGGTAAATCAATACAAAACATGGTTTTGGTGAGCGCTTTGTAATATGTGTTCACATTAGATTTTAAAGCAACACAATTCGTTTGCAATAAGACAAACCAGATTCAAATCCTTCAGTGCCCGGCAAATTCGTAAAGCAAAGAAAAATCATTTCTAGCTGTTCAACATTATGAAAACTGGTAAAACCTTTAGGAACTTCAAAAGATAAAACAGCGAAATTCCTAATATTACTTCCAATATTTCCAAATTAAGTTCATTTTCATAGAGCGGGCCAATATCGTGACGATTATTTAAAATCAATCGAGAGAAGCAGATATCATTATCGTGATAAAATACGATTAATCGTGCAGCCCTAATTTAATTTAATTTGACTTTTGATATTCAACAGTATCCTTGACATTTATTCAACAGTGCTTTTTATCTGCCTGCATTGACACTATTCTTTAAAAGGAAAAATTATATACCAATTATCAATGTAAAGCTGCTTTGACACAATCTGCATTGTAAAAAGCGCTATATAAATAAAGGTGACTTGACTATTTAGTGATTGTCTGCTGGCCCTGCCAAACACCCTTAATGTCATGGACTTGGAGCTTTTTTTCAAGTTTTCCTCTGTGGTTTTTGCTGTTTATGTGCCTTTTGAAGCTGGTATTTAAGGAGTCTGTATTTCACTTTGTCACCACATCTGAATGCAGAATCTCACAGCATAAGTGCCTTACTTCCTTATTGAACCAAGGCTTGTTGTTACTGTAGCTGATGACAGTTCTGATGGAAATGCACACAGACTCACAGAAATGTGAACAAAACAGGAAAAATTAATCAAGGACAAAACATACAAGACTGGAAGGGCAGGATCCTGACAAATTGTCACGACTGGATTGGTACAGCTGACTGCAAGCCTGACTGAAGTGGGCTGCCTGAACTAATGTGGTGATTGATTTGACTCAAATATGAAGAAATGAGGAAGTGGGTTTTTTTTTTTTCCCCAAGTATGCGGATCAGAAAAAAATAAAGTTTTTACATTCCATCATTAATGAATAGCTACACACAAACAATTGAGTAATGCAGTACTAAAATTATAGTAACTGCTTATTATAACTAACAAGAAACTGTGATTAGCAAATAAGTAATAGCGCTCAGTTTAATGAAGTAGTTCACAATTATCTGTTTATTTACTTTTTTCTATAACCTCCCAGAGGCATACCAAAAACTACTATATGCAGGGTTATAATTAAAATGTAATTAATTATTCATTGTGCATTATTCAAAGTAAAGATCATGGTAAACACACTAGTAATGACTTAAATACTACCAAATTAATTACCAATTATTTGTATCAGTATTCTAAAGTGAAAACCATGATAGCTCCCTAATAATGACTGAAATCACTGGAAGTATTTGAGGGTTTTTTGTAGATAGTAATTCCTACTGAAGGATGTAGTAACGCTTGAATCATTACTATCCAAAACCTCACAATAACCTCAATTGCTTGCAGGTTACCATGATCTTCACTTCAGAATAAATTATACAGCATGCATTGTTCACAGTAATTATGAACCTGTATACAATACTAACGTTTTATTGTTTGTATATGTCTTTTAAACATATAGTTCTGTTGCTATTTTTGGTTGCATCAAGGATGCAAACAAAGAGCAACTCGTTTTTGCTAGCCAGTTAGCTAAATTCTAAGCATACTTCTCCAACAAACGTCTATGTTCATAGACAAACAGTTGTTCATGAAATAAATAAAATAAAATAAATTAAATTAAACTACTCAGTCATGTATTCGCCTACAGTAAAGCTTTAATCAGGATAAAACTGTATATTGAAAGCTAACAAACAGCAGTGTCAGCATATCTAAATACTTTGACACAAATGCCAAAATGAAATACCATTCATAAGCATCCTTTAAAAGCCGCGATTGGAGAATTTCTGCCTGATCCTCTTCATCTGGGTCTGATTCAGCTCAATTTGATACAGCAATACAGACGCCATTATTTACATTTCCACCTAAGCGCTTAACAACGAATGGTAAGGGGTGTGGCGTTTCCGGACGCTTTAGCGAATCATGATACACTGGGCCAGCCACCAACCTGCTGACCAATCTGAGCACATTGCGTATTTCGGAGGGAGTGAAGCAGGAAATCAAACGAGCCGTTCATATGACAGTGGAAACAGGTGTAGAATAAAGGTAAAATATATGAAAAATACGGCTTTAAAAAACAAACAAAAAAAACGAAGCATTAAGACATGTTAAACTGTGCCCCGACAACACAATTAAGCCTAGAAAAAAAAAACACTGAACCACCCCTTTAAGTCTATGGGAATTTTGGACGAAGATGAAGATGACAGGCATCATGGTAGACGCTGGAGAGACATCTCACATTGTAAGTGATATCAGGAAGTTTAAAAGCTTCGACAGCTCATTTCAACCTGAGACTCATTCAGTGGAATTAGCAGATGGGACAATGTGCAGCAGAATGGCTCAACGAAGAGGAACAGCAGTGATTTACATCCTAGACGGCACTGGACGACAGCATAGAGCACAGCTATGGGACACACTATACATGCCTTCATACCCACATGACATTTTCTCAATAGCAAGGGCAACAAATGGAGGTGCAACAATCACTTTCAAAAGAGGAAGCTGTCACATGGTTACCAAAGACGATAGTAGGTTTGACATCCATGAAAGAGGAAATTTGTATTATTTGCCAACTATTTGTTGACCAGTGCAAAGTGTGTCATGATTTACAAACTTGGCATGAAATTTTGGGACATTGTAGCTATGAAGATGTACAAAAGTTACAAGGTGTAGTCAGAGGCATGGAGATAAGAGGAACAAAATCAGTTATGTGAAGTGTGTACACAGGGAAAATTCGCTCAGACAAGAAACAGGGATCCAGACAGAAAGACAACGAAACTCTTAGAGCTGACTCACACTGATTTGGCCCCATGCAAACACAGAGCGAAGAAGGACACAGATATGCATTATTATGCAGATATTATTAATGGTGCTTGCCAAAGGCGAAGCATCATTAGTGTTCTCTTGCATACTTATTATTATTATTTTATCCACACAAAAGTTTGACTCGCTACTTCTCCCGCAGAGTTTGTCATAGACCCATGAATGAGGTGTCAAATCGTGTGGATTATTGAGGAATGGTATGATATGACTTTTTTTAGTAAGCGATCGTGTGTACGATGTTCGCCTGGCGGGGGGGAAATCATCCGAAAAATCCCATAGACTTAACATTGCGATGAACGTTGACGAGTCAGAGCTCCTAACAAGGATTTAGTAGAAACATGTGGTTTACCACGTTTGAAGAGGCTGGCAGGCTCTTTCAGACCATACCTCAAAATGGGGTGTAAGTTGTACCCCTGGGGCGCAAGAGCTGCCCAAATTTGCCCCATAGACATACAATGGTGAAGCCGTGCCCATGGACCAGGAAGTGACTGTGTTTTTCCTACTATGGTAAATTACATAGTGATTTTGTACTGAACATAACTCTGGATCACAATGTCATAGACACAAGGTGGTGGGCTCATTTTACTCAGGCAACCAATCAGTCTCTCAGGATCATTGTGAAGCTATCAAGCCACACCCTAGCAACCATATAGAGCACCGTAGCATATTTCTATAGACTTCCAATGAAAAAGATCAAAGGAATATCTTTGGATAGAAGAGTCATAGGAACATGAGGGTGGGCTCGTTTTACTCGGGGCAGCAAATGGCCAATCGTGAATTACCTTCAACACATCATAGCCACACCCTAGCAACCATTTAGAGCATCATAGCAACCCAAATTCAAAGAGGGATTTCTTCAAATCTGAATATCATAGAGGCATGTGGGGCTGGTTTATATCATTCAGCCTTTGTTGTAACATCATTGGCAGCTGCCAAGCCACTCCCTAGCAACCAAACAGAGTACCCTAGCAACTGTTTTGCCAGACCTGTATCTCTGCATCAGAACATCGTACAGACTTGGGGGTTGGCTTTTTTGACACATGCTAGCAAACTGGACTTGCAACATGCTACATGTGCTAGCAGTGAATAGCTACATGCTAATAGCAATTAGCTTAGGATTTAAACATGACATTAACAAATGAAAATGTGTTAACATCATGCTAGTAGCATGCTAATCATGTTAGCATCTTGATAGAAACATGGTAGCAACATGATAATAATGCTACAATGATGCTAGCAACATGCTAATCATTTTAGCATAATGCTAAAACATGCTAGCAACCTGGTAATGGCAAAAAGGCACAATATAAAGAGATATGGTGACAAGGTCAATTATTGAAACAAGGTCTAGATGAGGACTAAACAAGGAGGCGTGGTAACAGGAAACAAGGAGGCAGGATACGATATGGCCAGCAGCAATATCACCCTGTAGCCCAAGACTGGTTGCCCACTGAAGCTAAGCAGGGCTGAGCCTGGTTAGTACCTGGATGGGAGACCTCCTGGGGAAACTAGGTTGCTGCTGGAAGAGGTGTTAGTGAGGTCAGAAGGGGGTCCTAACACCCCAGTATAGTGATGGGGACACTATACTGTCAAAAAGCACCGTCCTTCGGATGAGACGTTAAACCAAGGTCCTGACTCTCTGTGGTCATTAAAAATCCCAGATTTGCCCACTGGACTCTGTCCATCATGGCCTCCTAATCATCCCCATATACTGATGGCTTCATCACTCTGTCTCCTCTCCACCAATAAGCTGGTGTGTGGTGGGCGTTCTGGCACAATATGGCTGCCGTCACATCATCCAGGTGGATGCTGCACATTGGTGGTGGTTGAGGAGATTCCCCCTTCAAGCGCTTTGAGTGTCCAGAAAAACGCTATTTAAACGTAAGGAATTATTACTATTATTATTATTATTATTATTATTATTAAGAGGGGCACATGGCTCAAGCAAAAGACAAACAAGAAACATTAATCAAGGACAAAACAGACAAGACTGGAAGGGCAGGATCCTGACAAATTGTCACGACTGGATTGGTACAGCTGACTGCAAGCCTGACTGAAGTGGGCTGCCTGAACTAATGTGGTGATTGATTTGACTCAAATATGAAGAAATGAGGAAGTTTTTTTTTTTTTTTTTTTTTTTTTCCAAGTATGCGGATCAGAAAAAAAAAAGTTTTTACATTCCATCATTAATGAATAGCTACACACAAACAATTAAGTAATGCAGTACTAAAATTATAGTAACTGCTTATTATAACTAACAAGAAACTGTGATTAGCAAATAAGTAATAGCGCTCAGTTTAATGAAGTAGTTCACAATTATCTGTTTATTTACTATTTTCTATAACTTCCCAGAGGCATACCAAAAACTACTACAATCAGGGTTATAATCAAATGTAATTAATTATTCATTGTGCATTATTCAAAGTAAATATCATGGTAAACACACTAGTAATGACTTAAATACTACCAAATTAATTACCAATTATTTGTATCAGTATTCTAAAGTGAAAACCATGATAGCTCCCTAATAATGACTGAAATCACTGGAAGTATTTGAGGGTTTTTTGTGGATAGTAATTCCTACTGAAGGATGTAGTAACGCTTGAATCATTACTATCCAAAACTTCACAATAACCTCAATTGCTTGCAGGTTACCATGATCTTCACTTCAGAATAAATTATACAGCATGCATTGTTCACAGTAATTATGAACCTGTATACAATAGTTCTTAGTAGTTCTCTAAGAGGTATGAAAAATAGTAGTTAATTAATGATTAGCTTATAGTAAAGTACCTCATCCAACTGAGCACTATTACTTACTAATTCGTTAATCCGAGTGTCTTGTTAGTTAATAATAATTACCATAATGTTAATATTGTGTTACTCATTTGTTCCTAGAGTCATTCATTAATGGTGGAGAAGTATTTTAAAATGTTACCCAAATTAAGAAAAGTCTATCTGTGTTAGACTAAACAAGTCAGAAAAAGTTATTAAAGAAACCCTGAAGATTGCTTATTATTGGACAGGAAATTTGGTTGTGTATCATGAGACAAAGCTTGTGCCTCATGCCAAATGTATGAGAGTTAAAAAAAAGTTGGAGATGCAAAACAGGTATCTTTGACAACATCCTCTGAATAGATGTGTCTGAATACATTGCAGAAAAAATGCAGTTCTGTAAAAAAATGTTCTGCAGAAAAATGTAATTTGACACACAAACACACACACACACACACACACACTTGTATATGTGGTTTAATTCCATAGGCGTAATGGTTTTTAAACTGTACAAACTGTATATATCCCCCTACACTACCCCTACCCCTAAGCCTACCCATCGCAAAAAACATTCTGCATTTTTTAAACTGAAAAAAAAAAAAATAATAATAAAAATAAAAATAAATAAAATGTTTAGTATGTTTTTTAAAGAAGACAAAAAAAATTGTTCTGTGTTTTAACTTGCATGGATTCATTGTTTACCACAAGACCAGTAATATGCACTAACTGTTATGGTATGCTGGTGTAGAGATGAGGCAGATACGGATTTCCACAATCAATGACAATACTTTACTGAACACAGGCAAGGAGAACCAAACATACACGTAGAATAACATTCAAGACGGACGAGGAGTGAAGGGAGTGAGTGCAATATAAAGGGAGTGCTAACAATAGAGTCCAGGTGCAGGTGATGAGTGACGATGGGGAGCTGACGAGGAAGTGGATGCAGGTGTGGAGAACAGGAGGATCATGGGATATGGAGTCCAGGGGAACAAGGGATATGTAACACTAACAAAGTAAATAAGGTAAATTTTGATTTCATGTGTACTTAAACAACTCAGTATGTGTTATTAGTATTATTATAATATATATTATATAATATATATTATAATAATTGTTTTTGTTGATCCATTTAATCTATTGCCTAAATTTAATATGTGAATTATATTATTGAAATAAACACATTTAGCGACGTCAGGCTTTTGTTCATTTTTTACATGCCACAAGATGGGGCTGTCTTCGACACTCTTGATGCTCTGAAACCTTTCCCAATATTTAGAGATAAGCTTCAAATATTTAAGAGGCTTCATTTCTCCATCCCTACTCAATAGTTTTGCAAATTTTTCAGTCGAATTTAGCTGTTTTACAGAGCGTTTACTCATTTTGAGCCTGTTTTAAAACATTAACTATCTGCAACGTCATTGTTCATGTGTGGAAAAAAACAATGAAACTAAACTATCCAATCAGATTTCTTTTCACCCATATCCCCCACGCCCACCCATGAATGCACATACACACATTTGACTTTACAACACACAAACGCACAGCTTTATTTATTTTCATTCTCTCTTGCTGTCTTATGTCATGAGTGTACGCAGATAGATTTTAATAATAAAAAATAAAAACTACATTACAGTTTTTTCCAATTGCTAACACACTAAAATGACATGCACAGCACAATTATTTAAACTGACACACAGAGAGCAAAACTTCTTCTCAAGTCTCCAAAAGTCTAAACACCTTTTCTGTTTTACACACATTTTGCATTTCAAAATAGCACTTTTTAAATTCACTAAATACAGTTCTCTGCATAAGACACAACAATCTGACATAAAGTCACATGTTTGCCATTTCAAAACACTGCCATTCAAAATGACACTACATGAGCTAATTGGCCAATTACATGTGCCACCTGGCCAAACACCTCAGTGGTTAATTGTTAACACTTCAATCAGGATGTAAGCACTATGAAAAGACCACAGGTGAGAACCTTTTTTTTTTACAACAACAATGGAAGACATTGCAGAGAGAGGAAGAGGAAGAGGAAGAGGAAGAGGGAGGTTGAGAATAAGAGGGGGAGGAAGAGTGAGAGGTAGGGGTAGAGCAGGTAGAGGAGTTCATGGCCAAAGAAGACAAACACTTTCAAATGAAATCAGAGCAACCTTAGTAGATCATGTCATCAACCATGGGTTGACAATGCGTGAGGCTGGACAGAGAGTGCAGCCAAACTTGAGCCGTTTTACTGTCGCCTCTGTCATCCGGACCTTTAGACTGGAGAACAGGTATGTAACCAAAATTTCATGTAGTACACATGTAGTATACCCCATGTCATAGTGTATCAGTTGGGTGACACCTGTTTACTTCGTGTATGACATCAGCCATTCATGAACTGTACAAGTTTCCTGTACAATGTACTCTACTGTGGGGGAAAATATTTAGGCTGCATTGTCCAAGCCCTATATATATTTTTATTTTATTTTTTCTAAAGGACTGAGAGACGACACCATGGTGGAGGAAGGGGCCAAATGTTCACCGGGGTACAGGAAGCTGCCATTGTAAACTTGGTTTTGGAAAATAATGAAATCAGATTACGAGAAATTCAAAGCCACATCATCCAAGACAACACCTTATTCAACAACATTCAACGAGTTAGTCTGTCCACATTGGCTCGCATTCTCAAGCGAAACCAAATCAGAATGAAACAACTTTATAAGGTGCCGTTTGAGAGAAACTCTCAAAGAAACAAAGAGTTCAGACGAGCATATGTGGATGTAAGTACTATATTGACTGCAGTACACTACACACAACATTGTTTCCCAGTGTACTGGATAACACCATATTGAGTGATTTTTGTTCTTTGTTTTCAGGGAGTACTGGAAATGGATGCTCATGCAATCCCACATGAGTTCATCTTTATAGATGAGGCTGGGTTCAACCTAGCAAAGACCAGAAGAAGAGGGAGAAACCTCATTGGCCACAGAGCCATTATAGATGTTCCTGGCCAACGTGGTGGGAACATCACAATGTGCGCTGCCATCTCCAATATGCATGGTGTCCTCCACCGTCATGCCAAACTTGGACCATACAACACAGCCCATATTCTCACATTTCTGGACAGACTTCACAACATTCTCATACCACCAGAGCGTATGAATGATGCAGACCATCAAAGAAACCGGTACGTTGTAGTATGGGACAACGTGAGCTTTCATCGTGCAGCCCCAGTCCAAAACTGGTTTGCTGACAACCCAACATTTCTCGTGCAATACCTCCCACCATACTCACCATTTCTGAACCCCATAGAAGAATTCTTTTCGGCATGGCGGTGGAAGGTATACGACCGGCAGCCCTTTGTGCGCATGCCTCTTGTGCAGGCCATGGAAGAGGCATGTGATGAGATTGATGTGGGTGCAATTCAGGGATGGATAAGGCACTCAAGGCGCTTCTTCCCTCGATGTCTGGCAAGGGAAGATATTGCCTGTGATGTTGACGAGGCGTTGTGGCCAGACCCGGCTGTGCGGCAAGATGCTGCCTAATTATTTTTCTTGCCTTTTTTTGTTTTTTGTTTTTTTTACTGTAATATATTTTTTTTTTTTCAGAAATTTTCTTTTTCAGTTTACTTTTTTTGTAAGAATATTTTTTTTCAGTCCCATGTAAATATATCTGCTGTGCTTATGTTGTACTGACTTGTTTACTGTAGTGAAGGAAAAAAAAAAATGTTGCAACAGCATGTGTGTATCTGCAAATATTTCTGTGCATGTGAACAATCTGATACATATTTTAGTATTATGGCAAAGCATACTAAAGATGGGGGTGCTTTTCATTATGCCCAACAGTGTGTAGGTGGTTAGGCAAAAATCTGGTAATATGAATGAAGTGTGTGCCATTTCATGCAAAAGTTTGATTTTGATAATGCTCTGTGTAGTTTCGGTTGCAGTGCTTCATTTTGCAGGATATATGAGGTATTTTGCAGTTTGGGTGTGTGGTTTTGTGAATTGTGTTAAGTGTTTTGATAAAACCAGACTAGTTTGAAAAATTGTGTTAGCAATTGGAAAAAGCTGTAATTAGCGCCAATTATAAACATCAAAATCATGATATCCCTCAATAATATTGAATATAAAAATAAGGTAACACTTTACTTGAAGGGGTGTGCATTAGACTGACATGACACCTTCATAATCATGACATGACACGTCAGGAATATGAATGTTTATGACAACTGTCATTAAGTGTAATTCGCTCAATTATATCATTTTTAATGCAAAGATGACATTGTTTGAGATGTCCGAGTTATGACAACTTGACATAAACCAATACATCATAACCTGTCAGTGTCTGACAGGTTATGATGTATTGATGTAAGTCTGAATAGGTGAGGCAATAGTCCAGGGTTGAGTGCCCTCTGGTGGTTAACCAGGGCACTCCAACTGGTGATCATGACAAATAGAGCTTTACAGACGAACCCTGCATCTTTATCAAGATGTCATTCCATCTGTGTGTTACTGGGTGCGGTTGTTCACTGGTCCCCACTGACGGTCACAAGCGCTGCATCACGTGCCAGGGTGTTCAGCACGCTGAAGCTGCTTTTGTGGATAGTTTATGTACTCATTCTGGGAACATGACTATCTCAGTGCTGAGATTGAGACTCTCGTTCCTTGGTTCTCAGGGAGCGTGGGTCCCCCTCCCCTATGCCCCGTGCTGCCATTTTCTCTGGCTCCAGTCGAGGTGACGGCGCATCAGCGTGTAGGTAGGTGATCTGAGGATCACGGTAAGGGCTTCCTTACATCCAGCAGTGCAGCCTGTGGTGCTGCCATTGGATAGCGGTTGTCCCTCTACGGAGCGACCATCCGTTTCCTTGTCCATAGGAACTGGATTTGGTCACCCAGACAGCACGCCTCACTGAGGAGCCTGTCCATTCAGTGTTGAACTGCCTGAGTATGCCCATGCCCAGGACAGCGGCTCAACTGAAACTCTTTCAGAGGCATATGGCATCCGCAGCCGCAGTCACGCCGCACGGATTACTTCATATGAGGCTGCTTCAACACTGGCTCCACGACTGGGTCCCGAGATGGGCGTGGCAGCGCGGCACATTCCATGTCCCTGAGACACCAAACTGCCGTTGCACTCTCCCCAAGTGGTCAGACCCTTCATTCCTGCATGCTGGAGTTCTCCTCGAACAAGTGTCCAGGCATGCTGTGGTCCACACAGATGCCTCTGCCAGGGAGTGGGGTGCCACGTGCAATGGTCATACAGTGTCAGCTATGTGGACGGGGCCTCAACCACAGTGGCATATCAATTTTCTCGAGTTGCTAGCAGTATGTCTTGTACTGAGCCGCCTCAGGGAGCTGTTGACAGACAAGCACATACTGGTCCGCTCGGACAGCACTGCGCCCCTTGCGTACATCAACCATCAACGCTCCCGCCGCATGTCGCATCTTGCCCGCCATTTCTTGCTATGGAGTCAGAAGCATCTGAGGTCACTTCGTGTCAATCATGTCCTAGGTGTGCCCAACCGTGCAGCCGACAAGCTCTCACGGCAGCTTCCGCTTCTGGGCAAATGGAGACTCCATCTACAGGTAGTCCAGCTGATCTGGCAGCACTTTGGTGAGGCTCAGATAGATCTGTTTGCCTTCCCGGAGACTGCCCACTGCCAGTGACTCTATTCCCTGACCGGCAGCACACTCAGCACGGATGCCCTGGCACACAGCTGGCCCCCGGGTCTACACAAATATGCGTTTCCCCCTGTGAGCCTTCTCGCACAGCTCCTGTGCAAAGTCAGGGAGGATGAGGAGCAGGTCTTGCTAGTGGCTCCGTATTGGCCCACTCGGACCTGGTTTACAGATTTGACGCTCCTCGCGACAGAACCTCCCTCCCAGTGCCTCGCTGACAGATATCTGTAGAGCTGCGGGCTGGGCGACACCTAACACGTTCGATAAATTCTATAGCCTTCCTGTAGAACCGGTATCTTCCTATGTATTCGCTTCCACCAGCCGGTAGACACGAAGTGTCTTCTAAGGGTCGGCTTGTAATGACATTCTCACCCCCTGGGCCAGATACGTGCATTCTTTATTCCAATCGGGTTCTTGGCGAACCCTGTAGAGTTCCTCTACCTCCCCTTTCGGCTCAGACATTGTGGAGTGTCTGATGCCAGGCTGACGTCTGTCACCGACGTTGTTGTTGGCTCGGTTCCATATGTCGTGACCCCTCCATGTCCCATATGTGTATTGTCCATGGATAACTCATTTTATATTTACATTTATGCATTTGGCAGACGCTTTTCTCCAAAGCGACTTTTGCATTATTCTATACATTTGTATCTGATTATGTGCAATCCCTGGGATCGAACCCATGACCTTGGCGTTGCTAGTGCCATGCTCTAACCACTGAGCTATGCCAGGTGGAGCCATCCCAGGGACTCCATATGCGTTCTGCCCACAGCCAGTCCATATGTGTATTCTCCACGTAAATTCCTCCCCTGCATGGTAGGTAGTGGTCTTCGCAGTGTCCCCTATGGGTTCACTTCCCCAGTGTAGTCTAGTTTACTTAGTGGGTATTTTTATTATATTAAAGATATGTCACATGTAGATGGGTCTTCACCACGGGCTGTGCACCAAGTGGAGAAGACGGACCATTTAAGGGCATAGAGGCATCTTGTAGATGGGGCTCTAGTCTGTGAAATAGTATTTAGGACATTCTCAGGGAGGTCTACAGGCTCCCAATGAGAGGCCTTAAGTGCAGAGCCCACAGTTTGGCCTGGGGGTGCCAGATCATCCTGTTCACCTGAGAGAGAAGATCCTGTCTCAGGGGAATGGACCATGGTGTTGCTATGAGCAGCTGAGACAGCTCTGAGAGCCAATGTTGGTTTCTCCTGTAGAGGGGCCAACAGGAGAACCTTTTGTTTGTGTTCCCTGATTTGACTGATAACCTGAGGGGTCAGATTGGGGGAAACGCCTAAAGTACTGCTTTGCTCATTCAACCAAACACCAAAGGCTGGTCTGCTGTTGCACAGGGCTCCCCACTCTGTGTTGGATGAATCTGTGAAGATGATTTTCCTCCTGCACATCAATCCTAGGACCACGCCCTGTTAGAACCAACAAACGTTCTTCCAAGGAGCCAGGGACTGCAGGAACACATGCCTGGTTCACCTTGATCTTCTACTTCCTGCTTCGCTACTGTTCGGACGCTCTTGCTTACAGCTACATGCTTTGCTCTATTGTATCTTTTATATTTTATCTCCTAATTTTAACTACAGCAAATAGGCACAGTGCTCAAACGACAAATCTAGGCACCAACAATCTTTTTAACTGGAAGAATTGCAACAAAAAAGGTGAATTTTTATCCAACCAGCCTCCCACTGATGGCAGCCATCAGCTTACATTCCGGAGAAGGGAAAATACAGCTGCTTACATCCAAAAGGATTAGAAATAATATGCCTCGTCTGGTTGAAGAATCTACCTGCTGCACAAACTGCCACAGACTTCTACAAAGGATTGCAGTTCTTGAAACAAAGTTACTTGTGGGACTACCAAACCAGAAGGAACACACAACAGAGCTTCATCATGGATGTCCTCAGCACACAGTCGGTGAGTTCCATGAATCTAATGCCCCTAAACAGACCGCACTGAGTGCCGAAATTGATCAACATATTAATCGATGGCACACACAGGGAGTGAGACCCAAAGGCCCTTGAGACATCAGATTGTCACAAGTATCACATATTAATGCAGTAGCATCCTCTACCCCAAACAATAGCTCCCTACCACCGCCAATACATCTGGAGAACAAATTTGAAGTGTTAATGAATGTGGGTGAGGAATCTCCAGACATGATGAATGTGGGTGAGGAATCCCCAAACATGATCGGACACAGATGAAATCAGCCAGCAGCTAACACAGATGCTAACTGCCACTCAAGGTTGAAAAGTCAGCGGCACTCAGCTCATAGAGCAGCCGAGCCCAGGACTCTGATAGTGGGTGCCTCTATTATCAGAAACATTAGCAGCAGGGATACAACTACATGCTGCCTTCCACAAGCAACAGTTTCTGATGTAAACAGGGAACTTAAGAGCATTCTGATGAAATATAAGACTGCAAATTGACTAATCATTCATGTGGGGAAGAATGATATTCGGAAGGAGCAGTCAGAACTCCTTAACACTCTGAGGTCTGAAAACGCGCCGGCGCGTTTTGCAGGTTTTTTTTCACATTGCAGCAAAACAGACTTAAAATACTCCGTCATTTTTTGTCATAGAGACATAAGTAATATATCAACTGAAACTATAGAATATCTTCTTTTATTTATATACACTCAAAGTAAAAACAAAATGTTGTGCTTTTTGTAAAATAAAGAAAACTTACATGATGCGTGATCTCTCCTCTCCCTCTGAACGAAGTCCAATCTGATAGTTCTCAGAAAATGAACTGTAACTTAGTGAATACTAATCACAGAAAAATTTAACTTATGTCCAAAAAAACGTTAAGATGTCAGGTTTTAAATCATGTAAGTCAAATCGAAAACAAACCTTATGTGTTTATGTAATCTGTATGAAAAGAGAGCCATGTCAGAAATCCGTGTTTCAGCTCATTATCCGCTAATGCGGCCACACCCACGGAGCCAGCGATATTCAGACGCAAATTCAGAGGCAATACATGCATTCATCATCTCAATCGTGTATTTATTGTCTTGAAAAGTGTTTATCTGGATGTAAAAGTCGTGGTTAGCGATCTCTAGAAGACATGCAGTTAGTTCCTGTTTACTTTTCTTCTACAGATGAATTTTAGATGAGTTTTTGTTTCTTTAGCGCCCTCCGGCTGCAGTATGTATTGGAAACTCCATTCATGGAATAGCCTCTTCTTCTTTTAGATGAATTTGTGGACTAAAAATGCACAGAGCGCCCTCCGACTTCAAGGATGAATTGAAAACACCAGCGCTTATTGTAATGACAATGAATATTAAATTAATATAACTCCTCTGTATAGAAAATTGACATAAGCATATGAGAATCCAATATTTCTCCAAATGTGCATGCTTTTAAACTAAAAGCCTATATTCAGACTCTTTGCATCACAGAAATACATTATATTTTAAAGTATAATATAAAATCATTACTTTATATTGTAATAATATTTTTCTGTATGTTTCATATATCATAATGAGCTTGAGACATCACAGAAGGTTTTTTTCACAGCCTACCTGACTGAAAGGCCTCATTAATATGCAAGTCATTTCAGCTCATTACTATCCAATTCTTTTGTCTTCTCAGGTGAGAATGGCCCATTTTCAGTGGTGATTCACGCCTCCTCGCATACTGTGTTTCTTGGCAAAAAGTGTCTTACAAAAACTAAATCAATATATTGTTTTATATGAAGGAGTAGGCAGCATAATTTTTTACATAATTTTGAAGCAAAAACTCTAGTCTACAACCTCCAATACCCTAAAGTCTTATGAACACAGATTTATTATATTATTATTTATATTTTTTGGCCTTATTTCAGTGACTTAAGTTTTTTGTTTTTTCAATAACCACGCATAAATGTTATTCCTTCAAAAACACAAACATGTACATACTGTTACAGATCCCTTGTTTCCCTGGACTCCATTTCCCAGTATCCTCCTGTTCTCCACACCTGCACTCACTTCCCTCGTCAGCTCCTCATCGTCACTCATCACCTGCACCTGGACTCTATTGTTAGCACTCCTATATAATGCACTCACTCCCTGCACTCCTCGTCCGTTCTCTGTTTTGTTAAGGTGTCTGTCTGTTGTTCATTGCCATTGTTTGAAGTAAAGTCTCTATTATCGTGGAAATCCGTATCTGCCTCATCTCTCTACCAGCCACCCGTAACAGAAGAACGGACCTAAACCGACCGGATTTTCCACGAACAAAAAAATGGAGACTTTCCCCGGCTCCCTGGATCCAGCTCCTCCATCGCCTCTCACCCTAACAGCCAGCGAACGCATTATCGGGCTCCTGCAGGTAGGACGTTCGCTGGAGAGGTATGTGGAGGAGTTCGTGGAGCTTGCTTTCTTGTCTGACTGGCCTGATGCTCAGTTGATCTCCTTGTTTTTGGATGGATTGGATGACGACACTATCCGTTTTGATGAACCTGTTTTTTGTTTCTCCTTAAGCGACACTATCAATTTAATTTTGTGGTTGAATGGCTCCAATTTCTTAGTAGAAGAGGTTCAGGATCAGTGTTGTCGTCCGGTCCATCCAGAAACACGGTTGGCCGGGCCAGTCAGTCAACCTCCGGCTTCCTCCGCATACCGCTCCAGCGAACTCCCTGCCTGCCCCAGGCTGGACCCATATTCCGCTACTGGGCCCAGTAAGCGGAGGAGGAGGAAAGAAAGCGGCCCCAGTATCTCCAGAGCCCGCTCCAGTATCTCCAGAGCCCGCTCCAGTATCTCCAGAGCCCGCTCCAGTATCTCCAGAGCCTGCTCCAGTATCTCCAGAGCCCGCTCCAGTGTCTCCAGAGCCCGCTCCAGTATCTCCAGAGCCCGCTCTAGTATCTCCAGAGCCCGCTCCAGTATCTCCAGAGCCCGCTCCAGTATCTCCAGAGCCCGCTCCAGTATCTCCAGAGCCCGCTCCAGTATCTCCAGAGCCAGCTCCAGTATCTCCAGAGCCAGCTCCAGTCCCCACAGAGCCAGCTCCAGTGCCTGTGGGGATTTTAATTGTATTTGAGGGGATGAAATGGCCCTCAACCCCAGTCTCCTCCGAGCCAAGTTCTCCAGTCTCCTCCGAGCCAAGTTCTCCAGTCTCCTCCGAGCCAAGTTCTCCAGTCTCCTCCGAGCCAAGTTCTCCAGTCTCCGCCGCCGAGCCAAGTTCTCCAGTCTCCGCCGCCGAGCAAAGTTCTCCAGTCTCCGCCGCCGAGCAAAGTTCTCCAGTCTCCGCCGCCGAGCAAAGTTCTCCAGTCTCCGCCGCCGAGCAAAGTTCTCCAGTCTCCGCCGCCGAGCAAAGTTCTCCAGTCTCCGCCTCCGAGCCAAGTTCTCCAGTCTCCGCCGCCGAGCAAAGTTCTCCAGTCTCCGCCGCCGAGCAAAGTTCTCCAGTCTCCGCCGCCGAGCAAAGTTCTCAGTCTCCGACGCCTACGAGCCCTCAGCTCCAGCCGCCGCCGCCTACGAGCCCTCAGCTCCAGCCGCCGCCGCCGAGCCCTCAGCTCCAGCCGCCGCCGCCGAGCCTGCCGCTCCAGCCGCCGCCGCCGAGCCTGCCGCTCCTAGTATGGTCTCTGTGATTGAACTCTCCAGCCCAAGGACTGTTTTCCCTCCCTGCCTCCCTCTCCCGCCTCCTCCAAGTCATGTCTATACTGCACCACCACCTCAAGCCCCCACGCCCAGATCTCCACCACGGACCTCAGGGCGATTACCCCTTCACCCCGGCTCCAACCTCCCTCTGCTCCACCGTTGCCCATCAGTCCTCCAGCTTCACCAGTCTCCATCCTGCCTCCACTCACACCTTGGTCATTCATCAGCCTGCCCTCCCCTCTGGATTTCACTCCTCCGTCTCCGCTCCGTCACTCCGTCCCTCGGATTCAGTTGGCTTCCTCACTCCCCCCGGTGTTCGTTTTGTTGGCTGTCCTTCTGCTTTCACTGCGGCCTTCTGGAGCCCCGGCTGCGCTTCGGTCGGCGGAGCCTTCGGTTCCGCCATCACCCGCCAGTCCTTCAGCGACGCCTGGGCTCAACGCCTCGAAGGCTTCGGCTCCTGACCCGCCATGGCTGCCCGCTGCACCTGACCCGCCATGGCTGCCCGCTGCACCTGACCCGCCATGTATGCCCGCTGCATGTCTGCCCGCTGCACCTGACCCGCCATGGCTGCCCGCTGCACCTGACCCGCCATGGCTGCCTTCGGCCCCTGACCCTCCATGGCTGCCTTCGGCCCCTGACCCTCCATGGCAGCCTTCGGCCCCTGACCCGCCATGGCTGCCCGCTGCACCTGACCCGCCATGGCTGCCTTCAACCCCTGACCCGCCATGGCTGCCTTCGGCTCCTGACCCGCCATGGCTTTTGAGCCCGCCCTGGAGACCTCCACTCCAGTCTACTCATCCCCCTGCTCCGGTTTGAGGTCTCCAGGGCGCCCGATGTTACATCTACGGCGCGAGGACGCGCCTACCGGGAGGGGGAGGTACTGTTACAGATCCCTTGTTTCCCTGGACTCCATTTCCCAGTATCCTCCTGTTCTCCACACCTGCACTCACTTCCCTCGTCAGCTCCTCATCGTCACTCATCACCTGCACCTGGACTCTATTGTTAGCACTCCTATATAATGCACTCACTCCCTGCACTCCTCGTCCGTTCTCTGTTTTGTTAAGGTGTCTGTCTGTTGTTCATTGCCATTGTTTGAAGTAAAGTCTCTATTATCGTGGAAATCCGTATCTGCCTCATCTCTCTACCAGCCACCCGTAACACATACATGTTCCTCACATATTATTGTAGCCTAGTTTGTGCTGAATACAGTGTAATGACACTTTTGTCATTTATATGTTTATGAACAAATGAAAAAAGCACAAATGTCAGGGCATGTCAAAACTTCTCCAAGCCCCAAATCAGCCTCAGACTCCAGAGGGTTAAGAGGGATTTCAATGAACTTTTTGAAATGCTTAAAAGACTCGTTGGGAGGCCACGTATGAGTGCATCCAGGAAATCAGGATGGCAACTGACCTGGCTCTCCGTGCCACCAAAGAGACGGCAAAAGAAATCGGCTGCTCTATGGCAGCATTGGTGGCTACGGAGAGGCACTTGTGGCTGAACCTCTCGGACATAAGGGAGCGTGACAAAGCCTCCCTTATGGACGCGCTGCTGTCTCCTGCGGGCCTCTTCGGCGACGCTGTTACAACAGTCGTCGAGAGGTTCCAGGAGGCTAAGAAACAGTCTGCGGCATTCCAGAGGTTCATCCCCCGCAAACCTAGAAACCCTCCCCCCGAGGCTGTTGAGCGGGAGCAGCCTCGGCCGTCGACGAGCTCCTCAGCGCACCACAGAGCGCAACAAAAGATCAGTGTGGCCGCCCGTGCTCCCCAACAGAGAGCTTGGGGATCGGGTCGGCCCGCTCAGCCGAAGCCTTCTAGGGGCAGAACGGACCTGCGCGCCGTTATCCTGGCCCGGAAGGCTTCGAAGCGGTCCTGATGTCTGTGGGTCAGGAACTGATGAGGGCGGCCCCCTCCGAAGGGAGCCGGCGAAAAATATATCTAACAGCCGCTCCCCTTCGGTGCCCTCAGGGGATCGTTATGCCAACGTCAAGGCACAGCGGTCTCCGCCGACCCTCCGAAGAATGGAAACTCTTCTGTCCCATATGAAGATGCTTGGGCTGAGGCTCAATGCCAAAAAGAGTGTGCTAGTTCCAACTCAATCCACCAATTATCGGGGTGTAGTGTGGGACTCCACCATGATGCGGGCACATTTGTCTCCCGCTCGGGTGAGTGCCATTCTTATGGCTATGAAAGGGGTGAAGTTAGGCCAGTCACTCACTGTAAAACAGTTCCAGAAACTGCTGGGTCTGATGGCAGCTGCGTCCAACGTAATACCTTTTGGCCTTCTGCACATGAGACCCCTACAGTGGTGGCTCAGGACCAGAGGGTTCTCCCCGAGGGGAAATCATGATCAAAGTTTCAAAACGAAGTCTTCGTTCTCTGACCATGTGGAAAGACCCCCGGTTCCTGTCCCAGGGACCCGTGTTGGGGGCCACTGTTCGTCGCGTAATGCTTACGACAGACGCCTCCCTCACGGGCTGGGGAGCGATCATGAGTGGTCGCTCAGCTCAGGGTCTATGGGAAGACCATCAGCTCTCTTGGCACATAAATTGGCTAGAGATGATGGCAGTGTTCCTAGCTTTAAAACACTTTCTCCCAGACCTGAGAGGTTACCATGTGTTGGTTCGTACGGACAACACTGCAGTGGTTGCATATATAAATCATCAGGGGGGTCTGCGGTCTCGCCGACTATATTACTTGGCCCGTCAGATCCTCCTGTGGTCTCAAGGGAAGCTGCTCTCGCTGAGGGCAGCTTACATCCCGGGACATCAAAATGTGGGAGCAGATGCCCTGTCGAGGCAGGGGCCAAGGCCCGGGGAGTGGAGACTCCACCCACAAGTGGTGGATCTCCTATGGAAAAATTTTGGTCGAGCAGAAGTCGACCTGTTTGCTTCGGGAGAGTCAACCCAGTGTCCGCTCTGGTACTCCCTAACACATCCAGCACCTCTGGGTCTGGATGCTATGGTACAGACGTGGCCAAAGCTGCGCCTGTACGCATTTCCCCCGATCGCCCTGCTCCCCGGAGTTCTGGAAAAAGTACGCCGAGAAGGGGCCAACCTAATACTGGTAGCCCCATTCTGGCCAACCAGGATATGGTTTTCAGACCTAGTGTCATTACTCAACGGCTCCCCAATGTAGCTTCCTCTCAGACAGGACCTCCTGTCTCAAGCGGGCGGCACGATTATACATCCCCGCCCAGAACGACTGAAACTATGGGCTTGGCCTCTGAGGGGGCCAGGCTCGTAGATGCTGGTCTCCCAACCGAGGTTATGGAGACCATTCTTAATTCCAGAGCTCCTGCCACAAGGAAGTTGTATGCCTACAAATGGAATTTGTTTTCTACCTGGTGTAGACACAATAATACGGACCCTGTCCTTTCTTCCATTAGCTGTGTGCTAAAATTCCTCCAGGAAAAATTCTCAGAGGGTCTATCTCACTCAACCTCAGCATATCATGCTCCTCTTGAGGGGAATATCTCGGTAGGTCGAGACCCCCTCGTCATATGCTTCCTCCGTGGCACACTGAGGTTGAGGCCTCCAGTGCGCACAAGGGTTCCGGGTTCCTGAGTAGGGAACGAGACGCTGCGTCTCTTGCCGTACCCCTGCACACTTGCGAGTGCTTGCTTCAGACTTATTTAGAAGCTAGCGTGCTCTGCATCCGGGTGTGCTTTATAGTTTCCTGGTCCGTGACGTCACCCGTCTCTGACGTCTTGCTACACGATTGGCTAGATACATGAGTGCTTCAGTGACGACATCACGCAGAAGGTTCCCAATGCGTTATCACGCAGTGTCTCGTTCCCTACTCAGGGAACCAGGGTTATCTGTAAACTGAGATGTTTTAGGATTATTTCTGAGAAGTTCATAAAAAGTAGACTGAAAGTATACTTTCTTATTTTCAGTTAAAAAAGAAGCATACTTATAGTACACTTGTTTTTCACAAGGGTTATTATGTATTTACATATTTAAAGGGGTAGTTTACTAAAAAAATAGAAATTCTCTCTTCATCTACTTCATCATGTCACTTAAAAGCTTTTTTAACTCTATTTTATGCAACTTTATTAAGCAGATTGAATTATATTATAATGCAATATAAATTGTGTATTTTTAACTTCCTCTCACTTTTCTCAGCTCTACTGAGTGTTTGATCTCTTGAATCTTCTTCATTCTGTCCTCAATCATCTGATGAACATCTGTCTGTGTGAGATAAACACAGGTAACTTCCATTTTATGAAAAAAATATCATTTGAATAATGATTTTGAAAACCAATTTTACGACCGCCTTGGCTCATCTTGAACAAGTGTTTGTCCAGTCGAACTGGCTAAAATAAAAGTTGTAAGTCTTTTCAATATGACCTGAAACAACTGCAACAAATGGGAAAGAAACTTAGCTATTAAACTTAAAGTTCACTGAAATTTATATAGTCACCAATATAAACACTCATTAACAGCAAATAAGCAAGCAAACAAATAAATCTTAACATGTAGTCAGTTTAGACTCTTTCACACAACTCTTCCATATAGTAAATCGGGTAGTAAATACATGTTACAAATGTTTTTTTTTTAATTTATTTTTTATGTACAATCATTCACAAATTCATTGTAAAGCCTAAAACACTAGTGAACTTCTGCATGATTTACTCTAAAGTTACTAATGTTATAGATATCTAATTGATAAACATTAATTGGACAGTAAACATTTGATCATTTTACTAACCTTTTCAGTAAATAAAGGAGAGTCTTCAGTCGAACAGTGTTTACTGGAGATGTGCTGCAGTCGTTGTCACTCTTGGTTCCTCTCTGACTGGTGCTGATGAAGTTTGTTCCCACCGTCTCCGGCTCTCAGAAGCTCCTGGCATCGATGGACTGCCGTCAGCTCACTCAGGTTCACGGATTCACCGATATTGTGCTCAAACCAAAGTGAAAAACTCTTTCATTGTGAAGCTTTCTAATGCTCTCACTTCTCTTGAAGAATATTTACTAGATTTAATGATCATCTACACTAAATAATATTTCAGTATTTTCATTCACAACTGATGAAAGTCAATAAAGATCCTGTTTTATTCATATTCTGTCTGTTGTTTCTGTGAGCAGATGTTCATGAACTCAAATCATTCTCCAATGTGTATTTATATATTTATTAGCAAACAATTTAGTTTACAATCAGTATCAGTTATAGAATTGAACGCTTGCCTTTATTCAGATATTACAATATAAACCAAAAATCACAATATTTCACAAGTAATTCAATATTAACAGCTGGAGAGGAGAGAGAAAATGGCTTCAAAAATATCATGTAGAAACAATTTCATAGTAGATTTGAATATCAAAGTATTAATGAAAAACAAAAAGAAATATATAGATGTGTAACAAATTGGCCATTTACATGTACATATAACTCACAAATATTTCATTATTGTTCATGTTTTGTCAGTGACTGATTTTTTCTAAGGGCCTGAATATATATTTGTTTTTTGCACTTGTGTCAAATTTGAATTTTCTTCATATTTGTAGGTAAAATATACTTGATAGTGCAAATGCATATTTAATCATTTGATATTTGATGTTTTTAGTTTGTTTCAGTTGACAGGTGTGATGATCAGTGGGTTTGAGTTTTTACCTTTATAATTAAGGAATGGGTTAAAATATGGATAGAGTTTGTCTGTGAAAGTCTGACCAGTGAAAGAGTAGATAAGAGATCTGGAGTCCACGTCATAAAAAGAGACCAGACCCTCCTCATAATCCACAAACACTCCCACCTTCTCAGGTTTCACTGTCAGAGATAAAAAGAAAGATGGACTTTCACGAGCCGCATATTGATTCTCATTCCAATGAGTCACAGTCCAGTATCCGTTCTCAGGACACAGCCAGATGTCCTTCCTGCTAATGGATTCTCTGGCCACTCCTAATTCCCACCCAGTCTTTCCCTTCACCTGCACCTCATAGTAAAATCTCCCTGAACTGAATCCCTGCTTTGCCAGAACACAAAACCAGACATAAAATCTCTTTGGGTTTTCTGGGGCGTCCTGCTTAATATCTCCATGACTGACTTGTTTTCCATCATCAGACAGGATGAGATATGGATAAGCTGTATCAGGATCCAGAGTCACATCCACTGAGAGAGATCAGACATTATCAATCAACTTCAGAACAAACATTTTCATGCGTGTAAAACACATTATAATCAAAAGTATTGTGAGTGTATTGGTGTCAGTCTCACTGTACCTGCAAACTTCTGCACAAACTTCAACTCTGTGAACACAGATGACAATATAATGATGAATTAGTAACAGGAATATTTCACTGAGTTTCTCTCTATTAACAGCATCAGGCGAATGTAAATGTTGATCGTTCATCAGTTTGTGAAACAGAATGTGTTTAACATTAATGCACTTACAATGAAGGTCTATGAGACGATCATAACAGAGGGTTTAAAAGCAGAAATGTCAAGTTTGTGTTTTTATTAAAGCTGTAACAATAATCATTCAGTGTAAAAAAAAAATGCATTACTTTTGCTGTTAAGTGTCTAAATTCTCCTTGTGAGGAGGGAAAACTTTTTAGACAGTTTATTTAGTAGTCAGATTCTTTGTCAGTGACATGATCCTGTATTAGAGTTTGTACAGGGATAGTTATGTCATGTGACTTACATGTCACTAAAGTTATCATAATACTTCTGTAACTGGTTATGACGTGAGTTGTAGTTAAAAGATTTTAATAATGTGGTAATCACCAGCACATCACAGATGCTTAAAATTAATTTAACACTTATTTTTAAATGTATTTTCTTAGTTACTGACAAGAACCCTGTGTTTGATCTTCACATACCAGTTTGAGTGAGTTTTTCTTTTAGCTGTTCCTTCAGTTCAGTCAGAGCTCTTTTCAGAGAGTTCACATCAGAGTCATTACTGTGTGAAAGGGTGTTCAAGTACATCTACAGCAGGACAGAGAAAACTATTATATATAAAGAGTACAACGGGGGGAAAGGTGCATTTGATTTTATTCTCTTTTAAAAAACAAGATGGGACAAAAATTGAGCTCAGCACTTTTCTTTTGTTGAGGCACTTGGAAATTTGTCTGATTCTGTCACGTTAGCACAGAGACAAGAAGGTAAGATCCAAGTGCAGCTTTAATGGGGTAGTCCAATAAACATAATCCAGAACAGGCATAATCCAGAACAGGCAACTCCACAAAACAGTCCATAATAAACAAAAGAAACAGAAACAAAAGCCAGTGACAAAAAACGGAAGCAGGTGACATGAAATGAAATCACGATAACAAAAGTAAAAACAAACCAAGTATAAATAGACACTAACGATGAAACACAAAACAGCTTGGTGCAATGAAATGGGTTAATGAGTCCGGGAAGTGTGTTATGGGTAATGTAGTCCAATGGGTGAAAACAAGAGTCCGGGATGGTGTGCCCTCTAGTGACCGATAGGGCACTCTCACTAGTGATCATGACAGATTCTTCCTTGACTCGATCACAGACAGCAATGCAATGTTGATTCTGTGCTAATTTGATCTAATATTTAATGTTTTTAGAAATGTTGTAGATTTATTTAGCAAAGGAGATTATTATTGACTATATTTTGAGACAAAGGTCTTGTTAATGACTTCCAGAAGTTAAAAAAAATGACTTTTTTTTTTTGTTCAAGGTAATTAAAGCAACAGTTTTTAATAACGGGGTAATATTTGGGGTAAAAGGCGCCGCTGCTGTTGGGGCTACAGGCACAATAATTACCATGATAAGAAATAGCTGGCTCACTTTTATTATATATATATATATATAGTGATAATATTAATCAGCGAGTCCACGGATGGCTTATATGGACTGCATGCCACACACACACACACACACACACACACACACACACACACACACACACACACACACACACACACACACACACACACACATATTTTTCTAGTCAGTACTTCTGAAACATTCATAACTTCAGTCCTGGGTCTCTAGGACTTAGAGTTGAGAAGTGTGCAATGTGTAAAATTTGGGAGGATTTATTGACAGAAATGCAATATATTATACATAATTTTGTTTTCAGTGGTGTATAAAGACCTTACTTAATGAACCATTATGTGTTTATTAGAATGAGTCGTTTCTATCTACATACACCGCGGCATGTTTCTACAGCTGCCCTAAATGAACAAACTGCTCTACAGAGCGTGTTTGATCACTATGTTGTTGTTGTTCTAAATCATTCATGTTTTTAGAGGCAGCTTGCATCATCACTACGTTGAATACACACAAATAGTAGTAGTAGTAGTCATTTGGTTTATTAGAAGCAGAGACTGTTCTTTGTTAGAAGAAGAAACCTTATTGCTTGACTGGCAAATGTACTCTCTGTCTCAGATGATGACATCTTTGCTTTGTGTCAGCCAGACGGCCACCGTAGCTTCTCTATTTTGCTCCGAAAGGGAGCAACCTCACCGCAGGACAAAGATGGGCACTCGAGTTAGTGACTCGATGTGAAATGACTTCAGACTTAACTCAACACAAAACAATTGTGAATATTTAAAAAACAACTCAAGTCTTTTACCCTTAACTACTGATACAATAAATAATTTGTGTTGTTTATAATATCTGCATCACATATATTTATCTACATGCCGTGGTAGATCGGACTCTTGTCATAGAATTTGTTTATGTTTGTGCTTAAAAAAATGTCATAAGAGTCCCATGAAAAATGGCAGGAGACACCATGCCTTATGTTCTTTCATTTGAGTTTATTAACATGTCGGATATCGGCTAGATGCACAGAATGCGGGAAAACAATTAAAGACGCTGGAATGAAAACAACATTTTTATCAATCTTTTCGTAGTATATGCAGTTTTTCTCTTTTTAAATGTGTGTCTATAAGAGAGAGATAGAAAGAGATGTTAATCCATTTATTACTTAAAGCTCATCTTTTAATGAATCACAATCAGCATGTGTACTGTCATCACTAACAACGAAGCTGTACAATAAACTGCTGTATAGCAAACAGTGACTCACTGGCGCCATTTTGCGTCCACTTAGCAACTGTTTTGAAAATGACTACTCGTGTTGCCAGGATGATTGTTTTGTACATTATAACGGTATAATATAATATAATTATAATATAAAATAACAAGCTGGATGTACATTATCCCTTACACCATAGGACCTTAATTTCAAACAAAACAGATTATACAAGGATCATATTATTTTGTATATATAATACAACAAGGATAAAAAAAAGGATTTGAGAATTTTTTTTTTTTTTTCTCGAGACTCGACTCGGACCCATGACAAAAGACTCCAGACTTGACTCGGACTCCAGATAAATCATTTGTGAACATCAATGTCGCTGGATGCCGCTAAAATTTAGACACTGCACCTTTAATTATTTAATGAGTTTATTACGGTTTCATTCTGTTCAGTTACAGTGGCAGCTAGGATTGAAAACAGTGTTTGTCCTGTAATATTGTACATGATGGCAGATGTTCACATACCTGTATGAGGTGGAGATGACCGTCAGTTTGTGAGAGCTCAGAGTTTCTCTTCTCCAGCTCAGTGTTTCTCTTCTCCAGCTCAGTGTTTCTCTTCTCCAGCTCAGTGTTTCTCTTCTCCAGCTCAGTGTTTCTCTTCACTTGCTCAATATTTCTCTTCTCCAGCTCAGTGTTCCTCTTCTCCAGCTCAGTGTTCCTCTTCTCCAGCTCAGTGTTTCTCTTCTCCTGCTCAGTGTTTCTCTTCTCCAGTCCAGTGTTTCTCTTCTCCAGCTCAGTGTTTCTCTTCTCCAGCTCAGTGTTCCTCTTCTCCAGCTCAGTGTTTCTCTTCTCCTGCTCAGTGTTCCTCTTCTCCAGCTCAGTGTTTCTCTTCTCCAGCTCAGTGTTTCTCTTCTCCAGCTCAGTGTTCCTCTTCTCCAGCTCAGTGTTTCTCTTCTCCTGCTCAGTGTTCCTCTTCTCCAGCTCAGTGTTCCTCTTCTCCAGCTCAGTGTTTCTCTTCTCCAGCTCAGTGTTTCTCTTCTCCAGCTCAGTGTTCCTCTTCTCCAGCTCAGTGTTCCTCTTCTCCAGCTCAGTGTTTCTCTTCTCCAGCTCAGTGTTCCTCTTCTCCAGCTCAGTGTTCCTCTTCTCCAGCTCAGTGTTCCTCTTCTCCAGTCCAGTGTTTCTCTTCTCCAACTCAGTGTTCCTCTTCTCCAGCTCAGTGTTCCTCTTCTCCAGCTCAGTGTTTCTCTTCTCCAGCTCAGTGTTTCTCTTCTCCAGCTCAGTGTTCCTCTTCTCCAGCTCAGTGTTCCTCTTCTCCAGTCCAGTGTTTCTCTTCTCCTGCTCAGTGTCTCTCTTCTTCAGCTCAGTGATTTCCTGCTGCAGCTCTTTAATGAGATCTTCACCCTGTTTCTCTGCTTCTTTTTTTTGTTGTTCCTTCATCTTCAGCTGCTCAGGCTGACATCTCTAAATGGATTGGATCAGATCAGTGAAAGAGCTCAACAGTGGATAATTTCTCTATATCTGTGTTCCCCCCCACACACACAAAGTTAAAAGTTATATTTTAAGTTTTAAGGTGGTTTGCCTCTGCATTCTAACAGTGGACTGAGATGGGCAATCAAATCAAAGAAGATGGGCTTTACTGTTCTGCTGTACTGTCAACATTTGTCTTTAAAAGAAAGGCATAGAAACGGCCTCAAATAAACTATAAAAAAAGAGACTGAAGTCTTGTTGTTTTTACTGGTTAAAATTAATGGAGAATATGTCTTGGTTACTTGTGTAACCATCATTCCCTGAAGGAGGGAATGGAGGCATTACGTTAGATCATTCTGACGAATGGGGTCTCGCCCAAGAGCCCAATTACCTTTGAGTGGTAACAAAACTGTACCTTGGTCTGCAGAATTTGCATCGTGATCTCCGCCCCATTCTGTGGCTATATAAGGATCAGCACGAGCATACTCGCATTTTAAGTCTTCACTGAGGAGCCAAGCTGTGTGACCCGGCGATTGCGTGACAGCGATTGTGGCAAGGGGACGTAGCATCTCCATTACCTCCTTCAGGGTAAGAGGGTTACACATGTAACAGATACGTTCCCTTTCAGTCGGTTACATTCAATGTTATGGGCGGTATTTTAATGATCTAAGCGCATGGTCTAAAGCGCACATCAACAGTGCTGGAGAAACTGTGGAACTCACCTGAGGAGAAAAGCGCAAGCATCCAGTCCGTGGAGTGGAATGGGGCAGCAAATGAATTGACACCGAGCAGGTCCTACTTACTGGCCCGAAGAGGCGAGTATACGGGAGGACATGGGCTCTACACGGAGATAATAGAATCTTGGAATATCTGTTAGTGAGGCGCCATGCGCCGGTGCCCAGAAGGCAGCAACACTCCTGGCTGAGTGAGCTTTCACCTATAGGGGGCATGGCAGGTCTTGAACCTCATAAGCCAAGACTATAGCATCCACTATCCAGTGGGACAACCTTTGCTTGGAAACAGTCTTCCCTTCTTCTGGTGTCCGTAACAAACAAAGAGCTGGTCAGAGGTCAAAGCCGTCAGGAGCACAGTTTTAAAAGAAACTTCAGCTCGACTGAGAGCAAAGGCTTGAAGGGAGCTCTCTGCAGTGCTAATAGAACTCTGTCAGTTTAAATCTAGACTAAAATAATAACTAAAATTTGACTTGACTTGACTTGACTTTCACAAACTGGTGACTTCCTGAGGCACCACCGGGAAGAAAGGAACCAGTGGGGAGCACTTGCAATCAGCATGTGCAGCCCGAAGGAACCAACTGTCCAGCCTCGAGTGCTTGGGACACTGATGTGGAGCCTGATGCTCTCAGGTACCTGGGAAAGCTACCCATGGCCGTCAGCTCAGGATCAGACTCAGGCAACACTGGCATCCCAGAATGAGGCAAAGCACCCGAATCCTCATCTCCTGAGGACTCAAGCCCTCCTAGTGATGCAGCAATCGACATCTTGTCATCCGCCGGAGCCCCGAATGAGATGCTGGGACCCTGATGAGAGGGACCAACAAACTCAGCTGCAAACTCAACCCGTGTATGCTCTTTTTAGAGAGAGAAAAAAAGCTCTTTCAGCAATGTTGAAGCACCCAGGGGAGACGCAGAGCTGGAACAGAAGCAGGAAGCTCTTTAAACGATCTCCGCTGAACCACAGCGTCACACCAACACCACTGAAGACTCGTAGTTACACACACTCTGGTGAAAGCACAGCAACAATGAAGTGCTCAGCTACGAAGTGAAAACTTGAATGCGATAATTCTCACACTGCTCCTTATATAATCACAGAGCAGGGCAGAAATTGCGATGCAAATTCTGCAGACCAAGGTACTCAGCATACCTTTGGTTTGTTTTGTTACCACTCGAAGGTAGTTGGGCTCTCGGGCGAGACCTCATTCGTCAAAAGAGGTAATGTTAAACACGTGAATGACTGAAAGGGAACTCGAGTTTTTCCGTGGGTGCTTGACCATTCGGCGCCTGTGGCTGAGACCATTGCATCATTCAAGAAGCAGCTGAAGACACACCTAACCAAAAGCATCAAACCACCTTACACTGCTAAACCAATGCAACACACTCACTCACTCCCACTCACAGTATATTGTTTAGGCAGGATGATTAATGCTGCTACCAAAAGGACACCCAGACCAATAATCATCAAGTTTGAAATATGGATGGTTCGAGATGAAGTAAGGAAACAGTCATTGGAGATGAGAGTCTGCAAAAAGAGTAAGATTCAGTTCAAGTAACACTTCTCGAAAAAAGATAGCAAAACTTGTGCAAAGTTGTGGCCCAAAGTGCAAGAAGCCAGAAAACATGCTCTAAAAGAAGACTATTTACTCAGTAATGCCAGGGATGGGCAAAAATACATCAAAATGTATTTTAAAATAAAATACAAAATACCTTAATTTTAAATGTATCAAAATAAACTACAAAATACAGCAGCCAAACCATGTATGAAAATAAACTACTGTATTTTTGTATTTTGAAAATACTACAAAATACTTTTACAAGGGAGCATGAAATTTCTTCGCAAACCTTCCATCATTTGGCCCATTTGATCTATCCCTTCACCATTACACTGACTTGGTTAAGTAAACAATGTTTGATAGCAACAGCTTTTCTTTGCCCGAGTCATGCAATAAATCTGACATATGCAACCAGTTAAAGGCACAAATATGTAGGATTTTTAGATTAAAATATTCAAAAACCACTAAAACAATGTTATATTTTTTGTTGACTTGTGTACTTACATTATCCCAAATGTTTCCAAGAAATTGTAAATCCAGAGAAATAAACAATTTTAACCAGGACACACACTGTGTGTGTCGATTTCGATTTCCCGTTTTATTTTGACGAAAAACCATGGAAACATCAAAGACACTTTAGTACTGTATGAGTTTTATTAGACAGGGAAGCAACTGTTTGGATACATTCAATGACAGAAAACTCATCATGTTATATCACTTAACACATTAAGGGCCAGATTTACTAAACAGGGCAAATTACCGTGAGAGCGCAATTCCACAATTGTGTTGATGAGAGTAGCAAGTTTTGCACGTGATCTGCTGACATGCAAATTAAAGATCACAGACACGTTCAGATCATTTATATAATGATTAATGCAATCTACCAAGAGCAGTGCAAATTAGAGTTAGGTCGCAAAAAAAAAACAGAGCTGAATCCTGATGCTGATGTTCTCATCAGGTGTGGGTCGACACAGGCGCAATTTAACATGTAATCTGACAAACACATACACATATACTGTATAATACAGTTTAATATAGGCCTATAGGCCAACATGGCTTGGCAAACGATATGTTCGGATAATGTCTTACTCTGGCATTTCAAAGAAATGAATAATCCTTCTAGCGCACGCTCTCTGTTCTCCGCAGTGTCTCCTCCTAACAGCAACAATTGCAGCCATGTTACAAAATGGGTTCAGACATGCTTTTTAGGGCGTTAAATAATGGTGTAAATACTAGTAAATTGACGAGCGTAAACATTAGTAAATCGCATTATGAGATTCATTTAAATACTCTCCTCCCATAAGTTTTGCATCTGAAAGGGAAACTCCTAAAAATGCATATGCAATAAGGTCAGCTGCAAACACAACTCAGTCCATGCATTTTCAGCGCTAATTTTATACTGCGTGTCTTTAGTAAATCCCGACAGTAGTTTTTTAACACCAAAAGAGGCTTTGCGCTGGCATAAGCTATTAGTAAATCTGGCCATAACTCTTTTTGTTTAAATCTCGTTTTCTTGATTTACCGTGAGTACCATGTTTTACCATGACTAATATCGATCTAGCTTACTGCAGTGTGCAACAAGTGTCTCAAAGCAGCCGCCGAGCGAACGCACAGAGTAGCACTATACCAACTTTTAACACACAAATATATCTAATATGATAAGCAGGGCTGCTTTATCCTACATGCACATGACCAAAAGAAGCGAAAGCGGCGACTGTGGCATAATAAAAGATCCAAAATATTCACAAATCCCTGTGATCTTCCAGATGAAGGTTAGTTTTAAAGTAACCAACGGTATAATGTTTGCAAATGACTCATAATTGTATCCTAATTTAGTTACTTGATGTTTGGTAACAAAGGGCCTACTTTGCATCAGCAACACTGACTCAATGACAAACAAGTCATTCATAAGAAGACAACTCATGGCACCTGTATTCATAGCAACTACTTTTTAACCAATTAATCATTTGATTGTTAATCATAAATGTAGGGGGTTGCTGCTCTGTAATGTTTTCAAGAACATTATGTAAATTGGTATACTATTTAGCCTAGACTACCAAAATGAACACCAAAACTTAACATGAACTGTTAAATAATAAAGCAATTCATGCTAAAAATCAATGGAAAGCTGGCAGCCTGCACGTTTCTTGACCACCATCTTCCATATGGATCAATTTTCTGTTCTGATCGCAACAAGTCTCTGCAAACTATAGAGCAGGCACCAATCAGAGGCTGCAATTTTATGATGTCATCATGTAGGCTTCTTACAAAGTATTTTACAGTATTTTAAAAATACAAAAATACAAAACACTAAAGTAGTTTGATACAAAATACAAAGCCATTTTCATCAAACCTATCAAATACAAATGACAAAAAAATACTATTTTGTATTTGAAATACGTATTTGAAATACATGTATCATAAATACTGCCCATCCCTGAGTAATGCAGTGTTTCTCAACTGGTGGGTTGTAACTGTTTTGGGTGAGTTGCGGAGTGTGTCGTCAAAGAAACAACAACAAGAAAAAGCCTTAATTCTAAAGGCTGATCTATACTACTGCTTCAGACCTATGCTGTAGCCTCTGTGCCTTAGGCTATGCATCGGTTTTCATTTATACTTCTGCATTGTTGTCCGCATCGACGTGCAATTACACATGCAGGGAGAGGTTCTAGCAGACCAATAACAGCGCTCGTGATCCGCGTAGAATTGACGCTGTGTTACATTTTTGGAGAGGTGCAGTATCTGCGGTCAGGTTAGATGTTAGGCTATATGTCAGTGTTATTAATCTGCTGTTGTTACAAAATAAAAAGTCTTTAACCTCAGAAAAATTTATTTTAAAGTCCTGTCACACGTTGTACTGAGCTCATAGCGCAACCTCTTCAATTGCGCGTACTGTATGTCACTTCATACATAACGAGCAAATTATTATGAGCATGCAACAGCATAGTTACATTGTTAATTAGTAAATCATGAAATTATTAAAAAGTACATTGTGTGTTAGCTGGGAAGGATTTTCATGCAGGTATGATGTTCATTCTATTCATCAGGATCATTTCCAAATGTTTTATTAACAGTTCATGTTAGTATTGTGTATTCAACATGGTAACTAAATACCACTTTATTTTCCCTTTGAGCTATTTTCTATATTTTTGATGACTGTGGTGGCTCTTTATTGTATTAAACTAGTTTGGGACTGCTATATTATAGCCTTAACTTAATACTGTTTATTCATCTGTGTTAGTGGTATGCTTACAATTTATGTTAATTAAGTGGAACAGTACTTGTGTGTGTGTGTGTGTGTGTGTTTGTCAACCAATTTTGAGAAATAAATTAGTTTAGTTCAAATTCCTAAAACTTTGGGTTGTGGCTTAATGACCACGAGAACATGGGGGTCCCACAGATAAACCAGTTGAGAAGCACTGCAGTAATGGACTCAGGTACTTTGTTAAAGAATACTAGGTTTAAGTTTTTGTGTATCAGATGTAAGTGTGATAAATCGGTTTAATAAAACGAAATGAAAATTCTCTCTTCATCTATTGGCCTCATGTCACTTGAAACGTTTTTAAAAATATTATGATGTTTAACTGTTACAATAGGCTCAAAATTGCAAATTGAACAAGAGGTAACAAAACAATTTATTTAAGAAAGTGTTATTATGATTAATTTGAAAAATTTCTACGGACTTTTCTCTGCTTTACTGAGTGTTTGATCTCTTGAATCTTCTTCATTCTCTTCTGGATCATCTGCTGCTCATCTGTCTGTGTCTGAACCAGATGATGATACATAGAGAAAAAAAACACACACATTTATCACTGAAATTTTAGCTTATTTGATCTAAAGACTCAATGAATTAAAAGGTCTCATGTGCTTTTAGTCCATGTCTGTCAGCTTTGAAGATGACATATGGTAACATTCTCAAAAACTGACAAAATTAACTTTTAGCTGATTTAAAATCAGCTTCGCGTCCGGTGTGCGAGCCCCTTCAGAAAAAACAAAAACAAAACAATGCTTTCTAATTTGAAAGACGTGTCGCGCTGTGCTTCGCGTCCGGTGTGCGAGCCCCTTGAGCATTGGTTTTCAGCGTGTCGTGAAAAACACACAAAACACATCCAAAATGGGAAAGAGCTTTGTGATTGACTGTACAAAAAGCTTTGATACAAAACCTGAGGTATATATTTAAAAACTGCAGAAAGATTTGCAGTTATCATTTTATCAAATTGTTGGATTTTGAGGTAACGTAAAATCATACCGTATATATTGTATTGTTATATATTGTGTTGACAACTGATCAATTAAATATTTTTCCACCTTATATTCTGCATAATTGGGTGTTTTTCAATAAACAACAACACTGACAAAAACTATACTATAAAACCATGGATTATGTTTATTTGACAAGTTGTAAGGAACACATTCAATTCCAAACTTTCGTGTAATTCGTTAGTTTTACTCGCGTTTTCGCAGTTTCCCCTGTTAAATCCAGTCACGCAGCAGGTTCTTTTGCCACTCAGTCCAGCTGAGGGAGCGCGCTTTCGGCGGGAAAGTGACGTCGATGCATACCCTCTATTCGCGCGTAGATGGACGCTTGGACATATTGAGAGTTTACTCGCTTCATTCGCGCGTGAAAATCCCTTCACAACAGACGCGAATTCGCATCATGAGAGGGGCTCTCCCGCTCCTTTATGTGTCCCAGACTCTCCCACTTCTTTCTGCACACTTCCTCTGAATAAACACAACGTGTCAGTGGGGAAATAATTGTAAATTACAGCGAATAAGCTCAATTGGTCGTCTTTAGTTAGATTGTAGTCTTAATATATATATATATATATATATATATATATATATATATATATATATATATATATAGCTCAAATTGAGTAAAGACCGTTTTTTTACAACTTATCAGATTGTCCGACCTCCTCACTCACTTTCTTTCAAACACGATCCTTTTTATTTCTGTTTCTATAAATGTATGAAGATGTAAAGCGACGATGATTTTGTCCTCCATTGTTGTTTCGAATTTCTGCCTCAGCTCGCTACGTCACGTCACTACTAGAGCAAGCTCCTGATTGGTTAATGTGGCGCGAATTTTCGCCAAAGTTCAGATTTTTCAACTTGCGCGTTTTTGCGCGAATCGCGCGTTATGCCCGTCAAACGCCAGCATCGCTCAATTCGCGCCGCAGGATGTCTATTCGCGTCTTTGCATTGACTTAACATGTGAATCACTGGCGCTTACCGCTTCATTCGCGTCCGGTGTGAACGCACCATAACTCTTTACCTTCTTCTCTCGACTCTCCTCCTCTATAGGAACAGTGTTGTGAGTCCTGTGTTCTCCTTCAGTGCAGAACAGACAAACACACATCTGATCATCTCTGCAGAACATCTCCAGAGGTCTCTCGTGTTTCTGGCATATATAATCCTCCAGATTTTTCACAGCGTTGATCAGTGTGTGTTTCTTCAGACGTGGGACTCTGTGATGAGGCTCCAGATGATCATCACAGTAAGAGCTTTGACACGTCAGGCAGGACTTCACAGCTTTCTGCTTTCTTTCATCACAGATGTCACAGAACACTTTAGATTCTTGATTAAGCTTATTAAAGTGTTGCACAAGCTTTACAAGTGTTGTATTAATCTTGAGATCAGGTCTTCTGCTGAATCTTTCATTACAGAGAGGACAGAAGCAGGTCTGTGTGTTTGTCCAGCACTCGCTCAGGCAGGATCTGCAGAAGTTGTGTCCACATGGAGTGGTGACTGGATCAGTGAACACTTCCAGACAGATGGAGCACTGGAGCTCCTCATTTAGTGCTGGACCATTGGAGGATGCCATGACTGAAAAGATAAGTAATGACAATTTATCATCTACGAAGAGAGCTGAAGAAAGCAAATTTCATGAAAAGGTATGTACACTGAGTAATTTAATTTATGTTCTAAAATGGATGCTGCATTATCTGAAGTGCCATTTTCAAAAGGTGATAACTATTTTGATTGCTATTGCTGACTTTGCGATGTGTTTCTCTTTCTTTGAAGCGCTGAGTAGTTTCACATCGCTTTCTCTCGTCCGCTTGAACTTGATACGCATAGATAATGACACATTTTGAAAAAAAGTGGGTAACTTCTGTCCACCTCATCTATAAGCAATGACTAAAATAAAGAAATTTAATTTGAATTAATATTGATTGTGGAATAAAAAAAAAATCAATTTTAAAATCGTAAAAAAAAAAAAGAAAAAAAAAAGCGATAGTTAGGTGAATCAAAGTTTTTCCTAATGTTTATACGCAGCAGTCGTCCATGAGGGGCTGCCGCTTTACTTTCATTTTGTAGTTTATTTTATGATTAAACTTTACTTCCATAGTTTGCTGGTTCCTGCTTCCTTCTTGCTTGAGCCTTTAACATTGTTACAGCTATAATGTTTATTATCAGTTTATTTTTTCAGTTTATTTTTCACCAAATCTCCCCAAATTTAATGCAGACAAATAAAAAAGTTTTTTTAGTCTGGAGTGGTGTATGTGTGGGTTAAACTAACTTTCTTGCCAACAAAACTTACACAAGGTTTTACTTTGGACAGCGACTTCCTTTTTCTCTTTGTTTCTCTGTTTGATTTTTCCATCATCTTCATGATCAAAATCTCCCTCTTCTTCTGCTGTGACTGAACCTCCAGATCTCCTCTTCTCTCCATCTTCTGGTGTTTCTTCTCCTGCTTCCTCATACAAGTCATAGATAAGAAATTGGTCCTGGTTTTCTTTGAGTATCTTCTCCACTCTTTCAAGTATCTCAGAGTGCAATCCTGATTTTCTTTCATCAAACTGAAGATGTTCACCTCCACACTCCTTTATTAATTGATGAATAGCGTTATTGTTTATCTCTCTCTCATCAGTCAACACTAAAGTGTGTTTAAGAGCCTCCTTACTGAATTTATTCAGCACATATTTCACCCTATTTCTGTCATTGTCATTGAAGTCGTTCTGCTGCAGTACAAGTATGATCACATGAGGTCCAGGAGCAGACAGATTCACACACTCTTTCACTCCCTGTGTGATCTGAGTGATTGACAGATTTGGCCTCAGCAGGTGAGGAGCGTTGATGACTGTGACGTCTCTGTCCTTCAGTTTTCCTCTGTGTTTCTCAATGTTCAGCTCTACATCAGCAGGTGCTTCACTCTCAAACGCTGCTCTTCCTAAGATGAAGTTTCCCACTCTGTTGTTTTCTGTTATATTCTTCCCCAGCAGAACAATCCTCAAATCACTCACTGGAACACAGAACACAAATAACAGTAAAACTCGACCCGTGATCCATGAACAGAGATGTCAGATTTCAGATTGAAGGTACTGGAACTGCCATTGAGATGAGTGGAGATGTTAACACAATCTTACACTATTTTACACAGAAGTCTCTTCTGCTCACCAAGGCTTCATTTATTTGATCCAAAATACAGCAAAATCAGTAATATTGTGAAATATTTGTACAATTTAAAATATCTGTTTTCTATATGAATATATAGTAAAGTGTAATTTATATCCAGTGATCAAAACTGAATTTTCAGCATCATTACTCCAGTCTTCAGTGTCACATGATCCTTCAGAAATCATTCTAATATGATGATTTGCTGCTCAAGAAACATTTATGATTATTATCAATGTTGAAAACAGTTGTGTACAAATTTTTTTTTTTCAGGATTATTTGATGAATATAAAGTTCAAAAGAAGAGCATTTATCTGAAATATAAAGCTTTTCCAACATTATAAATGTATACTGTCAGTTTTGATCAATGTAATGCAACCTTGCTGAATAAAAGTATTAATTTCTTTCATTTCTTTCACAAAAAAAAAACTACTGACCCAAACCTTTGAACTGTAGTGATAATGTTACAAGAGCTTTCATTTTCAGATAAGTGCTGTTCTTTTGAACTTTATATTCATCAAATAATCCTGAAAAAAAAAAAAAAAATTGCACACGACTGTTTTCAACATTGATAATAATCATAAATGTTTCTTGAGCATCAAATCATCATATCAGAATGATTTCTGAAGGATCATGTGACACTGAAGACTGGAGTAATGATGCTGAAAATTCAGCTTTGATCACAGGAATAAATTATATTTTACTATATATTCACATAGACAACACCCTAGTGAAAAAAAAGTATACTAAGTATACTTGCAGCAAGACTAATTATTAGTATATTTCAAGTGTGTTAATGATTAGTTCATTTAAAGTGTGCTATTTTGAAACAACTAATTTTGTACTAAGTATATTTAAGTTGAAATTAAGTAGTATTAAAATACAACTTTAAGTATATTTAGTATACTTATGTGTGCTAAATTGGAACAACTTCAAATATACTTAGTACACTTTAAGTATATGTCTGTGTAGGGATTAATTACATGCTTCATTAGTGATATTAAAGTGTTCTTAACTTGTGTTATAAGTATACTTTATTTGTGTTAAAAGTATATTTTTTGTTATAATATACATTGTATTATAAGTATACTTTTATTTGTGTTATAAGTATACTTTATTTCTGTTATGAGTACACTTTGTGTTATAAGTACACTTTATTTGTGATTTAAGTACATTACAAAATAATTACGAGTGTCTTCAGAAAACACAAGCAATATACACTGAATATATTATTTTACAGGTAATGGTATATACTGTATGCTCAGTACCTTTGGCTTATTCCAAATATTAAACATTACACACTTTGCAGTCAATAACAATACACTTTGTTATTACTTATACTTTGTATAATATAGTCAACATTTGAAGCGGATCAAAACCTTTAATCAAAGTTGTCCTAACTTTTTTGATCCACTTCAAATGTTGACTACTGTACTTTGAATTACATAATCTCACACAATACAGTTGTGCTACTATTTAAATACAGTTTAACACATTTTCCCAAAGTTGAATGCATTTGTTTGCAAGGCCATTAAAATAAATAAAATGTAACAACATCACTAATGAAGAGACATATTTCATTGACAAATCCAATAGTTTTTATTTAAACTTAGATTCAGCAAAACTTACCATGTTTTTCATTAAAGAAAAAAAAATATTGGACCATGGTGACCCTCTATACACAAATACAAATTACACATTATATTCCATCATTTTCTGATGAGCTTCTCATTGTGTCTGATGGCACAATGATGACCGCAGAGACTCGTGAAGAACAGCATCTGTTGACAGAATGTACCAAAGATATAAGACAGCATGTTCAACTCTTTATTCACGTTTACAATAGTCTGTCTAAATCCTACAATGAACCACTTAAGTAAAGTTGGTTTTATATTCGCACATTCGGATAATTCTGATAAATTCAGACTTTCCAATAAATGTGCAATAAATTAATGTTTGCGAATTTTAAGCAGCGACATGATATTGACAACAAACGATTGTCAACTTACAACATTTTTCACAGTCGATCAAAATAGGCAAGTATTGTTTTAATGGCATATTTACTTGTGAATGTCCAATGTAGTGTGATTAACAAGGCTATTGAATACGGATGTCCGAATGTGCGAATATAAAACCAACTTTACCGAAGTCACTGAACCAATACTATTTTTGAACAGTAAATGAGGATTAGCAGCAGGGAACTGTATCAGAATGGCATGTCGATATTGTTTTCGGTACATAGTCAAGCATAAAACACTTTATGAATTAATATCGTACAGAACACGGGCCGATTTGACCAATAATATGAATGTTTTGGTGCTGCATTCAAACATGTGCCATAAACCACCACACAAAAACTCAAAAAGGAGATATCAAGCCAAAATATCGCTCTCCGTTTGTTAAAGAAAATAAAATAAAGTTTGTTAACTGGTAGACTACAACTCACCTCCCAATAGCAGCACTTTTCTCCGGTTCTTTCAGGATCGCGTAGGCCATTAGATTAGCCGGTTGTCGTCGCCATCACGGTCAGTCTGTGATGTCACTTGATTGAACTGGTCAGAATCCCCAAGATTGAGCGATGTATTGCGCTTTCAGTGTTTTATTAAATAAATTATACATTGCGACATTATACTTCACCTGAGTGACTGAGCGAGGAGATTCAGACGAGGACCGTGACGTCAGCAGCTCTGATTGGCTGAAGGCAGTGAGCAACAAAATCTGATTGGTCACAGACCAAGTTGAAGAGACATTTGAATTCCGATAAGTTTAACCACTCAACATATTTTTTCGCATTACTTGTGCTGCTGGTGTGTTGTTTAATATAGATTTGTGTGTACGATTGTAAAATGATTCTGCCAGTGTAAACTTAATAAACATTTAGGCTACACATATTTGGAAATTGTATAGGCTACACTGCATATACTAAATGGGCTTGTAATGCATTCATACTGAAATAAATAGCACAAGTAATATAATGAATTCCAAGGATGAAGAAGTAAACTTAAAAAATATATTCAAATTTAACATTAGATACACTACAACTTCAGGATATTAAATAATGTATTTTTTAAATATACTTCCAGTGCATTGTTACAATGATCATTTTCAGCACACAGTTAAAATATACCTCAAATATATTTTTATAAAGTGCAAATAAATACACTTTTAAAAAATAAACTGAACTTACACTTCAAGTATATTTTTCTAAAATATATTTTTTAGAAAATATACTAAAGTACAATTATTTTAAAGTGTGTTAAAAGTTGCATTGTGAAAATATGATACTAATATACTTTTTATATATTTAATGATAGTACATTTTTTGTTAGTATATTTGCAGTGTACTATAGAAAAAGGGAATATATTTAAAATACAATAAAGTATACTTTTTTTTCACTAGGGCAGCTATTTTAAATTGTAAAAATATTTCACAATATTACTGATTTTGATGTATTTTGGATCAAATAAATGAAGCCTTGGTGAGCAGAAGAGACTTCTTTTAAAAACATTAAAAAATCTTAGTTGAAAAACTTTTAACCAGTAGTGTATATATAAACCTCCCTTATAGACACACAGTTTCTCAAGGATTTTGATATTTGCAGTACTGAATATTATGAATTATCATATTTGTTGACTTACTATTAGGTCGCTCAAGAGATAGACTTCCACATCCTCTTTGAACTGCAAATAAAATAACATGGAAATTAAAACTTTTACCAAATTCTGTTATCATCTTTATTTATTAAAGAAATAATTCACACGAAAAGAACAATTTACCAACATTTATTTTTCCACCTCAATATTATATTCTTTCTTTCAGAATGCACAAGTTTATTGCCTGCATGGGGATAATTAAATAATACATTTTTCATTCATTTTCAATACTATTTACATCTGTACAATCTTTTGTTTGTTTGTTTGTTTGTTTTGTTTTGTTTTGTTTACCAGCAGTCATGTTATTACCTTCCTTGTCGGGGAGATATTTGTGTTGTCTTTGCTGACTTCTGTTTCCTACAGATAAAAGAAAGTTAAATTAAATACAATATTGAAAAGTTTTTTTGCAGCACGTGTGGATCTTCATAATCTTCAATCTACAAACATACTCAAAAACTTTTCTAAATGAATCTGCTTCTTTTTACAATATCAGTAAAATAGTGCAGTAGCCCTAAATGAGTGTTGTGAAATGCCAAAAGTGAATAAAATAAAATAAAATAAAATGCCCTTTTTGAGGAAGTGGTTAATATAATCAGATGTTACTGAAAATTGTGCTGCTTTATTATTTCACATAACTTTGCCTTATTATTATTAATTAAGTTAGGATCACATTTATAGGACTCTCTCTTTCTTACTATTCTGCCTTGCTAAAAAAGAAAACGTATTCGATCAAACTGCGCACTGGATTACAATGAAAGAAACGCGCATTTCCGTTATTCTCCTGTACCGAGATATTTTTCAGTATTTATTATAGATTTACTGTAGGCTATATACATGCTGTTACAATCTCAGTAAATATGGTATGGTATTTTAGCTTGTTAAACACATTTATTTGGTCTGATTTGATTCCTACCTGAACTAGACGCCATTCCACAAGCTCGTGACAGAAACTGAAAGCGAAAGTCTGTTCGGGAGACGGAAGATGAGAGGAGAACACGACTGACTTTCACTCAGAAGGGATCATCCGAAGGGATGAAGGGTGCAGGGGACAAAACTTCTGCGTCATCTTAACGAGACAATGTTTGTTCACACCGCCGGCGGCGAGAGCGTCAAAGTGACGCTAGTCATTCATTTTCAATGAGAGCTGGCGGCGCGTCTTGGACGGTGAGAGCGTCGAGGAGAGTTGAAATCAGGTTAACTTTATGGTAATGAGCTATGACGCGGTTCGGCGGCAACCAATTGGAATGTAGAGGTCCTCGCGAGGCTTCCGATTGGTTGACGCGACTTGTCATTAGGCTTGTTCGAGATGCATCGGCGCTGCGCAGACCGATCGGCGAATGACATCAAAGTACCGCGAGAGCGATTGGAGACCAGTAGACTCCTTATGCTTTTGAATCGCTCTCGCGGTACTTTGATGTCATACACCGATCGGTCTGCGCAGCGCTGGTGCATCTCGAACAAGCCTATTTACTTTGACCCTCCCGTCGGCGGCGGTTTGAACGAACAGTACAGCGTTGTTGGCAGGGCGGCCAAGGCGACTGTTGGAGATACCCCTCGCTGCAGACTGTAGCGCGGTGACGTCACGTATTTTGACGTCACGTATGTTACGTATTGCATGTCTTTAAAACGCATGCGCCATAACATGTTGACAGCGCATGCGTGTCATATTGTCACGTGTTTTGACGTCGTGTGTGACATTCCACGTCCTTAAAACGCATGCGAAAACTTGGCACAAGTTAATATGTAAAAATGTTGAAAACGACAAAGAAATAATAAAAGAAAGAGCTTTATTGGCAAGTGTGCTTGCACACACAAGGAATTTTACTTGGTGCTGAAGCTTCCAGTTCACATATACAATACAAATACAACAAGAACATAGTAATAAAAATTCTAATAATAAATATAAAATTAAAAAAAAAAACAGAGCGGCAAAACTGAGTACACATATCCATTGTTTTGAACATGCCATCTGAAGTAAAATTATATAATGAGGAATTACGGATGTGTGTGGCTATAGTATTTTATTTAAAAGGTTATTTCCACATTCTGTTGCACTTCACTGTGTATATTGCAATATTACTGTAAACATTAATGGCACCTTATATACTTTTTTTAATAGTTCCTCTGTCATGGTTGTTTATTTTTGTGTACTATATTTTTGGACAGTTTCTGTCGCTTTGGCAATACTGCATGCAAAACATTTATGCTAATGAAGTAGTTAGAAGTTAAACTGACTACATAAAGTATATTTTCAGTCTCTACCAACTAAACCAAAAAAATAATCAAACTGATAACAGTGATAACTTTCTTTTATTTCAAAACAAAGCATATCTCTCTTTTACAATTATAATTACAGAATTATGAATTAATTACACATACAGATTATCACACATTATATTTTTTTATATTATGTATGTGTGCAGGTATAATTATATATATATATATATATATATATATATATATATATATATATATATATATATATATATTATATATAAAATATAAATAATACATATATACACAATATATAAATAATATACACTATAATATATATATATATATATATATATATATATATATATATATATATATATATATATGTAATATTTATATGTAAATGATATAAATGATATATAAATACATACACATAAATTATATAATATATCTATATCTATATCTCTATATATCTATATATATATCTATATATATATATATATATATATATATATCTCACATGAAAATTCCTTCAAATCTTCTGAAATTTCACCCCCCGACTCTTAATGCATCGTGTTTCCTTCTGGAGCATCAGTGAATGTTTGAACCTTTTTTAATAGTTGAGTTTGAGTCCCTCAGTTGTCCTCAGTGTGAAAAGATGAATCTCAAAATCATTCAGTCACTGCTGGAAAGGGTTCAAATGCAAAAATGCTTGAAAACTGAAGAATCTGCAGGAGCTGGAGGATTTTTCTGAAGAACAGAGCTCAGTTTAACTGCTCAGGACAAACAAGAGACTCATGAACAACCATCACAAAACATAAAAACAGTCGTGGATCATCAGGTAACCACACACAGTATTGAGAATCAATGGTTCACATACTTATGAATGGGGTTATTTTAATAAATTCAGCTATTGTTTTGTCTTGTGAACTAAATGCAAACATCTTTTATGTAAAATATCTTACTCAGGACAGTACTAAACAAAAAATAACATGCATTTTGTATGATCTCTCTTGTTTTGTTAAAAATTCACATTTTCACAGATTCTGAAAGGGGTTCCCAAACTTTCGATCCCCACTGTAAGATATACTAAAAAAGGAAACTGATAGATTGATAGGAGTTTATACTGTACTTACCTTGGTCAAGTAATCAACAGGCAGGGGGGTTTTCATCACCTCTAAATTGAAAAGTAAAAATAAGAGTAGAATTATTTTTAAAACAGTGTTATTTGTGCTGTTCAAGAAATAAAGTGAAACCAATACCAACTCTCTCTACTCTTCTCTTTTTCTGTTCAAGGACTGCCCACCTGGGTATGTTGGTGATGGCAGAAGGGGAGTCCTGCGAGGATTTTATTCAGTTAAGGAAGTTGAGGGCTATTGCTCTGTTGACTGTTTTTTAATGATGGAGGGGAATTTCAGAAGATTTGAAGGAATTTTCATGTGAGATATATATATATATATATATATATATATATATATATAGAGAGAGAGAGAGAGAGAGAGAGAGATATAGATATATTATATAATTTATGTGTATGTATTTATATATCATTTATATCATTTACATATAAATATTACATATGTATATATATATATATTATAGTGTATATTATTTATATATTGTTTATATATTTTTTTTTTATATATATATATATATATATATATATATATATATATATATATTATACCCGCACACAAAAGAAAGTTATCACTGTTATCAGTTTGATTATTTTTTTGGTTTAGTTGGTAGAGACTGAAAATATACTTTATGTAGTCAGTTTAACTTCTAACTACTTCATTAGCATAAATGTTTTACATGCAGTATTGCCAAAGCGACAGAAACTGTCCAAAAATATAGTACACAAAAATAAACAACCATGACAGAGGAACTATTAAAATAAGTATATAAGGTGCCATTAATTAACATGCGTATTATATACAAGACGATACGTCATTCTTTGCGCATGCGCGGTAACACATACGTGACGTCAAAATACGTGACGTCATCGCGCTACAGTCTGCAGCGAGGAGTATTTGGACTGTTGACGCTCTCGCCGGCGGCGGTGTGAACGCAAGGAGGCGCTTTCGTCGCACATTTTAAATGCTGTTGTTTTTTTGTTGTTGTTGTTGTTGTTGTTTTTAAATAGACATTATTCAAATACAAACATTTAAAGCATATTTAACAATCATATGTCAAATCAAATGTTTCGTGTACAGCATTTAAAGAAAAACAGAACAAAAAAAGAGCAAGAAAAAGGGGGTGAGGGTTTTAATCAACATATACAAGTCCAAAGCCGAATGAAGTTTCAGGGCATTTCTGTCCATGATCCACTGAAGGGATTTTGCAAATAACTTAAAATAATTTTTCCATCCAGTGAAATGGGGTTTAACCTTTAAATACTTGCATCTGTGGATAAAGTGTTTTCCTAACACAATCAGTTTATTTATTAAAAAGTCTGTATTTTTATAATCTATAAACACTTTAATTGAGGTCATATTCAAAGGATGTGTCAATATACCTTTAGATTGTATCCAATTTTGAAATGAAAGCCAAAATTCATTTACAAATTCACACTGAAAGAAAATATGTTCTACCGTTTCAATGTCTTTCTCACAAAATCCACATGAATTGTTTTCCCAATTAAATCTTGTTGGAGTTGGATGGATAAATGTCATTTAAGATTTTGAATGTCACTTCTTTGGCCTTAGGAAGAATTGGGTATGATAAATATTGTTTCCTTATTTTTTTTTTCCCCACTAAAGTCTGGAAGAACATATTTTCTTTTCAGTTTATTAAGATAATACTGTTTAGATAAGACATATTTTATGCTGGTTGAACCCCCCAAAAAACACTCTGAACAATGAGTAGATTGTGCAAGCTGTGCCTTTTGTTTAACGATAGTTTGTTTATTTGTTTATTTATTTATTGTTCATCGCACCATATTTTATATTGTGTCTATTTAAAACATTTGAATGGACTGATAAAGGGAGCTGTAAAGTACTTTTGTTGAAGTACAATGTCGTTTTCACCATAATAATGTACCAAATCTAACTAGTAGTATTACAATAGGCTAGTATAGAAAAATACTATACATACATTTATAGGTAAAATCGAATTCCGAGCCTCCTGTACACATTCTGTGACGACAAACAACTTCCCTGTGCAAAGGATCATGGGGTCCGAAGTGTCCATCAGTTGTACCCTTCGAAATCCTTCATTGCGAAGAGCCCTTTGAAGTGGCCAGTTTTGAGCACTTCGGTTTGGAGAGACCCTTCAATATGGCGGCCATGATTGTTTTCACTCCGAAGTGCCCTTCTGAGAGCGATATATCCCGTTTGGAACGCACCGTGTGTGTCGAGAAGATTGAGAAGTTTGATGAAGGACAGTGTAGCCCTAATGACCCAACAAAAATATAAAATAAATAAATAACACCAGAAAATTTCAGTATTTTTCTTTTCTTAGCTGAACGTAACAGCAAAAACTGACAAAAATATTTGCTTGCTCGATGCGAAATACGGGGAGTTTAGGCTAATGTATATTTTAATGAATATGTCTCTTTATATTTATTTCTCTGACTGATATATCTTCAATTTGTAAAGTGTTATTTGGCTGCCATTACAGTGAGAATGGATCAATTCTGAGCAGTTGAAACACGCTAGAAAACCTCAAGTGCTTATTTGAGAACGTGTATTATTGCATAGAGCAAGAAAATAGATACGTTCATGCAGTGGAACCAGCTTGTCGTGATCACGGTTGGTGATCATTGTAGTGATATTAAGTCAGAATCATTTCTATGCACATGCTTGAATTCTGCTTATCTAACCATTACAGTTTCATCTGTATGGATGTGCTCACTATAAGAGGATTCTGCATCATAATCAATTAAACATCTAGACTTGTTACTCAGTTTTCATAAGAACAATGCATGTATTTACTTTTCTGGAAAGAGACAGTGTCATGCTGTGGTATGACAGGAACTATGAAACTATATATAAAAAATGCATCCATAATGTGGCTGATCTAATTAACTAAATGATAAACTCAAATGATTTATTCAGACATTCTGATTGTTTCAATGATTTTCCTCTCACAGGGAACACCTGGAGTCTGATGGCAATGAGCTCCCTCAGAGCCTGCAGGAGCTCAACACCAGAATCAAGAGGGGAAAGGGGGCGAAAAAAAAGTTGTGGGAGGAAATGGCCGGTAGGCTGACTGCAAAATTTGGCCTGGTTTTCTCTCCAGCCAAAGTGGCCCACAAATGGCAGACCCTTGTCGATGGCTACAAAGGTGTCAAGGACAACAATAATAGCACAGGGAGGGGGGTAGTTCGGTTTAAGTTTTTTGATCAGATGGATTCACTTCTAGGAGGGCAGCATGACATTGAATTCCCAGTTGTGGGAGATAATGAGGGTGGCCTAAATGTCTGTAGGCTAGAGGTGCTGAGTGCAGGGGGGGAACAGGGACAGCCATCAAGCGCAGGGGAGGTTTGTCCAGAGAATTGTGCAGGTACCAGCAGAGCAGGGGGTACATGGACACCAAACAGACGTAGACTGAGGGGGACTTGGTCACCGGCAAACCAACTTGTAGATGTTATCCAGGACTTAGAACAAGCTAGCCAGAGGAGACACTGTGAAATACTTGAGGAAATAAGAGCTCAGTGGATTTCGTTTGAGAATTTAATGAGAGAGTATCTCAGCAAGCAATAGATTGTCCCATTTGTCTCTTCTGTGGCTGTTCTGATTGCCTAGAAAGGTCCTCAATTACTTCACACATCCTCACATAAGCATTCTTCCTTTACACACCCCTCCTCTCCTCTCTTCCTCCCAAAAGGCTATTGTTCTTTGACTGCATTCAGTGCATTCAATTGTATTTTTCAAGCATTGTTCCACTTGTTTAAACATTTGAAATTGTTGTCCTTAATAAATATAGTTTTGTGTTCATATATTTGCAGTTATTGTCTATTTTGCTTTTTGATAAATGCACAATGCCCCATAATAATACTTGTATGTCCATGTGCCTTAACAGCCCCAAGCGTCATCCATGTGATGGTCAAGTAGACATTACAACAGTGATTACTCTTGCATCCATTGCTGCTAGAAGAACGATTAACAGAGACACACTACTGCAACACTGTATTCAATGGGTAAAATTTGAAAAATTTAATAACATCAAGTACAAAAGTACATCAAGAAGAGAAAAATAGTGAAAAAGGAACTGAAATTATCAACATGGTACAAGAAGTTAATATTTCATTAAATATTTAATTCTAAGAACAATTGCCTTGAATGTGCAGCAACAGGAAACTTGGAAAAAGTAGATCTATTTTTGAAAATTAACTCTAAATTAACTCAAATGTTCTCATCCTCATGACGAAGGCACCCAGTGGGATGGTCCTCACACATGTCTGTGGGTCCGGTGCAGAGATTGTGGAGCATGCAGGCTGATATGATCAGCATGACCACCACATCTAGCCTGGTGTTTTGCAGATCTCTTATTCTCCTCCACTTGCATTTAACCCTGTTAAAAGATTACAGTACACAAAGACAGCTCACACACCAGGAAACAGGAGATACTTACCTGCCAAAAGCTTGTTCCACCACAACACGTCCTTTGCAGATCTGCGTGTTTCTCAGCTGGTTCCCAACTGATGTAGGCGCTGTCGCCAAGTAGCATGTACCTTAAAATAAGAGGACAGATTCCCAAGGTGGGAAATTTACATTTTCAGAGCAGCTATGACATTTGAAGAAAGTGGGATTCTGGGTGTATTGTGAAGAGTTTTGACAGAAAGGTGGGTAAACTGACACACCAATTTCAGGATTAATTAGGACCTTTCTGTCAAGACTGCAGCTGTGCACAGAGCCTATACAGGGAGTAGTGCAAATGACATACTTCTATAACAAAATAATCTGTTTATTCTAGAAGACTGACATCGGTAGAAGAGGAGGGTTTAAGCAAAATGTTCTCATCCCAGCATATACAGGGTGTACTGAAAATTACATACTTGTAAACACATAGCATCAGTCTTCTCCAAGATGCTACAAAATACTCACCTCCCCATTTTTTTTCTGGCCATCTCGCAAAGAAGGTGGATTTCCTGGAGTCATGTACCCTGCCTGAATATCAGAAGTGGTTTACTGCTGTGTATGCTATGCCTCAAAGGAATGTGCTTGTGGTATATTGATGCATGACAGTTACAGGATTCAATATACAATTACCAGGTGCTCCTACAAAGATGTCCCGAAACCTCCCTTTTCCATCCACAATACCCTGGAGGACTACAGAATAGTAGCCTTTTCTATTGAGGTAGTCCCCTCCTCTGACAGGGGGCGCTGTAGCTTTATGTGACATCCATCTATGGCACCTGCAATACACAATAACAGTTTTTGACTCAGATATACAATTTGACTAGTGGTATTTTTTGATTGATTGATCCTACAATACAGTATATATTAATGCTCTGAGTATTTAGATCTTAAATATATTTATTTATTTATTTGGAAGGGACAGTGCGAGTTGATGAACCCAGCAGACGTTATGATTTAGACTCTTAGAGTGCTGCTTTGTGTGCCCTATATTGTGTGTGAGCATGTCTATAACAGAGTGCACTGACATGACATGTTTGTAATTTTGTTACCCTTTACAATGCTATGTCTTCTGTGTGTACCTTAAAATTTCCCTATCCCCAAGGGATGAATAAAAGCTATAATAATGATGCTGTCAATGCCACACATCGCCCTGAAGGCAGCAGAGGTTATCATTTTTTCACACTCGGTGAACCAGCTGACAAAAGTTGGAACCACAGTGCAAAAGGTTCTCAGCACTTCAACCACACATCTGTAAAATAGGATACAATAGAATAGCACTGAAAATTAATTTTTATGAGCATAACACAATCCATTATCAATCAGGATATTTCAAACAGTTTATTCTTCACATTCTAGCAGCAGTCTGTTAATCAGTTTTCTAGCAGCAATGTAACACCTAAACTTTCTACCTGTGTGCAGATGACTGGGACAAATTGAACTTGTCTGAAATTTCGTGAAAGCTATTCTGGTTTGCCATGTACCAGAGGAAGAGTGCAACCTGTAAACAGAGAATGTACACAGCAAAATCCCCAGAGTTAAATCAACTCTGCTCAGATTACATATGGTCCCTCTCTACTTAGTGTTAAAGTAACACTGAAGCAGAGTTAAAGTTAATGAGATAATTAAGTGATCAATTAAGTTATGATTGAGCATTAGTGATGAACGCCTGCTGTTAACAAGCAGAATCACTGAAGAAACACAAGAACTACAACTGACTTCAGCCACAGCCTTAGATGAAATCAACTGAAGATAAAAGACATTAAATCTCTCATGATCTGATTAAACAACTCCACAAACAGCATATTATCTCATTAACTTTAACTCTGCTTCAGTGTTATTTTAACTCTATGTAGAGAGGGACCATATGTTCTCTGAGCAGAGTTGATTTAACTCTGGAGATTTTGCTGTGTATCTCAGACACTCAACAAATTATCACAAAGGGAGGAACGTATTTGATGTATTTAACTGTGGTATGGCTATTAAAACGGCAGCATTTTCAAACAACCAGTCTTTAATCAGGGCATAGACTTACCTTTTGCTTGAGAGGAATCTCAACACCTCCATCATGCTGGTCCCCTTTCAGACCATGCTGTGTCAGGACCTCAATGAGGTAGACAAACTGTGAATGGCTGACCCGGAGATGGCGGTAAAATGTCTGCTCATCCATATGGAACAGAAGCTCCCATTCTACGCCAGTCTTCAAAATTGTTGTCTGTGTCAGGACAAAATGAGCAATTGCATTTCTGAAAAGTAAGATAAAACAGGCTTAATGAATGAATAGCAAAATCTTCATAATGGGATTCATCCTTTAGGAGCTAGGCCATTCACTTCACTGTAGGATATTGAATTTTTGGTCTCCACCTTATGTGCCGTTTTTTCTCCTCCATTTCCCTCAGATAAGCAAGCAATAGGCATCGTTGGCGATAGAAATGATTATAAATTAACATAAGCCGCGTACGGTCCGCCATGCTTTGTTTACATCTAGCTACCACAATTCCTTGTGCTCAGGCAGTTTGGTGTGACTTTGCCTGGAACGCTACAAAATGTCTGGTTGGGCCACTGAAGTTTTAAAAAGACACATGGGATTCAACATCTTCTGTGGCGCAGCAGTAGAGCGTAAGGCTTTTACCGTGATTGATGCAGGTTTGAATCCGCATATTTGTTGAGCTTGCATTTATTTTCAATAAAAATTAAAATAATGTTCTAAAAGTGGAAATAAACTGCGAATGAGTGTTTAATAATATTAAAAGTGTTTATTGGGTAGTGTTAGGAGAAGGTGTAGGGTTTTTATTCTCCCAATAAGGAAGCATCAATTTAATAATTTTAATAAATATAATCATTTACACTCTATGATATTATTGCATCCTGTTAATGTACAAAAATACTGATGTGCAAATAGTATCTGCCAATATAAAGTATAGATATCATCTAATTACTATTTACTCTTATTGCAAAGAACTGATACTTTTACATGGTGTAAATAGAATATATCACTATTTTCATGTAGTGTAAATGACAAATCTCTAAGAAAATGCTGCTATTGTCACTTAATGTAAATAGAATATATTGATATTTTCACTTGTACTGTAAATAGCTGCTGCCATTAAAAAAGGAGTGGGTGGATTTTTATCATTATAGGGTGGTTGTGTTCACACACTGCCAACACATCTATGTTCAAATACCATGTAAAAGTGAATTTTGCATAACAGGTGCCCTTTAATGTATTCTCTCATTCACTGACATAAAAACCACTGGAGTCATTGTAAACTTTTGAGGTTTTTGTACAGTTTTGTACAGTAATTCCTTCTGATGTATTTGGTAACACTTCAGTCATTTCTACTGGGTTCCCATGATCTTCACTTTTGAATACTGATCCAAACAAGCTGTAGTTCCTTTAGAATAATACAGTAACTCTTGAGTAATTACTATCCAATACTATCATCTTTTCCAAGTGACATTTAAATCACACATATTTCACTGTATCTGCTGTTTTTGACATCCATCAGCTCCTGCAGCAATAGTTCAGAAAAGTGTTTGGGACTGTGTGACTCTTGTTCTGCTTTCCAGTTCAGTTCCAGTTATGATTGGAGTTGTTTTACTTCATCTCCAAACATAAAATGATCTTATTGTGTTGGATTTATGGGTGTTTGCATGATTTTAATAAATATAATCATTTACACTCTATGATATTATTGCATCCTGTTAATGTACAAAAATACTGATGTGCAAATAGTATCTGCCAATATAAAGTATAGATATCATCTAATTACTATTTACTCTTATTGCAAAGAACTGATACTTTTACATGGTGTAAATAGAATATATCACTATTTTCATGTAGTGTAAATGACAAATCTCTAAGAAAATGCTGCTATTGTCACTTAATGTAAATAGAATATATTGATATTTTCACTTGTACTGTAAATAGCTGCTGCCATCCAGTTATGATTGGAGTTGTTTTACTTCATCTCCAAACATAAAATGATCTTATTGTGTTGGATTTATGGGTGTTTGCATGACAGAAAACATGGATATGAACAAAAACTAACTCTAATCTACACAATAACAGCACTTCAGCAGCTAAATTCTTATCATTCAGTCTTATAAACTGATATAACTTATGCATTTCCTCTTCAAAAACCTGAAATTCAATGTTTGTATCCATGCTCATGTTTTATATCAAACAAACACTCACTTTGAAAAACAAAAACAAAATACTGAATATCTCTCCTGCAGACAGCTGTCTTTATATAAAACTGATTCATGTTTGCTTTATTAAAAACACTCAAAGCTATTAAACTTTAAATCACTATTTTAAACCAGGAAACCATCAGGACTCTTTCACACAACTCTTTCATATAGCAAATCAGGAAAGTAAATCATTATAAACTTGTCTTCTTCAATCCTAAAACACTAGTGAACTTCTGCATGATTTACTCTAAAGTTACTAATGTTATAGATATCTAATTGAACAACATTAATTGGACAGTAAACATTTGATCATTTTACTAACCTTTTCAGTAAATAAAAGAGAGTCTTCAGTCGAACAGTGTTTACTGGAGATGTGCTGCAGTCGTCATGGCAACTCTGTCCTCATCTGTCACTCAGTGTTTTAGGAAATGCAGCTCCATTCACTTTTATTAATATACACTCATTATAATATATTAGAGTCATTAAAAAACTATATAAATACATGAACATAATAAAATATATACAATTAATTTAATGTTTTTGTGACCTTAGCTCCATGTAGGAAGGTCACACTCTCCCAGACAAATCTCCCAATTTTCTTAAAACACATTTTCTCTTTGATTACTCTTTTCTCAGTATTCACACACAGGGTAAGGTCTGGTTTGGCATTAAAGATTCAGATGGAGATGTGTATTAAGGAGGTGAGTATGTTGAGAGCAGCTGGTGATCCTGATTTAAACTGGATTATTCAGATGTGATCTTTCAACAGCTCGGTTTGTCATCTCTTCAGGTTCAACACATTCACTATCTGCACCATCATCATTATCCATGGCAAGATCTGATCCAGTGTTGGTTCTGTTCTCTGAACTCCTGGTTCCTCTCTGACTGGTGCTGATGAAGTTTGTTCCCACCGTCTCCGGCTCTCAGAAGCTCCTGGCATCGATGGACTGCCGTCAGCTCACTCAGGTTCACGGATTCACCGATATTGTGCTCAAACCAAAGTGAAAAACACTTTCATTGTGAAGCTTTCTAATGCTCTCACTTCTCTTGAAGAATATTTACTAGATTTAATGATCATCTACACTAAATAATAATTCAATATTTTCATTCACAACTGATGAAAGTCAATAAAGATCCTGTTTTATTCATATTCTGTCTGTTGTTTCTGTGAGCAGATGTTCATGAACTCAAATCATTCTCAAATGTGTATTTACATATTTATTAGCAAGTAATTTAGTTTACAATCAGTATCAGTTATAGAATTGAACTCTTGTCTTTATTCAGATATTACAATATAAACCAAAAATCACAATATTTCACAAGTAATTCAATATTAACAGCTGGAGAGGGGAGAGAAAATGGCTTCAGAGATTTCCTCACAAAATATCATGTAGAAACAATTTCATAGTAGATTTGAAAATCACAATATTAATGAAAGACAAAAGAAATATATAGATGTGTAACAAATTGGACATTTACATGTACATATAACTCACAAATATTTCATTATAGTTTTCTAAATGCCTGAATTTACATTTCTTTTTTGCACTTGTGTTACATTTTAATTTTCTTTATATTTGTAAGTAAAATCTACTTGATTGTGCAAATTCTTATTTGGATTTTATTTACATATTCTAAAAACATCACATCCATATTTCATCAGATTTTATGTTTTTTTTTTTTGTTTGTTTGTTTGTTTCAGTTGACAGGTGTGATGATCAGTGGCTTTGAGTTTTTACCTTTATCATTAAGGCATGGGCTGAAATATGGATAGAGTTTGTCAGTGAAAGTCTGACCAGTGAAAGAGTAGATATGAGATCTGGAGTCCACGTCATAAAAAGAGACCAGACCCTCCTCATAATCCACAAACACTCCCACCTTCTCAGGTTTCACTCTCTGAGATAAAGAGACAAGAGGATTACCACGAGCTGAATATTGATTCTCATTCCAATGAGTCACAGCCCAGTATCCATTCTCAGGACTCAGCCATGTATGCTTCTTCCTGTTAATGGATTCTCTGGCCACTCCTAAAGTCCACCCAGTCTTTCCCTTCACCTGCACCTCATAGTAAAATCTCCCTGAACTGAATCCCTGCTTTACCAGAACACAAAACCAGGCATCAAATCTCTTTGGGTTTTCTGGGACGTCCAGGTGAATGCCTCCATCACTGACTTGTTTTCCATCATCAGACAGGATGAGACGTGGATAAGCCGTATCAGGATCCAGAGTCACATCCACTGAGAGAGATCAGACATTATCAATCAACTTCAGAACAAACATTTTCATGTGTATAAAACACATTATGATCAAAAGTATTGTGAGTGTATTGATGTCAATCTCACTGTACCTGCAAACTTCTGCACAAACTTCAACTCTGTGAACACAGATGACAATATAATGATGAATTATTTATAGGAATAATCTCAGATTAACAGAGAGTTTCTCTCTATTAACAGCATCAGTTGAATGTAAATGCTGATCGTTCATCAGTTTGTAAAACAGAATGTGTTTAACATTAATGCACTTACAATGAAGGTCTATGAGACGATCATAACAGAGGGTTTAAAAGCAGAAATGTCAAGTCTGTGTTTTTATTAAAGCTGTAACAATAATTATTCAGTGTAAAAAATGTTATTTTTGCTGTTAAATTCTCCCTGTAGTTAATAATTTTATCCCTTTAACTCATCTTGATCACCAAAATGACATTTTTCTGTTTAAAAAACAGGCATGAATAGAGGAGGAACGAGACACAGACTGGAAACACCAGAACATGTTTCTTTTCCCGTCATTATCCTGTCAAACGTGCATTCGGTAAGCAACAAACTAGATGAACTTACGCTAAGAGCTGATCATGACTGTGAATTCAGAGCAAACTCATTTTCCCTACAGAAACTTGACTCGAAGATCATCATAAACCCCAGGCCTAACGAGACGAGCTCATTTCAATCCACTGGAGGAGCTGTGTGTGTTTGACAATAGCTGGTCACACAATACTGTGTTCAGGTGGAAGTGAGCACACTGGACTTTATATTTTAACTATTTCAGATCATTTGATCTCCTGCTGGAGTTCAGTCAGATCTGTCATATGTTCCCGGACCGAACGTTGATGCTGCAGCGGAGAGAATAGTGAAGAACAATGATGCTCTCACTCGCTCTGCAGATCAACCTGATTTAATTTCTTTAATTGATGTGATTTATCTGAATATCTGCATTATCTTCAGCAATAGATGGACTGTCCCACTCGTTTAAACTGGAATATTGATCGCTGTCAGGGGAATATTCCTGAAAATCTGACCACTATGTAATCAGGGATGTGATTATTCTGGATTAAACTGGAATTCCATTTTTTTCAGCCAAAAATCCTGAAAATGTGATTTATTTCGATCATTTAGTAACCAGCAGAACCCCCGGTGGTCAGAGTTATGTACTGTATGATGACTGAAATCGAGAAATGGCCTAAAACAATTAACTAACCCAGATAACAAATTTTATAAATGTATATTTATTCTATATTATTTTTACAGTTAAAAAGAAAGCACTGAATAAAAATAGTGAGACTGATGTAATATATCAAAAGCAAAGTGTTGGTATAAAAAATGGCCTTTGAGCATGATTTCAAATGCAATAAGGCGGCTGAATGTTTGCAAAAACAACAATAAAAAATAAGTTATAAAAGTTATTAATTAAGTTATAAAATTGACACAATTGTCCCACTATCACATGCAGGTGTAGCATTTTGCTGCCTTGAACGGGTCACTGAAACACAATAAGAGTTTTAAATTCATGATTTAATATTAATTAGATTTTATTTATAAGATAAATTTATAAGATTAATTATTTTTGTAATGTTTTAATTCTAGATGTTTATTTATGTAAATGCTGCATTTATTATGTGTTGATCATTCAAACCATATTTCAAGGTGATTCTGGCTCACGCTAAAGCCCCTGAAACATGCTATTGCTCTAGCCAGTTGCCAAGACAAAGGAATTAATTATTTGCACAAAACAAGATATAATAATTGAGCCAATTTTACTTAATGGACAAAATGTTAAGAGAATATAGAGAAATAGAGGAGATGGGGAGGAGGAGGGATGCTGGAAGAACTGTTGCTGGGATGACGCAGTGACTGCTGCTTATATACGCTCATAATCCAACTCCAACTTTATTTATAGAGCACATAATAAAACAACATAGTTGACCATAGTGCTGTAAAATAAAAATAAATGAAATAAATAAAATAAAAATGACAAAAATGAAAAACCACAACAAAAGCCTCACACCCAACATTCAGCTACAGCGACAATACCTCAATACTCATACCTGATCAAAAGCCAATAAAAAAAAAAAATGTTTTTAACTGTTTTTAACCCTCTGGAGTCTGAAGCTGATTTGGGGGTTGGAGAAGTTTTGACATGCCCTGACATTTGTGCTTTTTTTAGTTGTTCATAAACATATAAATGACAAAAGCGTCATTACACTGTATTCAGCACAAACTAGGCTACAATAATATATGAGGAACATGTATGTACATGTTTGTGTTTTTGAAGGAATAATGTTTATGCGTGGTTACTGAAAAAACAAAAAACTTAAGTCACTGAAATAAGGCCAAAAAAAGTATAGTAAATCTGTGTTCACAAGACTTTTGGGTATTGGAGGTTGTAGACTAGAGTTTTTGCTTCAGAATTATGTAAAACTTATGCTGCCTACTCCTTCATATAAAACAATATATTGATTTAGTTTTTGTAAGACACTTTTTGCCAAGAAACACAGTATGCGAGGAGGCGTGAATCACCACTGAAAATGGGCCATTCTCACCTGAGAAGACAAAAGAATTGGATAGTAATGAGCTGAAATGACTTGCATATTAATGAGGCATTTCAGTCAGGTAGGCTGTGAAAAAAACCTTCTGTGATGTCTCAAGCTCATTATGATATATGAAACATACAGAAAAATATTATTACAATATAAAGTAATGGTTTTATATTATACTTTAAAATATAATGTATTTCTGTGATGCAAAGAGTCTGAATATAGGCTTTTAGTTTAAAAGCATGCACATTTGGAGAAATATTGGATTCTCATATGTTTATGTCAATTTTCTATACAGAGGAGTTATATTTATTTAATATTCATTGTCATTACTATGAGCGCTGGTGTTTTCAATTCATCCTTGAAGTCGGAGGGCGCTCTGTGCATTTTTAGTCCACAAATTCATCTAAAAGAAGAAGAGGCTATTCCATGAATGGAGTTTCCAATTCATACTGCAGCCGGAGGGCGCTAAAGAAACAAAAACTCATCTAAAATTCATCTATAGAAGAAAAGAAAACAGGAACTAACTGCATGTCTTCTAGAGCTCCCTAACCATGACTTTTACATCCAGATAAACACTTTTCAAGACAATAAATACACGATTGAGACGATGAATGCATGTATTGCCTCTGAATTTGCGTCTGAATAGCGCTGGCTCCGTGGGCGTGGCCGCATTAGCGGATAATGAGCTGAATCACGGACTTCTGACATGGCTCTCTTTTCATACAGATTACATAAACACAGAAGGTTTGTTTTCGATTTGACTTACATAATTTAAAACCTGACATCTTAACGTTTTTTTAGACATAAGTTTAATTTTTCTGTGATTAGTATTCACTAAGTTACAGTTCATTTTCTGAGAACTATCAGATTGGACTTCGTTCAGAGGGAGAGGAGAGATCACGCATCATGTTAGTTTTCTTTATTTTACAAAAAGCACAACATTGTGTTTTTACTCTGAGTGTATACAAATAAAAGAAGACATTCCATAGTTTCAATTGATATATTACTTATGTCTCTATGACAAAAAATGACGGAGTATTTTAAGTCTGTTTTGCTGCAATGTGAAAAAAAACCTGCAAAACGCGCCGGCGCGTTTTCAGACCTCAGAGTGTTAAAATCATTTAGAGATGACAATTGTCTCAAATACACTGGTAAACTGTTGGATTTGGAGCATCTACCGCAAATGCACGGTCACCTCTGGACTTTAGTTTAGATCGAGGAACATGTAGGAGATTTTGTGCATTGGAATCGTCTCGGTTACAAAGGTAACCCTCGTTCCCTGAAGGAGGGAACGGAGACGTACGTCGAACAGACCGACGAATAGGAATCTCGCTAGAGAGGCCAAACTACTTCGAGTGTAACTAAAACGAGCCAATGCACATTGGTATGCAATCATATGCATCAGCTGCTCGCCTCGCAGCGCGGGTATATAATGAGCAGCAGGTGCGTTGCATCTTCAGGTTTTCGCTGAGGAGCCGAACCGGATAGGTGCAGGCTCACTACCTGGTCCCTGAAGGGAGTGGTAGGAACCTTGGGCACACAGCCAGGCCGGGGTCTCAGTACCACGTGGCTGTCACCCAGCCCGAACTCTAGGCACGATTCGTCGACCGAAAATGACTGCAGGTCCCCTGCCCTCTTGATGGAGGCCAATGCACCCAGCAGCAAAGTCTTCATAGACAGAATGTTTAAGTCTGCTGATTGCAAGGGCTCAAAGGGAGCAATCTGGAGTGCTCTTAGCACCAGAGCAAGGTCCCAAGAGGGTATGGAGGGAGGACAAGGAGGATTTAACCGACTCGCCCCCCTAAGGAGCCTGACGACCAGGTCGTGCTGACCAACAGACTTGCCATCTATGTGGTCGTGATATGCGGAGATAGCAGCAGTATGGACTTTGAGGGTGGAAGGGGACAGCCTATGCTCCAACCCTTGCTGCAAGAAGGAAAGCACGACTCCGATCAAGCATCTTCGGGGGTCTTCTCGGCGAGAAGAACCCCACTCGACGAACAGGTTCCACTTCGAGGCGTAAGCACGTCTCGTAGACTGTGCATGTGTCGAAGTGATGGTGTTAAGTACCTCGGGGGTTAAGTCACCTAGAACCTCCGCGTCCCGTCCAGGGACCAGACATGGAGTTTCCAGAGGTCTGGACGCGGGTGCCAAAGAGTGCCCCGTCTCTGAGAAAGAAGGTCCTTCCTCAGAGGAATGGGCCAGGGAGGGCTGTCGCAAGGAGTGAAAGTTCTGGGAACCAGGTCTGGTTGGGCCAATAGGGCACAACTAAGAGGACCTGCTCCTCGTCCTCCCTGACTTTGCACAGGGTCTGTGCAAGTAGGCTCACTGGGGGAAACGCATATTTGCGAAGGCCCCGGGGCCAGCTGAGTACCAGTGCGTCTGTCCCGAGTGTTCCCTCGGACAGGGAGTAAAACAACTGGCAGTGGGAGGTTTCCGGTGAGGCAAACAGGTCTACCTGAGCCTCTCCGAACTCTCTCCAGATCAGCTGGACCACCTGGGGGTGGAGTCGCCACTCTCCTGGCAGCTCAGCTCGTGATAGCTCGTCGGCCATATGGTTGAGCACACCAGGGACAAGAATGGCACGAAGTGACCTCAGACGCTTCTGACTCCAGAGGAGGAGATGGCGGGCGAGTTGCGACATGCGACGGGAGCGTAGACCACCTTGACGGTTGATGTACGCAACGGTCACAGTGTTGTCCGTACAGACCAGTACCAATGTAGATGGGGTCCCGTCCAAACCCCTGACACTGCATGCCCGTTGTACGTGGCACCCCAGCCGGTGGCAGAAGCATCTGTGAATACCACAGCATGCGGGGACACTTGTTCTAGGGGCACTCCTGCCCGGAGAAACAAAGGGTCCGACCACGGACTGAAGGCTAGGCGGCACTCCTGAGTGATTGGCACCCGGAACGTGCTGCATTGCCACGCCCATCTCGGGACTCGGCCGTGAAGCCAGTGTTGAAGCGGTCTCATATGAAGCAGACCGAGCGGGGTTACTGCCGCCGCGGCCGCCATATGCCCCAGGAGCCTCTGAAAGAATTTCAGTGGGACCGCTGTCCTGCCATTGAACGTATTCAGGCAGTTCAACACCGACTGAACGTTCCTCTGTGAGGCGTGCTATCTGTTCGACCGAATCCAGCTCCATACCGAGAAAAGAGATCCTCTGCACAGGGGAGAGTTTGCTCTTTTCCCAGTTGACCTGAAGACCCAACTGGCTGAGGTGTCTGAGCACCAAATCCCTGTGTTCGCACAACTGACCCCGGGACTGTGCTAGAATGAGCCAGTCGTCGAGGTAGTTGAGAATGCGAACACCCTGTTCTCTCATGGGAACAAGGGCTCCCTCTACGACTTTCGTAAAGACGCGGGGAGACAGGGCCAGCCCGAAGGGTAGGATTCTGTACTGATATGCTCGACCTTCGAACGCAAAGCGCAGGAATGGCCTGTGTCGCGGAAGAATCGAGACATGGAAGTACGCGTCCTTCAGGTCGATCGCTGCAAACCAATCTCGGGGACGGATGCACTCAAAAATGCGCTTCTGCGTAAGCATTTTGAACGGTAGCTTGTACAGGCTCCGATTCAAAACTTGCAGGTCCAAGATCGGTCGTAACCCACCGCTCTTCTTGGGTACAATGAAGTAGGGACTGTAGAACCCTGACCTCATATCGGCTGGAGGGGCCGTCTCTATCGCGTCCTTCGCCAGTAGGACTGCGATCTCCGCACGCAAGACAGGGGCAACGACATCACTGTAGTGAAGAGGACGCCCCTGAACTTGGGGGGACGCCGGGCGAACTGAATCGCATAGCTGAGCCTGATGGTCCGAATGAGCCAGCGAGACGCACTGGGGAGAGCTAACCAGGCTCGCAGAGACCGTACAAGCGGGAACAAAGGGACCACCGGCGTACCCGCAGCGGGGCAGCGAGGTGGAACACAGGGACGCGGCTTGGGGGCTCTCTTTGTGAGGCGGCCCGAAGCGGCGTAACAGTGTGCTAGGCAACACTTACCTGGTTCCACGGATGGACAGAGGGAGCAGTCGAGGCTTTGGCTGCCCGCTGCTCGCTGCTGTCCGCTGGCGACAGAAGAGGGGGATGTGAGTGGTGAGGTTTTTCTCCTCCCACTGCTCTCCAAACCCTCTTCAGACCTGGAAATGGAGGAACTGCTCTTTTTTTTTTAAATTTGGGTACCGCTGCCTCTTGGGTCAGTGGCGGAACAGAAACAAACCCAATAAAAGGATTTACCACCCGGCCCTCCTCCAGGGGTGGAAAGAGCAGCCCCACCCATCTCTGGGTCGCCCGTCTCAGGGGTGATTCTCACCAACCACTTAAACAGCTGCAGAGACGGCATGCTGGGTCGGAGTTTCTTGCAGGGGACGACACCCTTGGCGATGAGCAGACTGAGGGGCGGCCCAAGAGGAACTCAATGGTTTGTCATGGGAAGCTCCCCGATCTGCTACTAACTGAGGAGAACCGCTGGGCTCAGTCCTCGACAGTGTCACCGAAAAGGCCACCTCGTAAGATGGGAGCATTGAGAAAGCATTTAGCTTGACAACCTCTCGCACCTCACAAGGTAAGCCAGGGGGCACTTCTGGACCACTGAGGTGGACATCGTCTGGCTGAGGGCCTGCTCTATGACTTTTATCATGGTTAGTCAACAAGCGCAGCTCAACCCCAGCACAAAACTACCCTCATGCATAAAAAGTGCCTTGGCCTCACATGCAGGGTGGGTGTGGTCTGTGTACAGCCACCCCATCCAAGAGGGTAGTGAGAGAGGAAAAACTTATGCAGATTTTGGCACTTTTGGCATTCCATATTTATGGCACCAATATACCTCCATACTGCCAAGTTTTCCATGCACATCTGGAAGACCCAGGAAAGCATGGCTGTAAACTCTGAATCTGAGTCTGCATAAGCACACACCATTACAGTGGGCAGCGTCACCCTCATTTCCAGAGCATAACAGCACTCTCTCTGATGCTGCAATCGACGTCTGTCCCTCAGCTGGAGCTCTGAATGAAATGCTAGGTTCCCCTATGAGAAGGACCAGCAATCCAATCCAGAAACTGCACAGCTTGCAATGCGCTAGAGAGGGAGGGGCCCTAGGGGGTTGGTTCCCCGAAGGAACCCCTCAACCTCATGTCACCCAAGCCATATCAGCAAAGTAGACCTCTTCTGGTGCACCAGAGAGGGCGCTACAATGGAGATTAGGCAAGGGAACCACGCATCTAGAGCGCCGAGCGAGCGCTGGGTTGCCGTGACAACCCGCGCTGCAGCCCGGCAGCTCGACGGCACACGACACGCAAAGGAGCGAGAGGTTTGCTCTCGCTGATCTCCACGGTCTCCCAGAGTGTCGGGCAGACCCGCGGCTGTGCTTTTACACACAAGCGGCAGCTGGCCAGCAACAGAGGGGACTCAAGCTTCCCGGAGAAAGAAGAGTCACGACCGGCGTGTCGACGTGATCATGTTCTCATATGAAAACATGAAACACCCACGAACATCGTTTCAGCACGCGCCCAGACATGTGAAACAGTGATCGTGGCCGTCAGTGAGGACAGGAACGACCGCATCCAGAAACACAAGTAGGATGTCATCTTTAAAAAGACGCGAATCTACTTGTGTAAGCTCTTTCAGGGACTTTACTCTTTTAAAAGTGCTGAAGCACGCAGGGGAACGGCCGCCGCAACACAGACAGGGATTGTGTGCAGCCTGTCGTGTGCTCTCTCTCTCTCTCTTTAATGGCGCTCACTCTTACCAGCCATAAAAACGGCTTTTCAGCGCTCAAAAGCGCACCGTACCGGCCGTGAGAACAGCCTTCTGACACTGTCAAAACAGCTATTTGCTCAATAACGGCAAACGAAACAAAAAACAGAAAAAGAGAGGACTTCGACCCCGCTGCTGTGCTGTTCGCCCGCACTCGGAAAAAAAGAGAAGTTCAACCAAAAAGCTTGACTCATCTTCTAGCAGACACTCGCTTGCAGAGAACAGGAACAAAAATCGTTCGGCTCCGAAGCGAAAAGCTGAAGATGCAACGCACCTGCTGCTCATTATATACCCACGCTGCGAGGCGAGCAGCTGATGCATATGATTGCATGCCAATGTGCATTGGCTCGTTTTAGTTACACTCGAAGTAGATTGGCCTCTCTAGCGAGATTCCTATTCGTCGGTCTGTCCGATGTACGTCAAACGTGACCGACTGAATGGGAAGTAATGTTCTCTTTGACTCCTGAACATGAATTAGATCAGCAATGTATGGAGGGGCTGTGCCATGCTGAGATTTAAACACAAAAAGTAGAATCTTAAAATTAATTCTATAAGGTACAGGTAAACAATGCAATGCTCTCAAGACAGGAGCAATATGGTTGTTAAGACTTTTAGCTTGTTTATAAAAAAAAAAAAAAAAAATGTATATGCAAATAGATAAATGAGACGCAAATGGGAAATGAGTGATTTCTTAAGTTTGTTTACATGCTCAGATGTGTTACAGTATGTGCGCATGCGCAGCTTTACTAGAGACTTTAAAGTCATGGCAGCTGGTAATCACTTCATCACGGTCATGAGGGCTGTTTGTTGGGTCGGCGTGACTTTGAGCTCGGACATTCGGTGTGTGGAAAGATTCTACTCGTGCGCAAATGTACTCAACGAGTGGAGGTAGGTGATCAGTTGGTGTTTTGTGCTGGAAAAGTCCCTTTTTTTTTTTTTTTTTTTTTTTTTTTTAATAAGTAGGATTAATAATAATAGTTACATTAGTGTTGGGAAAGGAAGGGGATATTGAAGGCTCATGGCTTCTGGGATTGGAGGGGATGAGGGTGGTGGTGGGTGGCAGAAGGTGGTTAGGGAAAAGGGGAGATCTAAGAGGGAGGCATCGAGCGAAAGACCTGAAATGTCAGAAGATGAAGGAAATAAAGTTAGGAGAACTGGAAATACCGAAGAGTTAGTCGTGCTATTTAAAGTTAAGGGAGCTAATCAGGGTGATGCAGGATTCAGAGCAGTGAACCCATTAAAGGTTACTAATGCTTTGGAGAGTCAAATAGGCAAGGATTTTCAGGCCAAGATATTGTATAATGGAATGCTAAGAGTGTGCTGCAAAAATAAGAAACAGTATGATGACGCTAGAGGTGTAGGGAAGTTGGTGGTTAAGGTGGAAAGTTTGGTTCCTAGAGGAAGCAAGCAGGGAGTCAAGGGAGTGGTATATGGAGTGTTTGCTGGCTTGTCTGAGAAGGAAATCTTTGAAAACGTTAAGGGGGCTCAAGTAACTGATGTAATGAGATTTAAGCGTAGAGATGGAACTGGGGATGCGCCTGTCCTGCTAACGTTTAAAGATGGTACACTGCCACAGAGAGTGTTTCTTGGGAATATGGCATATAATGTGAAGGAGTACATTAAACCACCATTGCGATGCTATAATTGTCAGAAATTTGGACACGTTGCTGGGGTATGTCGGGGTAAAAGAAAGTGTGCTAAGTGTGGTGGAGATCATATAATACAAAATTGTAAAGCAGAGGCTCCTAAGTGCCCTAACTGTGATGGGGATCATGCAGCAGGGTTTCATGGCTGTGAGTGCTTTGGTCAAGCTAGACGGGTGCAGGTAGTGAAGGATCAGAATAAGGTGACGTACGCAGAAGCAGTTCAAAGAGTGGCTATAGAAAGTGGAAATGAAAGATCTGGGGATAGAGCGGTGCTAGGAAGCCAGCTAATTGTGCCAAATTTGGCGCATGTAACTCCATCTGACATGTTGATTTTTAATAAAGAATCATTTCTGTCTTTTGTTTCTGATGTTTTGGTGGGAGCTAAGAAAACAGCTAACCGGTCAGATGTTATCAAGTTAGTGGTGGGGGCAGCTGAAAGGTATCTGAATATTAAACAGTTGCCAGAAAAGTTACATCAACACATGATGGAGAGTCAGTGTATGGGGAGATCACAGTTGTTGAGGGCTAGCAGTATGGAGGATGTTAATGAGGTGGATGATGAGGAACCTAATTAACATTTTAATGTGGTATATTCTTCAATGGAATGCCCGGAGTCTGATTGGAAATGGTCAGGAGTTAAAGAAGTTTGTTGAGGAATTTAAAGAAGCACCAGAATTGATATGTATTCAAGAGACGTGGTTAAAGCCGTGTTTGGATTTTGTAATTCCAGGTTATGAATGTTTGAGATTAGATAGGCCTGATAGATCAGGTGGGGGTTGTGCAACCTTTGTCAAGACTGGGTTACAGTATAGAAAAGTTGAGATTAATTCTAATCTTGAATGCTTGGCTGTGGAGGTTTGGAGCAGTCTCAATTCTATTACTGTGATAAATTATTATAACCCCTGTCAATCTTTGCTATTGTCAGATTTTGATGATATAATGGAGAGGGTAAGGTATCCAGTTATATGGATTGGAGATTTTAATGCGCATAATCCAATATGGGGGAGTGATCACAGGGATAAAAATGCTATTGTTGTAGAAGAATTTCTAGATAAATATGAATTGGTAGTGTTAAATGATGGAAGGCCGACTAGGTATCATATTGTGAATAATACCTGCAGCCATATAAATTTATCAATTGCTTCATCAAATTTAGCTAGAATTGGTGAATGGAATGTTATAGATTTCTACACACTGGGTAGTGATCATTATCCAATTTTATGCAGGTTTGGTAGGGATTTGAGAAGAGAAGTTGAAAAGAAAGTCCCTAGATATAACTTTTCTCAGGCCAAATGGGATAAATTTCAGGAGAAAGCTCAAAGCTTAGTAGGAGAGGTTGATAGTGAGGGTTCTGTAGATAGCTGGAACACTTCCATTAGTCTCATGATGCACAAAGCTGCTTGTTATACCATTCCTATGAAACGGGAACTTAGGTCCCATATGATGGTTCCTTGGTGGAATAAAGAATGTGATGAAGCTGTAAGGAATAGGAATAAAGCATATAGAAGAGTAAGAAAGTATCCAATGTTGGTCAATGTAATGGAGTACAAGTGTCTAAGAGCAGTAGCAAGAAGAGTTATCAAGGATGCAAAGAGAAATAGTTGGAGGAAGTTCTGTGGTACGTTAGGTCCTGAGACTCCAGTAAGGCATTTGTGGTCAGCTGTACGTAGAATGTCAGGGGTGAATAAAAGAAGACCAATGCCAGTATTACAGAAGGGTGAAGTGGTAGCAGTTTCCAATAAGGAAAAAGCTGATATGTGTGTTCAGAGTTTTCAAGCAGTGCATAGATCAGAGAGAATGGGGATTGAGAGATGTAGGAAGAGGGCTGAGTTGTTGGCAGTTAATCAGTGGAAGTTGGAGAGGAGTTTAGAAAATGAAAATCCTATTAATTTGTTTTTTAATATTAAAGAATTGAAGGATGCAATTATGTCTGGGGCAAATACTACTCCGGGGAGAGATAGGCTGTCTTATGAGTTATTTAAACATCTGGATGATATTGTACTTGAAGAAATTTTAGCTTTGTTTAACACTGTGTGGGCAGAGGGTAATTTGCCCAAGGAGTGGAAACATGCAGTTGTGGTCCCTATATTGAAGCCAGGCAAAGAGGCATCTGACCCTAGCTCATATCGTCCTATAGCACTCACAGCAGTGATCTGTAAGATTATGGAGAGGATGGTAACTAATAGATTGGTATATTTTTTAGAATCTAGAGGACTCTTAGTTGATGTACAGAATGGCTTTAGGAATGGAAGATCTACAATGGAATCAATTGCAGTTTTAGATCAGGATATTAAAAGGGCATTTAGAAATAAGGAAATAGTAGTGAGTGTATTCCTAGATATTGAGAAGGCTTATGATTCTTTGTGGAAAGAGGGTTTAATGATTAAAATTTTTGACTTGGGAGTTAGGGGACGAATGTTTAATTGGATTAAGGATTTTTTAATGAAAAGAACAATTCAAGTGAAGGTTGGTAGTGATAGTTCAAAAACTGTGGAAATAGAGAATGGAACCCCACAGGGTAGTGTTATCAGTCCAGTTTTATTCAACATAATGATTAATGATATATTTGGTAATATAGAGAAAGGATTCGGGTTATCTTTATTTGCAGATGACAGGGCCATTTGGAAAAGAGGGCGAAATGTAAAGTTTGTTTTAAAAAAGATTCAAAGAGCATTAGTCACAGTAGAGGAATGGGGGGATACATGGGGCTTTAAAATCTCTGCTTCTAAGACTAAATATATGGTATTTGGTTTTAAAAGAAAGTTACCTAAATTGGGGCTGTGTATGTATGGGTCTCCATTGGAGAAGGTGAAGGTTTTTAAATTTTTAGGTATTTGGTTTGAAGAGCGCATGACTTGGGCTGTGCATGTAGGTAAAATTGTGTTGAAGTGTGAAAAGGTTTTGAATGTTATGAGAAGCCTGGCTGGGTGTGAATGGGGGGCAAATAGGGAGACGATGGTGTTAATTTTTCAGGCCATGATCAGATCTGTTCTGGATTATGGGTGCTTTGTGTATGGGTCTGCTTCTAAATCCGTTTTGGATAAGTTAGATGTGTTGCAGGCAAAGGCTTTGAGGCTTTGTTGTGGAGCTTTCAGAACTTCCCCAGTCCCTGCCCTGCTTATTGAAATGGGAGAAATGCCCTTATGGTTAAGGCGCATTAAGTTAGGGTTACAGTACTGGGTAAAACTTAGTGGGTGTAATCATACCTTCCCAGCAAGGTGTCTGTTACAAGAGTTTACAGGAGATAGTAAATACAATATATTTTTTGTCAAAGTAAACCAGTGGGCTAGGAAGATGAGCATGGAACAGGGAGGTATTGTAGAGCATGCAAGATGGTTACCTATGCCCTATTGGATGCTGCCCGAAATGAATATTGATTTTGCTTTCCTTCAGGAAAAAGATAAGTGGAAGGTTACACCAACAATAGTGGAATATCTTAATTTAATCAGTGAGAGTACTATGATTGTTTTTACAGATGGATCTAGAGATCCAGTTAGTGGGAGAGCAGGATTTGGGGTGTATGTGGAGCAGCTAGGGTTGAAGATTGGACGGCGCATTTCTAACGGAAGCTCTGTTCTCACTACTGAATTAATGGCCATTCTATGGGCTCTATGGTGGATTGAGGAAGTCAGACCTAGAGAAGTCATGATCTGCTCTGATTCTGCCACTGCCCTTGAAAATTTAAAAGCGGGAAGATCTAAAGCTCGTCCTGATATTGTAAATGATATCTTGAATGTGATTTTTAGAATTAGGTTTGCTTGCAATATCAGTTTCATCTGGGTTCCTGGGCATGGTGGGGTGAGAGGGAATGAGCAGGTGGATATCATCGCAAAGGAGAGCTTAGGAAGAGAAGTAGATGTTCATGTATTATTGGGGAGAGTGGAAATGAGAGGAAAAATTAAAGAAGACTTAATAAAAGAATGGCAAATTGGGTGGGAAAAGGAAATTAGGGGTAGACACTACTTTTCTATACAACCTGAAGTTAAGAAAATATGTTCCTGTGGTTTGAAGTCCCGCAGGAATTCAGTGAAACTGTGTAGATTGAGGTTGGGGCACTGTGGGTTAAATGACTCTTTATACATTGTAGGAAAACATGTTTCTGGCTTATGTGAATGTGGGAGTCTGGAAACAGTAAGGCATGTTTTCCTGGAATGTAGAAAATATAGGGCACAAAGGAATATATTTTTTATTAAATTAGCAGAACTTGGAGTTGAGGCTTTTTCTGTTTTATCTTTGTTTGGACACAGTAACAAGCATGAACTGGTCACCGAGGAAATTCTTCAGTTCTTGCATAACACAGGACTGTATGTAAGAATTTAGTTTAAATTTTGACCTGTGGAGGGCAGTAATACGCTTAGCAGCGTCTACACTGCCGGAATCCTACACAAGAAGAATCACTTCATCACAGACATTCAGCAGGAGCACACAGCCCGTTGGTATGTAACCGCTAACTTTTCACACAATCTAGTAACATTAAGGCAATTATATATGAATGCACTAAACGTTTACTTTATTATGTCTGTATTAATTGGATAAGAGTAACTTGTAGCGGTAGTTTAGCGTCCTGGATGTTGTAAAGCATTAGGCATCATTATTAGCCATTAGCTTTGTGCTGATTATTCAGAGCACTTTATTGGTTTCTTGTGGCGGTAGTGATAGCGGTGGTTTTAATCGGTGGTCTATGGTAGAGTGCATTTATGCGTGTACGAATCATTTGAACGAGGATTGTGGTAGCATGGGTTTTGTATACGGAGACAGCGTCCATAGCTACCAGTGACGGTAGAGTCACTGTGCGCATGCTCCTCTGGCGCTAGGCATTCTGGGTAATGTAGTCAATGTAGTTTTTAAGCTAGATTCGTCACATTTGATGGTGTTGCAGGCTTTTGATTTCATTATTTACATTATTGTTATATTATGTTATTTGATTAACTTATATGATGTATTTAAATAATATTTGCCATTGTTTAAATAATATTTTGTCATTATTTAAATAATATTTGCCATTGTTTAATATTTTGCCATTATTTAAATAATATTTTGCCATTATTTAAATAATATTTTGTCATTATTTAAATAATATTTGTTATTGTTTGTTGCATTTCAGGTTTATGACCTGTGGTCATTTGATTTAAATAAAATTGAAGACGAACACGAGTCATGACATTGTGTGCTTCCTGGTGAGTCTTTTCGGAGGGCTAAATAACTGAAAATCCGAACAATGGTCATATTTCCGAGTAGCCTTGGTCCAAAAGTTTCTTTGGGAACCATTATAAAATGAGTTGCAAAAATCTAGTCAGGAAAAAATAAAAACATTAATGATCTTCTCCAAGTCTGTATGTGTTAAGAAAGGCTTAATCTTAGCAATCATTCTAAGTTTATAAAAACTAGCTTTAACAACTTTGCTTATTTGAGAGTTACATTTTAAAGCACTGTCACAGATCATGCCTTAATTTTTTACTTGATGTTTCCTAAAAGGGCTCAATGTACCTAGATTAATTCCAGCTGTATCACTCATTTCGGAGAGCCTAAATATAATCACCTCTGTTTTCAATTCATTCAGACTCAAAAAGTTTGCAGTCATCCATGACTTCATCTCATCTATCAGGCCAACAAGTGCCCCAGGACACTGGAAGAATTTGGGATAAAGGACATAAAATTGAGCATCATCAGCGTCAGAATGAAATGACACACCGTATTTACACAAAATCACTCCTAATAGCAGCATATAAAGAGAAAAGAAAAAGGGTGCCGAGATCGAACCTTGCGGGATACCACATGTTAGGGGTGCTGAGGCTGATGCAAACTCTCCCATGCAGACCGAGAAACTCCTATTTTGAAAGTAAGACTTTGTCCATCTTAGGGCATTTCCACAAATACCCACATATGTTTCAAGACATGATATAAGAATCTGATTGTACAAACGCTGCTGTCTAAGAGTAAAAGTACTGTAAAATTACAATGGTCGGTCGCAAGAAAAACATTGCTAAAAACTCTCAGCAAAGCTGATTCCGTACTATGATGTTTTTAAAGCCAGATTGAAACACTTCACCAATCTTGTTTGCATCAATAAATGACTGAAGTTGAATGAGGACGCTCTTCTTCATAATTTTAGCCAAGAATGGAAGTTTCAAAATAGTCCTAAAATTAGATGACACACTCTTATCCAAGTTTGATTTCTTCAAAAGGGCTGAAATACTCCATGTTTACAGTAATCAGGCTCAACTCCTGAAAGCAAACTCTTGTTAATTATAGACTCTAAAAATGGGCCAACTGATTCAAAAACTTGCTTTAACAAATGGGTCGGAACAATATCCTGAGGAGAACTTGTGAACTTTAGTTTATGCACAATGTCCTCAAGGATAGAAAGAGAGATCGGCTCAAAATTGGAGAAAGTAACACCAGATATAGATTGCTGTACAACCGTATATGAACAATGACTAATGTTACTACATATATGATATTCAATTCATGAAAAAGTTAAAAAAAACTCTCACATAAATCAACAGTCATTTCTTCTGCCACCTCTAATTTAGGATGATAATCGAATCTTTCATCGAGAATTGAACACTAGGCTTATATCGATTTTTCTCAATCAGTTTTGCAAAGTGTCTCGATCTCGCAGTTCTTACAGCCCTCTGGAATTTAGACAGAGAATCTCTTCACATTTCAAACTAAACTTTTGTCTTTTTTCTATTTCATTCCCATCTTCTACAAACCTGTCTTAGGGAACGAATATTCTCATTAAACCATGGAGCTGATTTATGCTTTATGCTTTATATATGCTTATATAATGATGATGGACAGGACTGAATGTTTAGGCTCCTCCTGAACCTGCGTTTGGAGCTACATATAAATCTGTTAAGAGTCTTCTGACCTTTCATCTCCTTGCCTAGCTGGTATGGTCACATCAATTGTAGATTTGAGAAAAATCTTTATAGAATTGTGTCAATGGCAAGTAAAATAGTTGGTAAACCCCAGAAGTCCTTAACATGACTTTTCACAGAAAGGGCATGGAAGGAGGCAAGGAGTTTTCTAGAAAATCGCTCCCATCTTCTCTTCAGCCAGTTTGAGCTCCTGAAATCTAGGAGGCGCTAGAGTCCCTCGGGCAAATAATATTAATAGTTGTTGTTAATAATAATAATAAAAATGTGTTCAAGAAGTCCTTCATCCCAAATGCCATTAAAATTCAAAAATGACATTAACTGTACTTTTCTATGTAATATGAACTGATCTGTGTATTGTTTTATTATTGCCTGTTAGTTTCTCAGTAGATGTTTAGGTGTTGGAGAGCCAAAGACAAATTTCCACTCTGGTGAATAAAATTTGAGTTTGTACAGGGATAGTTACGTCATGTGCCTTACATCGCACTAAAGTTCACATTATACTTCTTTAAAGCTGCAGTCCATAACTTTTGGCGCTCTAGCGGTTGATAAACAGAACTGCATGCGTCTTGTGGAGGAACATTGGTTTGGAAAATGTATTCATGATGTACTCGTTTATTATATAAATTTGTAAATTTTGAACACACAAAAAAAAGTTAAGGACTGCAGCTTTAAATGATTATGACAAGAGTTGAACAAAACTTTTAGTGATTTTATAATGTGGTAATAAGCAACATCACAGAACCTTAAAATTAATTTAACACTTTTTTTCTTAGTATTTTTTTAGTGAATGACAAAAACACTGTATTTGATATTCACATACCAGTTTGAATGAGTTTTTCATTTAGTTGTTTATTCAGTAGATTCAGAGCTCTTTTCAGAGATTTCTCGTCCACATCAGAGTTCTTGTTGTGTAAAATAATGTTCAGGGATGAGTACATCTACAGCAGGAGAGAAAAGACTATTAAATATTAATTATATTCCACATTATCGCTGATGAGACAGATGTTCACAGACCTGTATGACATGGAGATGATCGTCAGTGTGTGAGATCTGCTCCAGCTCAGTGTTTCTACTTTTCAGCTCAGTGATTTCCTGCTGCAGCTCTTTATTGAGATCTTCAGCCTGTTTCTCTGCTGCTTTCTGCTGTTCCTCCATCATCTTCAGCTCTTTATTGAGATCTTCAGCCTGTTTCTCTGCTGCTTTCTGCTGTTCCTCCATCATCTTCAGCTCTTTATTGAGATCTTCAGCCTGTTTCTCTGCTGCTTTCTGCTGTTCCTCCATCTTCAGCTCTTTATTGAGATCTTCAGCCTGTTTCTCTGCTGCTTTCTGCTGTTCCTCCATCATCTTCAGCTCTTTATTGAGATCTTCAGCCTGTTTCTCTGCTGCTTTCTGCTGTTCCTCCATCATCTTCAGCTCTTTAATGAGATCTTCAGCCTGTTTCTCTGCTGCTTTCTGCTGTTCCTCCATCATCTTCAGCTCTTTAATGAGATCTTCAGCCTGTTTCTCTGCTGCTTTCTGCTGTTCCTCCATCATCTTCAGCTCTTTATTGAGATCTTCAGCCTGTTTCTTCATCTTAAGCTGCTCAGACTGATATCTCTAAATGGATTAGATCAGATCAGTGAAGAGTCAAAGACTATAGATACAGAAAAACAGTTCACTACTATTAGTTAGAGAGAGAATCATTCAAGCTACAAGGAGATCTGCGTACTGTAAGTGTTTTGTGTTGTTTCTAGTTTGATTTTTAGTTCTGTGTAGTTGCTAGGAAGTGTGTTTACAGTGTGGTCACGTTGCAAATCGCGTTTGTTCTCGTTTCACTCTGAGTCAGCAAGGCGTGGCCTGCTGAACTAATTAGCATTGTAACAGTTGGTATAACTGTGTAAGTCTACCGCGGCAGCCCTCTTGTGAAGCCCTCCTTGTGTGAAGACCGAAGAGTGTAAAGACGATCGACTCTACCTGTGCGACTCCACCGAGCAACGACACCGGCAAGGCACTTGAGTATTACACTTTTTTTTTTTTTCCTTTCCTCTTTATACAGTGTGTTCTTGTCTGTCTGTCTTTTGCCCTGTCTTCGATATGTGCTTTCAAATTCCCACTATTACTAACACTCGTAAATCGCGTGCTACACGTTGGAGGCAGTGTAACCATAATAACTTGCGTAGTTTACCCATGTCACCTAGTACATTATTTTCTATTTCTATTGGGCTCTGGAATTGTCAGTCTGCTGTAAACAAAGCAGACTTCATTAATGCTATTGCTACTTATTCAGATCTCCATCTCATGGCTCTGTCTGAGACATGGATCAAAACAGAGGACACTGCTACACCAGCAGCCCTCTCCTCTAATTTCACTTTCTCTCACACCTCACGCCAGATTGGGAGGGGTGGTGGTACTGGTTTGCTTATGTCCAGTGAATGGAAGTTCAATCCTTTACCATCTCTCTGTGACAATGGCTCATTTGAATCGCATGCAATTACCATCACCTACCCTACTAAAATCCATGTTGTAGTTGTTTATCATCCCCCAGGTCAGCTAGGGAACTTCTTGGAGGAGTTGGATGTGTTACTCTCATCCTTCCCTGAGGATGGAACTCCTCTGCTAGTACTTGGAGATTTCAACATCCATCTAGACAAACCTCAGGCTGCTGACTTCCACACTCTACTTGCCTCATTTGATCTCAAGCGAGTGGCCACTTCAGCTACCCACAAATCAGGTAACCAATTGGACCTCATCTACACACGCTGTGGCTCCACCGTCAATGCACTGGTTACTCCACTACACACCTCAGACCACTTTCTCATCACTTTTAATCTCAACCTGACCCCTAACTCAACACACACTCCATCACGTTACTTTTCGGCGAAACCTACGCTCTCTCTCACCATCTCAACTGTCCTCTTTGGTCTCATCCACACTTCCTCCCCCTAACCAGTTCTCATCACTGGACACTAACAATGCTACTGACACTCTTTGCACCACTCTAACATCTTGCTTAGATGACTTCTGCCCCCTTTTAACCAGACCAGCCCGCGCCACCCCCTCTGCCCCCTGGCTCTCTGATGCCCTCCGTGAGCATCGGTCGAGACTCAGGGCTGCAGAGAGGAAGTGGCGCAAATCTAAAGATCCTACTGACCTTAGCTTATATCAGTCACTCCTTTTTTCTTTCTCTACTGATGTCTCTAATGCTAAAACCACATACTATCACACTAAAATTAACAATTCGACTGATTCCCGCACACTTTTCAAAACCTTTTCTTCTCTTCTTTGCCCTCCTCCCCTCCCTCCCTCATCAGCTCTTACAGCTGATGACTTTGCCACATTCTTCACACATAAAATAACAACCATCAGCGGCCAATTCTCCACACCACACACTGACAATAACATCTTAACGGAAAACGCACAAACCCTCTCCTCCTTCTCCATGCTCTCCGAGGCAGATGTTTCAAAACTCATCCTCTCCAATCACCCTACTACCTGTCCCCTAGACCCTATCCCCACTCCTCTTCTTCAGGACATCTCCTCCTCAATTCTACCTGCACTCACTCACATAATCAATTCTTCCCTTCACACTGGAACATTTCCCACAGCTTTTAAGCAGGCTAGAATTGCCCCACTGCTTAAAAAACCCACTCTGAATCCAGCACTCACAAAACTACAGACCAGTATCCCTTCTTCCTTTCATTGCGAAGACACTGGAGAGAGTTGTATTCAGCCAACTGTCTACTTATCTCACACAGAACAACCTCCTTGATGACCACCAGTCTGGTTTCAAGAGTGGCCACTCAACTGAGACTGCCTTGCTCTCAGTCACTGAAGCCCTGAGACTCGCACGAGCGACTTCAAAATCATCAGTACTCATCTTGCTGGATCTGTCTGCTGCTTTTGACACCGTTAACCACCAGATCCTCCTGTCAACACTCATGTCGAAGGGCATCTCGGGAACTGCACTCCAGTGGTTCAAGTCTTACCTCTCAGGTAGGTCCTTCAGGGTACCTTGGAGAGGTGAGGTGTCCAAGTCACATCATCTTGCTACTGGGGTACCTCAGGGCTCAGTGCTTGGACCACTTCTCTTCTCCATCTACATGTCATCACTAGGATCTGTCATTCAGGATCATGGTTTCTCCTATCACTGTTATGCTGATGACACACAACTCTACCTCTCATTCCAACCAGATGATCCGACGGTTGCTGGTCGTATTGCAGGCTGCCTGACAGCCATTTCTGCCTGGATGAAGGACCACCACCTTCAACTCAACCTTGCAAAAACGGAACTGCTGGTGGTCGGTGCCAACCCAACACTTCGTCATAACCTTTCAATTCAACTTGGGTCGTCAACCATTACTCCTTCCAGGACAGCCAGGAACCTTGGAGTGGTGATAGATGACTGTTTAAGCTTCACAGATCATGTTGCTACAACGGCCTGGTCCTGCAGATTTGCCTTGTACAACATCAGGAAGATTAGACCCTTCCTATCGGAGCATTCCACACAAATTCTTGTCCAAGCTCTTGTTCTATCCAGACTGAACTATTGTAATGCTCTTTTGGCTGGACTTCCAGCATGCACTGTCAAGCCTCTTCAATTGATCCAGAATGCTGCAGCAAGACTGGTCTTCAACGAGCCGAAGAGAGCGCACGTCACTCCTCTCTTCATCAGTCTGCATTGGCTGCCAGTAGCTGCTCGCATCCAATTCAAGGCTCTGATGTTTGCCTACAGAACGACCGCTGGCTCTGCACCGCTATACCTTAACTCGCTACTTCAGACTTATGCGTCCTCCAGAAACTTGCGTTCTGCAAGTGAACGGCGGCTTGTGGTGCCATCACAAAGGGGCACAAAATCACTCTCACGAACCTTCTCCGGGTCTGTTCTTGGCTGGTGGAATGACCTGCCACGCTCTATCCGAGCAGCTGAATCTTTAGCCACTTTCAAAAAAAATGCTAAAGACGTATCTTTTTCGTCAGCACTTGACCCAGTAATAGTTGCACTTACCTTGATTTCTATTTTCATTCCATCTATTTGTGTATCAATTTAAAAAAAAAAAAAAAAAAAAAAAAAAAAAAAAATCCTTGCTACGAGCACTTTACTGTCATAACTGTGACTTCACACAGCACTTACATACTGTTGTTCTCATGTTGATTTGATTGATTCTACTGTTCTCATTTGTAAGTCGCTTTGGATAAAAGCGTCTGCTAAATGACTAAATGTAAATGTAAATGTAGTTATGAATGGAAGAAACAGCAACGCGCAATATGGTGGAATAGGTCCAGCCTTCTAAGTAAAAGAGCCAATTGCTGATTGATAAATTCATTGCGTCACTGCAGTTATAGGCTCTGGTTCCCATAGAAATCTGAGACTCATGCATGACTGCACATGAGCATTGGCTCGTCTAGCCTGAAAAATAAGCTTTTTTTAATGCTATTTGAGCATAAGAAACAACATTTCTTTGTTTGGACTGCCCACTCTGTGTTTTGAACTCTTTGCCTGTCTATGGTTTATGATTGTGGATTACCCTTCAATAAATACACTGCATTTGGATCCTCTGCCATTCATGTCTTGGAGCAGTCATTACACCTGAACTGCTGAGACCATTGCATCACAAACACCTTACCACCCCACACTCCTAAACCAATGCACTCGCACACACACTCACTCACACACACACACACACACTCACACTCACACTCACACTCACAGTGTATTGTGTAGGTAAGATGATCAACACTGCTATCAACAGGACACCCAGACCAATAATCATCCCGTTTGAAATGTGGACGGTTCGAGATGAAGTAAGGAAACCATCATTGGAGGCGAGAGTCTGTAAAAAGAGAAAGATTCAGTTCAAGTAACACTTCTCAAAGCCTTCTCCTATGATTGCAATACGAAAGCAGGGACCATTCCCTGTCTCCCATCCAATCCTAGCAGAGCCTTGTTCCTTATATGGAAATGGTTCCGGTACATAAAGAAAATCATATGTTATAACATATACAGCTTCAACAGAGGACAAAAGACCCTCTGTCCACTTTCCTTCAATGCTGAGACCAACATAAAATCTTTCAGTCACAAAGCTTGTCCAAAGCTGTGGCCCAAAGTACAAGAAGCTAAATGATTTTAATCATTTTTTCACTCACTTTTCTCAGCTTTACTGAGTGTTTGATCTCTTGAATCTTCTTCATTCTCTTCTGGATCATCTGCTGCTCGTCTGTCTGTGTCTGAACCAGATGATGAAACATACAGAGAAAAACACACACATCACTGAATTTATTGTTCGATCTTCTGACCAAAAAAAAAAAAAAAAAAAAAAAAAATATTATTAGAATAATGAATGTAAATCAGAATTAAAAATGTTTTAGTCCATGTCTGTCAGCTCTGAAGGTAACATTTTCAAATTCACAAAAGTTGACAAAATTAACTTTTAGGTGATTAATTAAAAAAAAAGAAAAAGAAAAAAAAGTGACAAGCCAATATGACCTGCACCAACATCAACACACATGAAAACTGCATTTCACAGTGAGTTTAAAGTGTTTTGTCTGTAACTCTTTACCTTCTTCTCTCGACTCTCCTCCTCTATAGGAACAGTGTTGTGAGTCCTGTGTTCTCCTTCAGTGCAGGACAGACAAACACACATCTGATCATCTCTGCAGAACATCTCCAGAGGTCTCTCGTGTTTCTGGCATATATAATCCTCCAGATTTTCCACAGCGTTGATCAGTGTGTGTTTCTTTAGACGTGGGACTCTGAGATGAGGCTCCAGATGAGAGACACAGTAAGAGCTTTGACACGTCAGGCAGGACTTCACAGCTTTCTGCTTTCTTTCATCACAGAAGTCACAGAACACTTTAGATTCTTGATTAAGCTTATTAAAGTGTTGCACAAGCTTTCCGAGTGTTGAATTAATCTTGAAATCAAGTCTTTTGCTGAATTCTTTTTTACAGAGTGGACAGAAGCCGATCTTTCTGTTTGTCCAGCACGTGCTCAGGCAGGTTCTGCAGAAGTTGTGTCCACATGGAGTGGTGACTGGATCAGTGAACACTTCCAGACAGATGGAGCACTGGAGCTCCTCATTTAGTGCTGGAACACTGGAGGATGCCATGACTGAAAAGAAAAGTAACGACAATTTAACATCTACATTGCTGAAGAGAGCAACTTTCATGAAAAGGTATGTACACTGAGTAATTTAGTTTATGTTCTAAAATGGATGTTGCATTATTTGAAGTGCCGTTTTGAAAAGGTGATAACGTCTAGGTTACGTATGTAATCCTCGTTCCCTGAAGGAGGGAACGGAGACGTTACGTCAGAACAGACTGATGAATGGGGGGTCTCGCCCCGAGAGCCCAATCACCTTCGAGTGTTAACAAAACAAGCCAATGGTACGCTGGGTACCTTGGTCTGCAATATTTGCATCGCGAACTCCACCATCACAGTGTGGGTATATAAGGAGCAGCGCGAGCAACTCGCATTCAAGTCTTTGCTGAGGAGCCGAGCCAATGACCCGGTATTTCAGTGGAACAGCAATTGTGGCAAAGGGATGTAATTTCTCTGTTTCCTCCTTCAGGGAACGAGGGTTACATGCGTAACCTAGACGTTCCCTTTCAGTCGGTCACGTTCAATGTTACATCAGAACAGACTGACGAATGGGGTCCCTTACAAAACACCACAATAGCTGTCTTCCAGTGACCTGTAAAAGTGATAGCACCCTGATGTGAGACTCAGCACGAGCGAAGGACTACACTAAATACAGAATACACTGGGAAGCATACCCCAACAGGAATATGCTAACAAACTGCCTGCTCAAGGAGGTCTTACAAGGAATCAACCAGCATAACGGTGATAGGGAGAACTCTGAGGTATCCAGCCCGCAGGGTGGGATTACACATCAGAGATGGCGAGTGGCTTGCCAAGGGAAGACACATGCACCCGAAGAAGACTTACTTTGAAACACGTAGGATTACCCAGGGAGGAGAATCAACACACGGCGGCACCTAGTCCAACACAGGGGCTGACCGAAGGGACATGCAAGTGTAGACATCAACAGTGCTGGAGGAACCCAGGGTTCTAGCTGTGGAACTCACCTGAGCAAAAAAGCGCATGCATCCAGTGATCAATAGAGTGGAATGGCGCAGCAAGCAATGACACCGAGCAGGTCCTACTACTGGCCCGAAGAGGCGAGTACCCGAGAGGACACAGGCTCTACACAAAGATTATAGAATCGCGTGAATGTGTTAGGTGTCGTCCAGCCCGCAGCTCTACAGATGTCTGTCAGCGAGGCGCCATGCATCAGTGCCCAGGAGGAAGCCACACTCCGAGTAGACAACTTGAGCTCTACTGAAAGCAAGGGTTTGAAGGGAGCCCTCTGCAATGCAGATAAAACCACTGCGAGGTCCCAAGAGGATTAAGGTGGATTAAGCCTCCTAGCCGCAATAGCAGCCACATAGACCTTAAGGGTGTAAGGTGACAGCCTTCGTTCCAACCCTTCTTGAAGAAAGGAGAGCACTGACCCGACCGGGCAGGAGCAGGGGTCTTCTTGATGAGCAGAACATAAAGAGACGAAGAGGTCCCACTTCAGGGTATAGGCCTATCTAGTAGACAAGGCTCTAGCCTAAGTGATGGTTGCAATCACCTGAGGTGGCAAGGTACCTAACCTTTTCGTGACCTGTCCACTCATGCAGGTTCCAAAGATCAGGATGTGGGTGCCAGAGGGTGCCCAGTCTCTGAGAGAGAAGGCCCTTCCTCATAGGGATAGTTTGGAGAACCAGGTCCGGCCAGGCCAATACGGCACAACCAAAAGGACCTGCTCCTCGTCCTCCCTGATCTTCACCCTCCTACCTCGGTCAGGGAGTAAAACAACTGGCAATGAGAATTGACTGGGGAGGCAAACAGGTCTATCTGAGCGTCCCCGAAGTGTTCCCAAATCAGCTGATCCGACTAGGGATGGAGGGATGTCTCTACTCCCCAGGGTGAGACTGTTGCCGAGAAAGCTTGTTGGCCGCAAAATTGAGTCTGCCCGGGTTATGAATGGCATGAAGTGACCTAGATGCGGGCGAGTTGAGACATGCGACGGCAGTGTAGACCTCCTTGACAGATGATGTACACTACGGTCGCAGTGTTGTCCATACGGACCAGGATGTGCTTGTCTCTCAGCAAGACCCTGAAGTGGTGCAGAGCAAGCCGAACTGCTAGCAACTTGAGGCAATTGACATGCCACTGAAGTCGGGGTCCTGTCCATCAGACTCGTGCAACGCTGTCATCCCAGAGGAAGGCAACGCAGGTGAATCCTCATCTCCCGAGGACTCAAGGCCGCTCTGTGATGCGGGAATCGACATTTGGTCGTCCTCCGGAGCCCTGAATGAAACACTGGGTCCCTGAGTAGGAGGCTCAGGAATTTCAACCGGAAGTGAGGGGGGTGTGGCCCAAGGAGGCTGACTCGTCGGGGAAGCCCACACCGTGACCCTCAGATCACCCTGGCCACCAGCCAAAGTAGTCCTCTCATGAGAAGAGGAACTAGATTGGGGTGTGACAGAGGAGGCTCTACACTGTTTCTAGTCGAGTCTCGATCTCAACATCGCAACGGTCCTGTTCCCACAGAGAGAACATGAACCATTCACAAACGCTGCCTCAGCGCTGGGTAGTTTCACATCGCTTTCTCTCATCCACTTAAACTTGACACGCATAGATAACGACACATTTTGAAGAAAAGTGGGTAACTTCTGTCCACCTCGTCTATAAGCAGTGACTAAAATAAAGAAATTTAATTGAATTAATATTGATTCTGGAATAAAAAAAAATCTTTAAAATCTTAAAAAAAAAAAAAAAAAAAAAAGCGATAGGTGAATCAATATTTTTCTCCAAGTCCTAATGTTTATTACTTTCAAGTTGTAGTTTATTTTATGATTAAACTTTACTTTGATCGTTCGCTGGTTCCCACTTCTTTCTTCCTTTAACATTGTTACAGTTATAATGTTTATTATCAGTTTATTTTTTACCAAATCTCCACAAATTGATAGTCAGTCACATAAAAAACAATGTTTTTAATCTGTAAGTTTACTGAGTTTGCAGTAGACATAAAATGATAATACTGTTTAATATCATTTATCATTATAAACATTTGTTTTTTTATTATCTTAAATTAGTCTTTCTCTTAAAAAGAGTGGTGTATGTGTGGGTTAAACTAACTTTCTTGCCAACAAAACTTACACAATGTTTCCCTCTGGACAGCGACTTCCTTTTTCTCTTTGTTTCTCTGTTTGATTTTTCCATCATCTTCATGATCAAAATCTCCCTCTTCTTCTGCTGTGACTGAACCTCCAGATCTCCTCTTCTCTCCATCTTCTGGTGTTTCTTCTCCTTCTTCCTCACACAAGTCAGAGATAAGAAATTGGACCTGGTTTTCTTTGAGTATCTTCTCCACTCTTTCAAGTATCTCAGAGTGTAAACCTGATTTTCTTTCATCAAACTGAAGATGTTCACCTCCACACTCCTTTATTAATTGATGAATACAGTTACTGTTTATCTCTCTCTCATCAGTCAACACTAAAGTGTGTTTAAGAGCCTCCTTACTGAATTCATTCAGCACATGTTTCACTCTATGTCTGTCATTGTCACTGAAGTCGTTCTGCTGCAGCACAAGTATGATCACATGAGGTCCAGGAGCAGACAGATTCACACACTCTTTCACTCGCTGTGTGATCTGAGTGATTGACAGGTTTGGCCTCAGCAGGTGAGGAGTGTTGATGACTGTGACGTCTCTGTCCTTCAGTTTTCCTCTGTGTTTCTCAATGTTCAGCTCTACATCAGCAGGTGCTTCACTCTCAAACGCTGCTCTTCCTAAGATGAAGTTTCCCACTCTGTTGTTTTCTGTTATATTCTTCCCCAGCAGAACAATCCTCAAATCACTCACTGGAACACAGAACACAAATAACAGTAACACTCGACCCGTGATCCACGAACAGAGATGTCAGATTTCAGATTGAAGGTACTGGACCAGATCAACAACTGCCATTGAGATGAGTGGAGATCTTAAAGGGTTAGTTCACCCAAAAATGAAAATAATGTAATTTATTTCTCACCCTCATGTCGTTTCACACCCGTAAGACCTTCGTTCATCTTCAGAACACAAATTAAGATATTTTTGTTGAAATCTGATGGCTAAGTGAGGCCTGCATAGGGAGCAATGGCATTTCCTCTTTCAAGATCCATTAATGTACTAAAAACATATTTAAATCAGTTCATGTGTGTACAGTGGTTCAATATTAATATTATAAAGCCACGAGAATATTTTTGGTGCGCCAAAAAACAAAATAACTACTTATATAGTGATGGCCGATTTCAAAACACTGCTTCAGGAAGCTTCGGAGCGTTATGAATCAATGTGTCGAATCATGATTCGGATCTTGTGTCAAACCGACAAACTGCTGAAATCACGTGACTTTGGCGCTCCGAACAGCTGATTCGACACGCTGATTCATTATGCTCTGAAGCTTCCTGAAGCAGTGTTTTGAAATCGTTAATTTAAAAAAAAAATTATATATATATATATATATATATATTCTTGTCGCTTTATAATATTAATATTGAACCACTCTACTCACATGTACTGATTTAAATATGTTTTTAGTACATTAATGGAGCTTGAGAGAGGAAATGTCATTGCTGGCTATGCAGGCCTCACTGAGTTATCAGATTTCAACAAAAATGTCTTAATTTGTGTTCTGAAGATGAACGAAGGTCTTATGAGTGTGGAACGACGTGAGGGTGAGTAATAAATGACAGAATTTTTCATTTTTGGGTGAACTAACCCTTTAACACAATCTGAAGGATTTCTGAAGGATCATGTGACACTGAAGACTGGAGTAATGATGCTGAAAACTTTGATCACAGGAATAAATTACATTTTAAAATATATTCAAATAGAAAACAGTTATTAATTTAAATTGTTAAAATATTTCACAATATTACTGATTTTACTGTATAATTGATCAAATAAATGAAGCCTTGGTGAGCAGAAGAGACTTCTTTTAAAAACATAAAAAAATCTTAGTTCAACAACTTTTAACCAGTAGTGTATATATAAACCTCCCTTTAGACACACAGTTTCTCAAGGATTTTGATATTTGCAGTACTGAATATTATGAATTATCATATTTGTTGACTTACTATTAGGTCGCTCAAGAGATAGACTTCCACATCCTCTTTGAACTGCAAATAAAATAACATTGAATTTAAAATTTGGCAAATTCTTTTTTACCAGATTGTGTTATCATCTTTATTTATTAAAGAATTAATTCACACAAAAGAACAATTTACCAACATTTATTATTCCACCTCAGTATTATATTCTTTCTTTCAGAATGCACAAACGTTTATTGCCTGCATGAGGATAAGTAAATAACATTTTTTTTCATTTTTTCAATACTATTTACATCTGCACAATCTTTTTTTATTTGTTTGTTTGTTTTGTTTTTACCACCAGTCATGTTAGTGGCTTCCTTGTGGGGATGATCTTTGCACTGTCTTTACAGATTTCTATTCAATTCAATTCACATTTATTTGTATAGCGCTTTTCACAATACATATTGTCTTTGCTGACTTCTGTTTCCTGCAGATAAAATAAAGTTAAATTAAGTACAATATTGAGAAGTAAAAAATTCTATCAGTATATTTTTATTTTCCCTCTCATTGCATCAGATTTATTTAGGCTCTTGTCTGGAATGGCTGCAGTATATGACCATATCTATCTTCTGAAGGCAATGTGTGTTGAAGATTAGTTTCATATTGATCGTTAAATATGGTCTTTTTTATTTATTTCTCACTTATTTCTATTCAAAATGCTTTTTTGCAGTGCATGGGTAAATCTTCATAATGTTTTATTCTGACAAACATACTCAAAACTTTTAAAAATGAATCTGCTTCTTCTTCTTCTTTTTTTTTTTTACAATATAAGCAAAATAATGCAGTAACCCTATATGAGTGTTGAGAAATGCCAAAAGTGAATAAAATAAAATAGTACACCATTTGAGGAAGTGGTTAATATAATGAGATGTTACTGAAAACTGCTGCTTTATGATTTCATATGGTGACAAACTTTGCCTTATTATTATTATTATGATAGGATCACATTTATATGACTCTTTTTCTTACTATTCTGCCTTCCTAAAAAGAAAACGTACTCGATCAAACCGCGCACTGGATTACAGTGAAAGAAAAGCGCGTTTACTTGTAGTCCTACCGATATATTTTCAAGCATTTATTAGATATTTACTGTAGGCTATTATTTAATAAATATAATAAAATAATACTTGCCATTAGGTATATACAGTATTTTACCTTGTTAAACATATTTATTTGGTCTGATTTGATTCTTACCTGAACTAGACGCCATTCCACATGCTCGTGACAGAAACTGAAAGCGAAAGTCTGTTCGGGAGACGGAAGGTGAGAGGAGAACACACCTGTTGCCCGTGGGCGTCGCTAGGACTAATCATTCGGGGCTCGAGATTTAAATCTATCTACGAATGTTTTTGGCCTGGAACAGGCACCTGGGCTTAAGGCAAGGCAAGGCAATTTTATTTGTATAGCACATTTCATACACACTGGTAATTCATACACAATAGTAATTCAAAGTGCTTTACATAAAGAAGAATAATAAAAATAGAACATAAGGAATAAAAATAACAGTAAAAACTGAGAATTTTGCTATGTGGATGGATGAGCTAGGAAGTCTTAGTGAATTTTTTTTTGTTATTGTTGTTGTTGTTGTTGTTGTCCGTCAGAGTGGATCTAAACGGATCTATCCATCAGAGCAATGTGCGTTCAAGTCATGTAGGAAAGATCGTATTTACGAGCAGAACCGACATGAACGCCACCACAATGTCGTAAATACCAGTGGGAAGCTCGTAATTTTCTTTAAGCTCCGATCTGTACGAGTTGGGGGCGTGTCAGTGAGAAACATAGCCAAATAGCAGATGGGAGTTTTACTTACTCAAACATGTTCTAAGGGCAGAAAGGAAAAAGATTGGTTTACAGATTCAACCAATTTTTTTTTTTTTTTTTTTTTTTTTAATTTGGTGGGATTCTATAGAGACGTTATCGACGCTTGATAGAAGATAGCGTGTTTTGTAGAGGTAAGTGAATTTCCAATATATTTTGTTGAAATTCTGAGATAAACGGCCTCTAAAGTGTACTAAGATAATCAGGGGAACATTGAACATGCACAGAACTATCATCGTCTAATATCGGATCATTTGTATTTTGATTCGACTGCTAACTCCACTGCACCTAAGCTGCTAATGGTCTAAATCTGGGGTTAAACATGATTTTCAGCTGTCTGTAAAGCCGATATATGCGAACACAGAACCGAAATAATTTCATATTGATGTTATTTTTGGTCTACTATGCTGCTCTTAAAGCAGGAGTTACACCGTGTGTACACCAGACGCGATCTTTTATCGCGGCGCGGCGACAGATGTCTACACTGAACGCAACAAGACGACGAATAACACAGTAAAATGAATCTATTGAGTACTGCAGCCCTGAGAGCAGCGACTCAAATTCCCGACCGAAAACGGATTCCCCGTTCTATTTCTGTCCACCTGCTTTGCAACGGTCGTCTTGTTGCGTTCAGTGTAGACATCTGTCGCCGCGCCGCGATAAAAGATCGCGTCTGGTGTACACACGGTGTAACTCCTGCTTTAAGAGCAGCATAGTAGACCAAAAATAACATCAATATGAAATTATTTCGGTTCTGTGTTCGCATATATCGGATATATATATATAGCTGAAAATCATGTTTAACCCCAGATTTAGACCATTAGCAGCTTAGGTGCAGTGGAGTTAGCAGTCGAATAAAAATACAAATTATCCGATATTAGACGATGATAGTTCTGTGCATGTTCAATGTTCCCCTGATTATCTTAGTACACTTTAGAGGCCGTTTATCTCAGAATTTCAACAAAATATATTGGAAATTCACTTACCTCTACAAAACACGCTATCTTCTATCAAGCGTCGATAACGTCTCTATAGAATCCCACCAAATTTAAAAAAAAAAAAAAAAAAAAAACTTGATCCCGCCTCTGCTTCAATTTCATTGGTTGAATCTGTAAACCAATCATTTTCCTTTCTGCCCTTAGAACATGTTTGAGTAAGTAAAACTCCCATCTGCTTAATGCAGAGAAGGCACACCGCCATCATACTCTGACGAAAGTGACTTGAACGCACCTACCGTCGTAAACACTTCCCACCTCGTAAATACAAACTTCCCAGGAGGACTTGAATGCACCAAGATCTACATGGATCTTCCTCACACGGCAGGACTGCTACCTGTTAAGGCACTTCATACTGATAAACAAAGCTTCGATCACCCCTTTTACCAAGACACCTCAAACTGCACCACACAGCCCTAATCCCCCTTCCGGAGATATCTTATCTATGCAACGCAGTTTAAATTTCCCCTTTGGAAAGTGTCCTGACTGTAATCCAGAGATATCTTAACCATGCACCACAGCTCAAATTTCCCGCATGGTTTGTCCCCCAAATTTTAACCTAATCACCTTCTTCCTAATTCTCCCAGCTCTTTCAACCAGACAGCAATATTTAAAATGCATTAAAAGTCAGAAATAACAAGATGATACATAAAAGATATAAAATATTTTAAAATGAAATAAAAACAGGAAAAGGAATTAAAAGAATAAAAAGATAATACGTATAAAGTAAGATGCAAACAGTTCGGACACAGCACAGTACCCAATCAGCAAATGCATAGATAAAAAGATGTGTTTTGAGTCTGGATTTGAATGTGGCTACTGTTGGAGCACATCTGATCTCTTCTGGAAGCTGGTTCCAGTTGCGGCTGGCGTAACAGCTATGGAAAATATTATGTGAATTAAGTAAATATTGCACTCAAAAAAAAAAAAAAAAAAAAAAACTTTGAACGAACATAAAAAAATCATGGAAAGGATTTCCACATGATTAAGTTGCTTTATTTCAGCATTATGCAATTCTGTTATTCCAATTTAATGTACCTAACATTAAAGGTTTATTTTTACTCTATGCAAAATCCTTGAGTTGTGACAAAACAACTGACTAAGGAAGAATCTGTAAAATAGTTATGTCCAACTTACTCAATTCAGTCATGGACAGTAGTTCCACATGATTGAGACAAGTAAAATCCAATAGAATCAACCATGTTAAATTAACTAGAATAAATTGTGTTCATTTAAAATAAAATAAATAAAAAGCAATAAATAAATAAACAAAAAAATAAATTGTTTTCATATACATTGATTTTTACAATTAATTCTTGTTTAATTTTGTGATTTACATAACTTTTGTGATGTTCTGTGTTAGAAATCTAGATGTGACACTGGATTCATCCTAAATTGCCTTAACCAAAAACATTGTAAAGCCTAAATTGATCATAAGTCCATTGGTGGTAATGGTTTTACAATCAACATAGGCTTACAATGCTTTTGGGAATTGCAACCCAGAGCACTACCACAGTGATTACTGTCTTATTAAAATAATTTGAAAGTTTGTTAGCAGGTCCTCAACCCAAGCACAAGTGCAACACTTCACCACAATGGTAACCCTAAAACTATTAATTAACAGAAACTTTTAAATACCAACATAATAGAACAGTAAACATTAAAAAGTCTTTCCATTTTCTCATCTTCCTAAAAACTGCTTAAAATAACACTTTATTTCCACATTTACACTCCTAGTTCAGCCCCTTTGCAAAGCATGATGGGAAGTGAAAATCCTGTTTGATTGAGTCCTGGTTGGGTTTACTTGATTGAAACATGTTATTTCAATATGAAAACATCAAGTTCAGTCAAAGAGTAATCGTTTCAAGTCAATTTAACATGAATCAATCACATTTAAACCAGAAACCTGATACAATGTGCACACATAGCCCGTGTTCCATTCGGAAGGGCTCATCCCTATGCACTAATCCCTTCAAAGGGTTTACCCTCCAGAGTGAGAGCTTTGAAGGCACTCGATTGAATGGGCGTTATCAGTGGTTATCAGCTCATAGATATGGGCCAGAAGGGGCCTAATGCGCCTATACTGGTAGGCTCAGATGGCTGTTATCATCCATCTACATGGTTAATCACCGATACAAATACAAGAGACGATTCCAGATCCAATCAAATCGGACGTCCACTGGATGACGTGGCATCGTTGCGGTATTTCCCGCCGGTTTATATTTTTCAGGTAAGACATGATAAAACCGAGCATTTAAACTTTAATTAATTAGTCAATAATCGAAAACAATACAGAAAATGTGTTTTAAGGTGGCGTACATGAGATAACCGTGTTATATATTACTTGCTTTATGTGAGCATTAACGTTGCTAATTAGCATGTTTTACGTGTCTAATGGGGTAATTTAGTTTAATAGTTCAACATTATTGTTTAATTGTTTTATTATGTAATGTTTATAAATATAATAGAGTCGTTAGTCTGAGATCGATTCGTTAATCTGAGATCGATTGCTTTGCTTATGTCACGCTCTCTCACACGGTATTGCGAGAGTTTCTCCATGCGGACGAACGTTATGAAGTAAGATCGCGAGAGTTGGCTCATACGAGTAAACGCCATCACTGAGAGCATCATTCATCATCTCGTGTTATCATTTTCCCTGTTTATTTCTCAGGTAACGGATCAATAATTTATTAATAAATTAATATAATGCATTTAGAAAACGAGTTTGAATGTTAATAACGTGTATGTAATAGTAAAACTTTTACTCTTTTTTTTTTTTTTACTAAGTGTGTTTGTGCATGTTTATGCACCGAGCACATGGTAGTTGGGCCTTGCGTAATGTTAAAGGGTCATGAAACCCCAAAACACTTTTTTTGAGATGTAAACAGATATGTATAGGCTGCACATCATTGAAAAAACTAAAGGTACTCAATGTTATTCATAAGTGAAAAATAGTTATTTTTGTGTTTTTCAGAGCGATTTCTGTCTTCCGGTTTGAAAAGCTGAGTCGGACAAACGTCACAAAATCTGACGTCATAGTGTACTTTCGGCCCAAGCATGGGCATGGTCGAACATGCTGACGTAGACCGTTTTGAGCGATTCTCGACATATATTCATGACATAAAGCTCATTCAATCCAATCACTGCACTGTAGTATGCATACGATATGAGGAAGTGTCTCTTGTCATTCAGAGACGTATCGTTGGTGTTCGTTTCCTCAGTGCTACAACACAATGTGTTTTCCTGCGACGCGACCAGAGCAGAGGTTTGTGTGCATGTGGATTGTTATGCTGTAATCTACCAGAACAAATGGAAAATATGTTCGCGTGAGATCACATTACAGCGGAGAATTCAAATGTCACAAAAGTGCGGCTCATTCACCTCTGCCTGCTCTAGCTGCGTTCAAACACGCGAGCCGTAGGCTGTTTCCCTCAGCACAGCAGCACATGAGTGTTGTTTGTATTTTGCTCGCAATGCGGTCAGAACTGGAGTTTGAATACGAACACATGAAAAATATGATTGTTTTTATGATATACAGGCGGAGCGCGCATATGATTGGTTTCAGCGCGGAGCTCCGCGATGAGTTTAATAACACTAGCCACGTGGCACATAGCTCATACAGAAAAGTATCCGTGTTTAAAGTTTTTATTTCACACATTCTCCTGCAACGAACATTAACCAGCACGGTGTAGTTATGCACACATATTTCATCAAGTCTTCTTCAAATGGAATATGAATTATATAAAATGAATTATACTTTATTAAATAATAAACTGGACACTGATACAGTGGTGTAGCCTATCTGAATGCAACGACACGATTATTCTAATAGACAAAAGACTGATTTTGAGACTGCAGTGCTTGTAAACGTAATCAAAGTAACCTATTATTAGCCCTATTAAATATTATTTCGAGAGAGCTAAGCCCTTACTGTTGCTAATCAAGAAGCATTAGGCAAGTGTGATGGTATGATCTGTAACACTGTCTTTTTATTATTGATTATTGATTTATTACTGACTAGCTTTTCCTTTCTTTTTTGTCATTCAACAAGAGAGAACTCGCATTAATGATGAGCAGAAAGAAACCCTGAAAACATTTTTTAAAGATGGCATGACCCGAGTTGGGTCAGAATTAATTCCCAGAGCGTTTGGACACCAGTGTCATAGAAGTAAGGTTTACTTTAGTGCCACACTAACAATCAACATGTCAAATAAATGTTTCATTCTGCTGTACTGCCTGTATAAATTTAGTGTTTCATTAACATTCAGTTTAATTGGTGTAATACTCTTTCATTATTTTTTGTTTTTCTATTTCAGAACTGGATTGGTAATTACAAAAGGAAAGCTTCTTCTGAGCCTCGGCCATCAAAGGCCAAAGTACATATCAGAGAGCTTTCACCATATAATCTCTTTTGTAGAGACATACTGTCAAACAAAGGTGAGAGACAATATTTAACGGATGCTTTTGTTATACTAAATGGTTTGTTGTTGTACATAGTTGCCCCGTTTACATCAGGGGTTTACAGGGGTCGTGAAACAGATTTTCAAAGTATTATTTGGCAAGTACTTCACTCACGCAAGTTGCATTCATCAGTTTAAGACTGCAGTGTGTCTTAAAGAATCATCAGGTCATCTACTTTACACGTTATCTTGTTTTTACAGAGAAATGGGTTTACAAGCCAAGTAAACCAGTGTGTTGGACAGATTGTCGTTGTATGAATTTACTTTAAAAAAAGAGATGCTGACTCTAAAATGTTACGTTTTCTGTGCATCTATTTTTTTCCTCAGGCACAATGAATGACATCAAGGGTAGGTGGGCCACATTGGGGGAAGATGCAAAGAAGATATACACTGAAGAGTCAGCAGCACTGAAGGCACATGGGCAGGCCCTTAGCCCTGCAATGAGGGATGCCCGTATTAAAATGTACCTGAAGAAGCTAAAGTTAGAGGTTTGGAAAGAGGCTTCATTTGCTAGGCACTAGTGGTATTATTATAGTATTAGATGGGAAGATGATCGACAGCAGTTGTGATGTGAGCACATGTGAACATTGTGACAGACAACTGGATTGTTTATCTGTAGATGTTCTCATTTCAAACGAATTCATCCCAATTATATATTCCAGCTGATTTTTGTTTACAGGGCTATCAACATCAAATAATCTTACACTGAAGAAATTGTCAAAGGCTCATACCACCCTCTCAAACTAAATTCCTACTGGTTGGGCTAGTCTATTCAGATCAAGGTGGTAAATTTAAGCATTAGTAGTCACAAATGGCTGTGAGTCAAATTATTAGTTGGATATAGGACTCAATGTAAACACAGCTAATGTATTGATAGTTTTCACATGATGTCACGCCCTGAGGGGAACGCCCCAATGGCGGGCAAATAAGGCTTTCCTCCATTTAACCGCCAGTCATTTTTACCAGGTTTGTAGTAAGATATAATGTAGTAAGACTGATATTAAAAGACCAAATTCAATATATACCTAATTGATTAATGCAACACAACGTTTCTCATTAAGCGTTTTTTTCCAAGCGTTTTTTCCAACAGCTGGACTCCAGCAGAGAAACATGGATTTGCAGTTATCATTTTGTGTCAAATTGTTGGATTGTGAGGTAAAATCATACCGCATATATTGTGTTGACAACTCGTCAATTACATATTTCCCATCTTATATTCTGCATAATTGGGTGTTTTTAAATAAACAACACTAACAAAAACTATACTATAAAACTATATATGTTTTAGGGCTGGACAGATGACGATATATATATCATTGATATAAGAGATTACATGGATTTAAACCTACCTATATTGAAGTTATATAAAATATTCACAGGCAGATTTGCTTTATGTATTTTCCTGGCGTCGAAATCAGGCACATATAAATGTCAGGAAACACGACTCCTGGCTGCATGTGTAACTGGTGTGAAAAATTTATTGATTTAATCTGACTTGTTTTGTTTATTTCCTTCTGTATTTGTATTATTTTTATCTTTTTTTTTCTTCTCTTAAATTGGTTTATAAATGCTTATATTTTTCTACATTTGTAAAAAATTGGTATAGTGAACTTCACGAAATTTTGTTTCTATATTATCGTTCACAAGTTATGTGAAAATAACGCTAAAGTAGCGGAACTTTTCTTTGGGGATTTGTTGGGGAAGGGAACGTTATCAGTGGAACACACCTGCGGGGTTTCCTCTTGCACGACATGCGATTACGTCAGTCTACTTGTGTATGAAGCTGATGACGCATGTGATTTTCGCTTGTCCCCGAAAAATATCTTGGTAAGATGATGTTTCTTGTTTAAAACATATATTTGATGCTGGAAGAATGTGATTAACTTATAGTAACATTTAATTATGTTAGCTATGATGAAAATGTATCGTTTAATGTGTTATTTGATTTAAATGATGTATATCATGACGCTAACTAATTAGCATCGTATGCTTAGTATGCTCTAGTATACCAGAGAGGGAGAAGCTGTCGCCCCGTTGCTCCACTGATTATTTCCATTAATTACAGGTATGTTAGATCAATCAGTTCTGTTTCAAAAAGAAAAGAGATTTAGTTGACTGATAATGAATATATATTGTACAGAGAGTGTGTTACGAGAGAGAGAATCGTATTTAATTGTTTATGCTGTCTGTGACGCACTTTGTGCGGCCTGTACATGGTACGTTGCTGAATATATCCCATGTTTTATTCTATTTTTGATACATAATGTGTGAAATATGGGTTTATATATAACCAATGGTATTATAATTGTTTATATGTTATTATAGGATGTTATATTGTATAAATATTTGAATTAATGCATATGTTAATAATGTAATATAGATAATGTATTTAATATACTATTGTAATATACTAATTATTTTATATTATACACTACTGTGATATATTTATTGTAATAGAATAAGAATACTGACCTGATGTACAAGAAAAACAAGATATTTATTTATAAGCAGTATAATTGATTTACATTTATATAATTTTTTTCCATTATTGTATAATATCAGTCTACTTGTGTATGAAGCCGATGACGCATGTGCTTTTTGCTTCTCCCCGAAAAATATCCTGTAAGCTCTTCCTCATAGTAGACCTGGCCAAGACTAGCAGCAGCATGAATTAAAAATACAGTTTCAACAGATTGCAATACTACAATAAGAACAGATATGAGAACAGAAGCATTTTGGATATAACAGCATTTGACTAGATTCACTTTTAAGTCTTTCAAAGGGCAGTTTCCAGGCAGAATGTGCAGGATACATAAACAGCCTTTTTTCCAAACTCTGTGAAGTATAAAAACATCTTGAGAGTGCAAAGGTTGTTGTCCAGTACATTTCTTTACAATACAAACACAGAGAGAGGTGGTGAGCTCACCAACAATTGCTTTTTAAATGATAATGTACCCGTGTACAAGCCTATGGGTGGCTACAGCAGGCTGACTTACGACTATGAGTTATGGCCTTACAATTTGTCGGAAAGTCTTTTATTTCCTGTCATTTTATTTGAAACTGTAGTGATGTCATTTCTTTTCCGAGCGCATCACATCCTCATTCCAGACTCCGCATTCTGTGGGATGGTGGCTCGCGTGTGCGTAACCTAATCGAAAGTAAGTTTCATCCTGCACTAAAATGCAAATATTGCCATCGGATTTGTTTAGATGTTGTATACTTTTACCTGTTTTCATGTTAAGTATATTATACGCATGGTTTGATACCTCTGTGTGTATTCCTTTAGTTAATAGGTATCACGTGAACATGTTATAAGCCTTGTTGACATGGAGATTGTTTCCTTTACATTATTTCAGCTTTAAGCTGTATTCTCGAGTGCTATATTTCAGTTCTTATGCCCTTTAGTCCTACTGCTAAATCGTGTTTAGCCTCTGTGTCGCTGTCAGACGCACCTAGAGTGTAGTTCGACACTCCCTGGCCATGCGCCCCTCATGTGCTGGGCGAATGGGGTGCAGTTGCGCCCGCTTCCACTAGAGGGAAGCGAAGACCACCAAATCTATTTAGTATTCCTACTTTGCCTCATTAACCTTTCGTATGCCTGTATATTGTTTATGACTCCTTTCAGGTTATTTGACCAAATTATTATATTTCAGTATTCTGATTCAATGTTTATTATTACATTGGATATTGCTGTATACCTTTGTACATATTTTTTATACTTTGTACATTGTGATTAATATTATTTCATTCTTTGTTTCTTTTATAGACCACACACACACATACACACACCCCACATATATACCTCTTTGTACATCAATGCTTGTACCCAAACTACAATATTAAAGTTTGCTGGAATAATTTCTCCGTGCCCTTCTCTCTGACCGGAGCCCTGTCAAAGGAAACTGCCAGACCAGTATTATCCCCTTCAGAGTGTCTGACTCTATCACATGGTCCTTCGAGCCGGATCTGACAGCTTTCTGGAGACAATATGGAGCCAGGACAACCATCTGCAGATTCAGCAGTGCGTTCTCGACCCCAGCGGGAGATACAGTTACCAGCATCCTTTGCAAACTTTGAAGTTGGGTACACACCGAGAGTCACAGTACTCACTTCCACCGAAGCTGGGGAACTTGGAGCAGCAGCCCCAGCTCACGACATCCCAATCCCTGATCCACTTTCACTGCCATCTGTGAGAGCAGTCATGTCGATCCTGGGTATCTTCTCATCGTAGCAGACCAAGATCTCGAGCCAGTGCTGCCTCATCAACCAAGAGGTCCATTGCAGACGGGCTATCCGAGCTACAAAGTGCCATGTTGGAGGAACAGGTCAAGCGGATGGAATTAGCAGAAGTGCAGCGGCAGATCATGGAGCAGACGCTAGTGGACGAGCAGTGTAATCTTCTAGACAAAGAAGCCAAAGACACCCTCTATGAGAAGGAGGAACTTCTCAGAGAACAAGAACGGCAGAGACGTCGACTGGAGGAGAAAGCAGAGATGGCATACAAGAGTAAAGAGGCTATCACCAGGCATTAGATGTTGCGACGGCGACAGAAAGAGAAAGAGATGGAATTGGCACAAGCAGCTCTTATCACGTCTTTCCTGAAGGGAGAAGGAATTGAGAGTTCCCGTTCCTCCAGGCCCCGCAGTGAATGTGAGTACAACCTAAGGTCCTCATTAGAAGTACAGCCTCTCCTACTCCACTCACAAGATGGACATGAACTGCTCCATTCTACTCCATCTATTCATGTTATGCCACCAGTCTCCAGTACAGTAATAAATCCACCTGTCTCGACCAGTCTTACATCAGTCCAGCCCGCTCCTCAAGTGAGTACTTATACTACTACTAGTGTACTCGCTCAGCCGCAGCCTACGTATCTTACCATGCTTCCTCCTCCAGCAATCATCAACCCAGCTTCGCAGTCGGCTTCCAGATCAGCCGGGAGTGCCGTTACCTCATGTGCTCAGCCACTGTCAGTAGAACAGTATATGGCCCCACTTCGCCAGCCACCGATGGTCTATAGCCAAGCCCAGGTCCAATATGTGCCTCCACCTGTTACACCTCTACAGCCAGTGCTATCAGCTGTTAACACGCTGTCCCATCCTTACCCCGCCATACCACCTTCTCCACGACAGGGCACAGTGCCTCTAGATTACAGGGCAACGCCGGGTACAGACCTCATGGAGCTCCTAGTTGCCACATCTTATGGCCTGCCTAGACCTACTCTACCTCACTTCACCTCAGGTAAAGAGTCAGACTTTGCCCTGCTCAAGATGGCTTTGGACAATCTGCTCAATACGCATGCACACCTCACAGAGCAGTTCAAATATCAAGTCCTCCTCGATCACTTGAAACTGCCAAGCGCCTACAAGCTAGCCCAAGCCTACATGTACCATCCAAAGCCGTACACCTCAGCCCTCCAGGCTCTCCAAGATAAATATGGGCAACCGCGTCAGCTCGTGCAGAGTGAGCTGGGTGCCATCTTAAACTCACCTCACGTAAGATCTGGAGATCCAGAGGCATTTGATAACTTTGCCCTATCAGTACAAGGTCTAGTTGGCATGCTCCGCTCCCTCGAGGGTGAGAACGGCTACGAACTGCGATGCGGCTCCCACGTCGACAGGCTGCTCAGCAAACTGCCTACTAACTATCGAGATGCGTTTGTGGAGTACAGCATAACCCGAGGCATCCTGAGGACTGGCACTGATCAGACCTACACGCTTGAAGACTTCTCTGTTTGGCTTCAGTTAAAGTCACAAGCAAAGCGCATTTCATCTCGAGCAGCTCTGATGTTCCAAGACCAGCCTACGCCAGTTAAGGGCAAAAAGAAATCCCAGGGTCCTTCATCCAACGTATTTTACAACACTGAGAGTCAAGCTAAGGTAGCCTCTCCAGATCCTGCTCGCAGCACAAAGTCACCCAAAGGTAAACCCAGTGTGAAGCCTTACTGCCCGTACTGCGACGCCCGTGAGCATTACCTCAGCTTATGCCCCAAATTCAAAATGCTCACTCCATCAGAGATTTCCGCCTGGATTAAAGACAGAGGCTGTTGGAGGTGTGGCAGGAACCATAAACCTGAGGCATGCACTCTCAAGAAGCCTTGTCAAGTGTGCAAACAGCAACACCTGACCGTGCTCCACGAAGTGTGTTCCCAAGAGGCTAAGAAAGTGTTAATGGTCAGTGCTGTTCCCGATACCATATATGTTGACCGTCCTAGTCGTCCGCAGAGAGTCATGTTGAAGCTGGTTAAGGTGCGCCTGTACAATGCCGAGCACACTCTGGAAGGTTTCGCTATTCTGGACGACGGATCGGAGAGAACCCTCATCCTTCCCTCAGCAGTCCAGCATCTCCATTTAGCTAAAGAGCCTGAAAGCTTGCCTTTACGTACTGTACGCCATGAGCTGATCCGTCTACAAGGAGCCGCTGTCTCCCCAGCTCATTCTCCCAAACAAAGGTACCGCATCTTTCATGCCTTCACCGCTGGTGAACTGAGCCTGTCTGAGCATAGCTATCCTGTCAAGTCACTCATGCGCAGATACTCCCACCTGCAAGGTCTCCCTCTGCCGAAGGTTGACAAGGTCCAGCCACTTCTGTTGATAGGCTCGGACTTTCCACATCTGCTGCTTCCTAAACAACCGGTCCGAGCAGGTCCTCCTGGGAGTCCTGTAGCTGTGCGTACTGCTCTTGGTTGGACATTGCAAGGCCCAGCCAACCTTAACCTCACTGGTGAGCACTCTCACTGCTACTTCACCATGTCTACTAACTCAGAGCTGCAACGGCACGTTGAACGACTGTGGGAAGTTGACATAATCCCGTATGCCAAAGCCAAGACTGTAATCCGCTCCAAAGAAGATCAGCAGGCCCTAGAACTGCTGGAACAGCGCACAGTTAAGGCAGAAGTGGATGGAGTAACAAGGTATGCTACTCCACTACTGAGGCGCAAAGTAAGCCTCACACTCTGGGCTCCAAAGCACACATTGCTCCCACAGCTACGAAGCACAGAACGCCGTCTAGCCAAAGATAATGCTCTAGCCAACACCTACTGTCAAGAAATACAGAAACTTGAACAGTTGGGCTACGCCAAACCTCTACCTCCTGACACAGTAGACAGCTCCACAGAGTCCTGGTATCTGCCACACCACGTTGTCCACCACAACGGTAAGGCGAGGATTATCTACAACTGTTCCTACCAGCACAACGGTCAAAGTCTCAACAGCCAACTGTTGCCCGGTCCGACTTTAGGTCCTACTCTCCTCGGTGTACTTCTTCGGTTCCCAGAACATATTGTGGCTATCAGTGGTGACATCAAAGCGATGTTTCATCAAGTTCGCCTGCTACCCGAAGACAAGCCCCTTCTCCGTTTTCTCTGGAGAGGTATGAAGAGGGAGGAGGAACCAACGGTGTATGAGTGGCAGGTTTTGCCATTCGCGACGACATGCAGTCCTTGCTGTGCCACATACGCCCTTCAGTGGCATGTGAAGGATAACTGCAGCGGTTATGAGGATATCCTACACCTTGTGGAGACTGCCTTCTATGTCGACAACTGTTTGACCAGTGTCAGGAACGCTGATGAAGCCAAGAACATTATCAACCGGATGCGTAAACTGCTCTCAGCTGGAGGCTTTGACATCAGGCAGTGGGCCAGTAACACCCCCACCGTTGTTGAGCATCTTCCATTGGAAGCGAAAGCAGCAAGCACAGAGTTGTGGCTCTCTCAGTCTCGACAAGATCCCGAAGAGCCAGCCTTAGGCCTTCGCTGGAACTGCCTTACCGATCGCCTTGGGTACCGCCACAGACCAGTAGAATATTCACAGCCAACTCTGAGGAACGTCTACAAGGTGATGGCAACACAATATGATCCCCTCGGATACCTAATTCCATTCACCACACGAGCGAAGATCCTGATTCAAGACCTGTGGAGAGTGGGAGTTGGCTGGGATGAACCGATCAGACCAGAGGCTCTACTGGATATCTGGACACAATGGGAGAGTGAACTAGTCCATCTTCCACAAGTGGAGATCCCCCGATGCTATGTCCCATCAGTAGCAGACACTGGGGCACCCAGACGAGAGGCACACATCTTCTGCGACGCCTCTGAAAGAGCCTATGGGGCCGTCGCTTACCTCCGCACCCAAGACAATCAAGGTGAAGTCCACATTGCATTTGTGATGGCTCGGTCACGAGTGAGCCCTCGCAAACAATTATCCATGCCACGCCTCGAACTGTGTGCTGCTTTAGCTGGAGCCCAGCTGGCTAAAGTCATTATGACAGAACTGTCACTCCCTTCCCAGCAAGTCACACTCTGGACTGACGCGATGGCAGTTTTAACGTGGCTCAATTCCGACTCGTGTCGCTACAAGGTCTTTGTAGGAACTAGAGTCGCAGAAATTCAAGAGCTCACTGAAAACTCGACCTGGCGGTATGTCCGCACCACTGGCAATCCAGCCGATGACCTTACTCGCGGCAAACCCTTGCTCGAACTCAGCCAGCCGAACCGGTGGAGCCAAGGTCCACCATTCCTCCGACAACATCCAGACTCCTGGCCAGTGCTTCAGTTAATAGAAGCCCAAGAAGCTGACGAGGATGAACTTCGGAAGACGTTGTTCTGTGGAGCCACCACCTGCTCTCCGACCACGACACTCAGGTCCGATATAGACAACTGGGACAGTCTTCTCAAGGCTACCCATGAGAGCTTTCACGGGGCGGCTGATGACCAGAGTAGCCCCACCATGACAGCAGCTGACGTCCAAACAGCAGAGCTACATGTCCTCAGACAAGCCCAGAGAGAGTCCTTCCCTGAAGAAGTGGAAGCTCTTGCTGCCGGTAAGTCCATCTCGAGACTGAGTCGCCTGCTCATGCTTGCTCCAGAGTATGATGCTGTTGGTCTGGTGAGAGTGGGAGGTAGACTACGCAGAGCAGAAGATATTGACCCAGATGCGATGCATCCTATCATCCTCGATCCCAAATCTTATGTCACGAAGCTGCTCATTAAGAAATATGATAGTGAACTGCTACATCCAGGTCCCGAGCGGGTTTTCGCCGAGATGAGGAGAAGATATTGGATCCTCCGGGAAAGAGAGTCCATCAAGCATCATCAGCACGGCTGTGTTGAATGTCAGAAATGGCGCGCTACTCCAGTGGTCCCTCGGATGGCAGACTTACCCCCTGCCAGACTCCGCTTATACAAGCCCCCTTTCTGGTCGACTGGAGTCGATTGTTTCGGTCCCTACAATGTCAAGGTGGGCCGGCGCACAGAAAAGCGGTGGGGTCTGATTTTCAAGTGCATGACGACAAGCTGTGTGCATCTTGACCTACTGGAGAGCATAGACACTGATGCTTTTCTGATGTCTCTCCGCCGCTTCATCGCCCGCCGCGGAAAGCCATTTGAGATCCTGGCTGACAGAGGAACCAACTTCCGAGGTGGAGCTGCGGAGCTGCAAGCCAGTTTTGCCGCTTTAGAAGTTCCTCTTCAAGAACAGCTGGCCAGACAGCAAATCGAGTTCCGTTTCAACCCCCCTGGCTCTCCACACTTTGGGGGGACGTGGGAACGCGAGATCAAGTCGATTAAGTCAGCTCTCCAAGTCATCCTTCAGGACCACACCGTCGCTGAACCTGTGCTGCAAACTGTGCTGATTGAAGTGCAGGGAATACTCAATGCTAAACCGCTTGGGTACCTCTCCTCCGATGCTGCGGATCCGGATCCCGTCACACCAAATCTACTGTTGATGGGACGCCGCGACGCATCACTCCCACAGGCTGTTTATGCATCTAGTGACCTTCTCAGCAGAAGAAGATGGCGCCACAGCCAGATCCTGGCGGACCATTTCTGGTCCAACTTTATCCGTCGCCATCTCCCTGACCTTCAGAAGCGGTCGAAGTGGCACAAGGACACAGACAATATGGCTGCTGGCCAGGTAGTGATGGTGGTTGATTCGCAGCTACCCAGAGCTCAGTGGCCCATCGGGAGAGTGGTGAAGACCTGTTCCGGTTCGGATGGACGAGTCAGGGCAGCTGAAGTTAAGATCAAGGGACAGACCTACCTACGGCCAGTCGTGCGCCTTGTGCGGCTGCCAGCCTGGGAGGATGAAGATGACGCCAACTAAGTAGACTTTCCTTTGGGATTCAAATTTATTGCTAAATTTGGGGGCGGCTATGTCGGAAAGTCTTTGATTTCCTGTCATTTTATTTGAAACTGTAGTGATGTCATTTCTTTTCCGAGCGCATCACATCCTCATTCCCGACTCCGCATTCTGTGGGATGGTGGCTCGCGTGTGCGTAACCTAATCGAAAGTAAGTTTCATCCTGCACTAAAATGCAAATATTGCCATCGGATTTGTTTAGATGTTGTATACTCTTACCTGTTTTCATGTTAAGTATATTATACGCATGGTTTGATACCTCCGTGTGTATTTCTTTTAGTTAATAGGTATCACGTGAACATGTTATAAGCCTTGTTGACATGGAGATTGTTTCCTTTACATTATTTCAGCTTTAAGCTGTATTCTCGAGTGCTATATTTCAGTTCTTATGCCCTTTAGTCCTACTGCTAAATCGTGTTTAGCCTCTGTGTCGCTGTCAGACTCACCTAGAGTGTAGTTCGACACTCCCTGGCCATGCGCCCCTCATGTGCTGGGCGAATGGGGTGCAGTTGCGCCCGCTTCCACTAGAGGGAAGCGAAGACCACCAAATCTATTTAGTATTCCTACTTTGCCTCATTAACCTTTCGTATGCCTGTATATTAGTTGTTTATGACTCCTTTCAGGTTATTTGACCAAATTATTATATTTCAGTATTCTGATTCAATGTTTATTATTACATTGGATATTGCTGTATACCTTTGTACATATTTTTTATACTTTGTACATTGTGATTAATATTATTTCATTCTTTGTTTCTTTTATAGACCACACACACACATACACACACCCCACATATATACCTCTTTGTACATCAATGCTTGTACCCAAACTACAATATTAAAGTTTGCTGGAATAATTTCTCCGTGCCCTTCTCTCTGACCGGAGCCCTGTCAAAGGAAACTGCCAGACCAGTATTATCCCCTTCAGAGTGTCTGACTCTATCACACAATTAGTAATAAACCTGCATCAATGTGAAGTTGAGCTCTGGAAGCAGCTGAAGAACAAATGTGGTGATGAGATTTCTGAAATTAAAATTGAGTTACCCCTCTGTCTCAGGTTACCCCTCTGTCTGCCTGGTCCATTTTGATGACAAGAAGAAGAACGCTACAAAGAAGTGGCGTTCATGGTCACAGTGCACAGTGTGCCAATCGTAGTCACATACTGCATGTGGTTTTAAAAAGAGCATGTGCCTTCACTGCCAGTGTCAAAACACTATGCAAACACCCTGAACCACTGCATCAGTGTTAGAAAATGTGCTACTTACTGCATTCTAAGATGCATCTTGTTACTTGTTTTAGTTGTTTTTACTTTGATGGCCCCCATCCCTACAAATACACACACATGCGCGCACACTCTTACAGAATACATTTTAAAACACGTATGCATGTATTAAGTGTTTTTTCATCTTTTTCATTAAAATATACTTTTGTTATGAACCTTGCTGCAAATGTATTGTAATGATTACACTTCACTTGTGAGAAGAAATCTGATCCCCTTCTTTTTCATCATTGGTTCAGCAGGGCTCCGGGTGCTGGCAAAACAGTGGGTCACAGTATTATGATTTTCAAACTAAGGTTTATTGTCAGGTTTTGCGTGGGAGGAGTGGGCATGTTCCACGTGGATATGGACTACCTTCCAATTCAAAGTGCTGCTGATCCTGACCGGTCCTGTAGTGTCTGGATCAATGAAGTTATGCTGCTGTGCCTCGTGCATAAATGTGTACACATGCACACACACATGGACACTCATTCCTGTTACCAAGTGTTTATTCTGTTACTAAATTTTTCTTAAAAAATAACAAAACTGCTAAAAACAGTTTAACTTTTGGTCCATCATTTATACAATTGTTAACCCTCTGGCCCTCTTCGTTTAGGAGTCACACTTGCCTTCTTTACGGTCAAAAGTGACCGAAGCCTTTAAAAGTTACTTTTTTATTTTTCAGGAAAACCAATGTGTAATATATTTTTGTTCAATATTTTTGATTATTATATAAAATTGAGGGTATTTTATGATACTATGCAATATTTATACAATTTTTTTTATTAGCTATTTTTCCCCATTGAAAATAATACACAATTTTTTTTCTAATGTTTTTAAATTTATTTTTCAATTAAATCAATATTCCTATATAGTTCTATATGAAGTGGCTTATAAATTCTCTTGTTTGTAGACAAATACTTATTTTTATTAAATTTTGCATTTGGATTTATACTTGGACATTCTCAAAGACTGCTCTTTGTCAAGGTTTAGATTTTTTTTTGGATTGAAATATTGATTTAAAGTGTCGGTTTTTGCATTAATTTTACTACAGTCAAACCTGAACACAGAGGGGGACATTTTGTTACACATAACATCAAAAGTAAATAAAAATATAACAAAAATGAAAAAGTGTGTTTTATAACGGCTTAATAAATCTGGGTCTGATCTGATTTCATCCTCTTCTTTGAGTTTTGCCTCAATTTTACCATATTGTTACAGCCACACTGATTCATTTGTGTGTGTGTAATGGTGTGTTGTGTGTGTGTGTGTTTGTCTGTGAATGTGTGTGTTTGAGTGTTTCTGTTTTGTACTCTCGATTCTTTAGAGTGTAACCTCTTTCTTGCTGTTCATTTTTTTTTTACTGCTTTGTGACTGAATTTGATTTTCTTTCAGACATTTGCATAAACTTGCTCTGTGTTATAGTCACACCAGTTCATATAAATGTGTGTGTGGGGAGGAAATTTCCCATTCATTTCCTATGTAGGTCATTTTTGACCGAAAAGACTGCAAGTGTGACTATTTTTTTTTACGACCCTTTAACATGTCCAAATCATGTCCTTGATTTTGTGTGTGCTCATATTGCTAATGCGACAAAAGTCACCAAGTGTCATCTTATTCTGATAACATTTCAAAATATAACATTTTTCAAAATATAAATTATTATTATTTATTTATTTTTTTATCACTTTCTTTAGCTGACTTCAAAGGAATTAATTGACATGCTTTTAAACATGAGTTTTGGTAACAGGACTGAGAAAACATGCATACATCTTCTGCTTTGAAAGCTTGTAAAAACTTATATAAAGTTGCTTGAGATTGACCAATACACATTTTGAATAGTTAAATATGGATAGTATTAGAAAAATTTGCTTAATTTTGATGAGATAAAACAAGCAAATGTCACCCATTGGGTGGAATGGCCCATGTATAATGTAGCCTACTCTTGATTTTGACTTCCAATAGCCCTAATAATAGTCTACAAGTAGCCTACAAGAGGAAATAACTATGTAGACGATGGTCTTATTCATTAATGGTATGTTTTTTAACCATCATAGCAGCATTAACATAAATAGATAGCCTATGTATATAAACCATGTGTGTCCTAAACAGAAATGCAGTGTGTGTGTGTGTGTGTGTGGACCAGGTCTTCCTCATGTTCCGGGGTCGTAAATCTGTTTACACAGTCAGAAACAAACAAACAAATAAAAAGCATAATTTTATATAGGCTATGCCTATTGAGCCTTCAAAGTGCTCTCTAAAACTACACCCGAGATGGCTTGTGTACGTGAAATGAGAAAATTAAAACTTTGTTGTAGAGCTAAACCAAATACATCGTTAGAAAGGAGAGTAACAAAAATAAGAATGAAGATTCTACATGGCTCCTGTTTTGAAATACTGACCTTTGAAACATCAACTTGGTACATGTTTGAAGGCTTATAATTAAGCAATAAAAGGGGCTACAGACATGGGACCAACTGTTATAGAGAGCTCTTGTCCTCAGTTATCATGTGAATATAGTCAACAACTTGGGTCACTGTATATTTGAGAACAAGTATGGTTAAAATTAATTTTAACCCATTTAAAAATTAGACATTTGAAATCTGATTACATAGATGTTTACAGTCCCCCTAAAGTCATCACTGTACTCTCAACTCACTATTTACAACCTCCAATTCTAAGAAAAACACTAATGTTTTAAAAACTACAATTCCCTATAACTATGTAATACAGCTTGATACAAATCAGCACTACAGTTGTAGTTTTTCTGGTTTGCAAATTAGGGTTTTAAAAAGATATATCTATTGGATATATCAAATATCTAGTTCAGCCAAACTATTAATGTAGTAGTGTTAAAGTTCGTGTGTGGGAAGGAAGCGGTCGGGGACGGCGAACAACTGCTGACTGAGCTTTTATTGAGAACAAAGTTCAACAGAAAGACTGTGCAACGCACAACGACAGCAACACAAATAATCCACAAAGGGCTTCACTCCAAGACTCGGTAGACACAATCCACAAGAGCTTCACTCCATGCAACGCGCTGTGCCTCAGTCAGCAGTTCCCCTCTCTCTCACACACTCCTGCTTCTCACAGCGTTTTAACCTGTCTTCGCGCCAATCACTAGAACGAGAAACAGGTGTTCGTGATTTGCATTCAACTCACTCACTTACCAAGCGTCTCCCGCTATTCTCTCCGGTTGCAGACCTCGCTGAACCACGCCCCCCTCGCCACAATTAATTACACTGTATCTAAATTATCTACGTTAAGAAAATGTAAATATGTTGGTTTATTTAAGATATTTTAGCTAAACATGAGAACTCGCAAACCCCGCCCACAACAGAATGCACTTCCGCAACCTTCTGCTACAAAAAAATATTTCTCAGAATCGAAGGAGAAATTGTTAAAAGTGATAACCTTAAAATGAACATATCATATTGTTATCAAATTGTTGACAAATGTTGAATTTATCATTTAAAAAGTGTCTGTTAATAAAATAGTTTCGGGCGGAAGTACGTCATGCAAGCTACGTGGTTTCAGCTATAGCAGCGTCAATAGCAACCACCATAGCAACGAACTAAAGATACAACTAAATGTAATATACAATCACTGAACGAAGAATGTGAAAATAAAACGAAAGCAGTCAACGACGTGGCTCTAAGCACTTTTCCACGTCAAAGACCAAAGATCAAATCTATACGTACGTACGCTTTATAAATGAGGCCCCTGGCTCTGGAGCATTTCAAGCCAATAACGGTTATGTAAGAACCTACTGTATGTGGTACATTATGGATTATGAGTGTAAAATCATTGTCATTATTAAGTAAATTACTTTTCATTGACTTCAAGTGTGCTGTGAATAAGTGCTGTGACAATGTCAATACACCTGCATGTTCCCTTTTATTTTTACACACTTATAGTTGTTTCAGAAGATTCAAGATTCAATTCTTTATTGTCATTTCAACTCAGTCGAAGGGGATTTGGTTTGGTGAGCTCACAAAAACAACACAGCTCTCAAACACTGACCACATTTGTACATTACAGTAAATAAGTAATATCACAATATGGTAAAAACAATTTTGTACTCACACAGACTAGTGGCAATATATGTGCTTAAATATAGTACCTAAGTTTTAAAATAGATCAGACCTAGTAAAACAACACATCTGCACAAGGCAGGCAGTAATCATATTCCTACACCATGAAAGGTTTCTATGATCTGCAGCAACATATACATTTACCACTTTGTATTTACACTTTAAGACATCATTCTTTTTTCATATAATATAATGATATCAGACAACACTGGACTGTTAACAGAGATCAGGATAATTTCTTTGGATTCAAAAGTTTATGAAGTGCTTGTTGTGCACCTCAGCCTAAAAACAGGTTTGAATATACAGTCTGCAGATTTTAGGACAGTTGGGACTTCTAATCAGAGAATCTTTGTAAATACAGGCCCTGTCCTGTCATACCAGTGCTTACAGTCCTAGTTATCATTGTCATCCTCATTATCATCCTCACTGTCATCATTATCACCATCATCATTGTATACCAGTGTCTGTATGCTTGACATGGGGAGGGCCTGAAACAAGTAGGGGTTGTCTGCAGGAACAATGTCTGGTACATGTGGGTGAAACATCACAGTGGCTTGATGTCGTTTTCTTTCCAGCTGATGGAGACGTTGGATGAGAGCAGCTTTTGCTCCAGGCTGATCTGTGTCTTTGATGGCAGAGCACAGAATGGCATGCTGCTGATGGAGGTGTTCAGCATATAGTTCTCATTTCCTGATAAAGCATGTGCTTTTCCTCAGCTGCTCATGTCTTCATATGTAAGGCATCAATCCCTGGCCTTTTTAGACTCCTCAAAACATTATCTTCTTCAATCTAGAAGACAAAAAAAA